>NC_056731.1:151229360-151361860 GCF_019279795.1 Protopterus annectens
TTGGTTGATACTGGCTAGTACATCTGGCAGACAAAGAGGCAGTCTAGCCTGCTGCAATGTTGTGACTTGCTGGAGAAAGAGGGTGGCACTGCGTGCAGCATATGGGCTAGGGAAATACACATGGTTATGACCACCTACATTCCCATGGCGGCCTTCACTGGGGCATGTATAGGAATGGGCACACCCTCACATCCTTAATAATACAAATCAGCCAGCAGGTGATGGGTTAGTACCAAAATAAGAACATTTCCTAAATGATGGCCTTAGATGATCAGCTCCCACCCCCCAGGGAATGCTTTGGAAGGGTTGATGGTAAGCAGTAGTGGAATAAAATGACTGAATGAATGAGTGTGTGTGTGTGTGTGTGTGTGTGTGTGTGTGTGTGTGTGTGTGTGTGTGTGTGCGTGTGTGTGTGTGTGTGTGTGTGTGTGTGTGTGTGTGTGTGTGTGTGTGTGTGTGTGTGTGTGTGTGTGTGTGTGTGTGTGTGTGTGTGTGTGTGTGTGTGTGTGTGTGTGTGTGTCTGTGTGTGTGTGTGTACATGTGTGTGTGTGTGTCTGTGTCTTGTGATGGCTTATCATCTCATATGCTTGCTGAGTTAGGCTGTGTCATGACTGAATGAATGAATGAATGAATGAATGAATGAATGAATGAATGAATGCCTTTAGATGATCTTTATACTCTGCTATGGAGTGAACTACTAATCTTACCTTCTCAATAACCGCCCATTCACAATATTGATTTTTTTTGTAGTTCTACTAACTAACAGCATAAATTATTCAATTTGACCTCAGCAAATCATACTCGGTTATGTATCTGCCTAAAATATCATTGTAAAATCCAGTTTGTTATAACTACATTTAAATATTTAGGAATAATATTTTGATTAAATGGCTATTCTTTTACACTATGCAATCTTAACAGAGTACAGCCCCATACATTTAAACCAGTTTTGCATACCTGTAATACTGACCACTTTTTACGGCCATTGCATTTACAACATATATTTCTGTTCAATTTGCCTAAATAACTAAGCTTTCATGAGTTTTGAGCAAAATCTCTCATGGTTGCACTCATTTCATAAAAATAAATAATTTTATAAAGAACAATTTCAAATCACATGTTAGCAGGTTCCACCTTGGTGGCATAGAAGGGTGGAATGCTGACTAATCCCCAGATGATCCAGGTTCAAATAGCAGTCTGGGTGTTGAAGAAGTTAGCCTGGAGGGATATCCGCCAATTAGGGATATCATTGACTCACTTTTTTTCACTCACCAGCTACATGGAAGTGATTGATACTAATTAAGGTTGACCTGGAAGGTAGATTATAAAAGCATGCTCTGTGTACACTAATGCTGTCATTACACTGCACCTGCCGTCCAACATAGGGAGTGAGGTAAAAGAAGCATACAAGAATCTCCTCCTCCTGATAGATGATAACTCCTCCTCCTCCACTCTCACCTTCATTAAGCATATTAGCAAAACTGTAATATAGTGAGACTGGATGGCAGGTATTTAGGATACCACCCTACAGCTTAAACTTTGGTAAATTAAAAGCAGCAAGGCAATGCTTAAAAAAAGAGAAAACCATCGGTTTTGAAAATAAATATTTGAAAATCATATGGCACACAGAATGAAAACTTAATTGCTGCAACAGTTAAGGGCCATATAGTACATTTTAGGTCTAATTGCAGCATATACCAGCATCTTTACTTAAACCTGTCCTACTAGAAGATTGCCCAGATCAAATTAGAATGTGTCTTGGTGAGTGCAAAGATGCAGGAACAAAGCTAAAGGGAGGACAATGTGCACAGCAGTGCTAACCACAAACAGGACTTTACCTTCTTCCTTTCATGTCCACCTCCCAGGAGAATGTTTTTAATCCATTTTGGCCATCTAGAAACACCAATAATAATGAAGAGCACATGACCTCGGTAGTGGTTCTCTGTACCTTCTAAAATAATGCAGCAACAGTGTGCCTTTATACTGTTATATCATTTCATAGTTTCCAGAGTTTGAAAGATCTGTCTTTCCTGATAAAAGGAAATACTTGGGTGGATTTTATAGGATCCATGTCATTTGTCTGCCCTTCCTTTGGAAATTTCCACTCTGAGTCTTTAAAAAATACTACATGGGAATGCGTGAGGATTAAGGGATACCAGCCACCCTTACAAACGTAATTAATGATCTTTCAATCTATCTATCTATCTATCTATCTATCTATCTATCTATCTATCTATCTATCTATCTATCTATCTGTCTGTCTGTCTATCTATCTATCTATCTATCTATCTATCTATCTATCTTTAAAACTGTCTGTCTTTCTATCTATCCATCTATCTATCTATCTATCTATCTATCTATCTATCTATCTATCTATCTATCTATCCATCTATATATCTTTAAAACTGTCTATCTTTCTGTCTATCTATCTATCTATCTATCTATCTATCTATCTATCTATCTATCTATCCATCTATCTATCTATCTATCTATCTATCTATCTATCTATCTATCTATCTATCTATGTATCTATCTATCTGCCTATCTATCTATCTATCTATCTTTAAAACTGTCTATCTTTCTATCTATCTATCTATCTATCTATCTATCTATCTATCTATCTATCTATCTATCCATCTGTCTATCTATCTTTAAAACTGTCTATCTTCCTGTCTATCTTTCTATCTATCCATCTATCTATCTATCTATCTATCTATCTATCTATCTATCTATCTATCTATCCCTCTGTCTATTTTAAAACTGTCTATCTTTCTATCTATCCATCTATCTAGCTATCTATCTATCTATCCATCCATCTATCTATCTTTCTATATATACCTATTACTAGTTAAATAGCTACCTAGCTGTTTATCTGTCTATTAATTGTTCTATCTGTGTAACAGTTTATGTTCCTATAAATCCAAATAGAAATAGTACTGGATCATGAAGCGGAAAGTCTATCTATTTAACTTGCTATCTATCTAATAGGTTACAACATATGTAAATTAACAGCTAATGATGTTAGATCCATCTCTATTTTCCCAACCCTAGGGAAAATATTAAAAAATAGTTTAGAACCAAATCCTCAGTATCTACAAACGTACAGAATCATGCTTTCTCATCAGTATCATTTCTGGTCAGGTTGCAGCATTATGATTACAAATTATACACACACAGATCATATTCTAATAAACATTGATTAAGGGGAATGACACAGGAGTTATCTTTGTAAACCTATGTCCTTCAGCACAGTAGATCATCACCTCCCTCTACAGTTCTTCATTAATTTAAGATTCTGCCCTCAAGCAGCGTAATGGTTTCAAGACCTCTCACTAAAAGCTCCTTCACAGTTTGGATTGTATCTGCATTGTTCACAGGCCAAGCTTAAAATCAAATATGTCTTTAAAGGCTTGATTCCCTCCCCATTTCTCTTCTTGTCTCTTCTCTCTATATGTAAACTTCGTAATGACCTCCCAAAACTACCAGACCTGCTTGACACAGATGATATGGTTATATAAAGGTCAGATCCAGTCACCTCTCTTATTATAGACCTCCTGCAGGAAGACATCATCAGTCTCAGTAACCTGAAAAAAGCTGTGATAGTTGTCATACCTCAGTTACTCAGCAAATGTCTCCCAAATGGTACATCACAGACAATGACAAATATCCTTTAGAAGCTCTTCAAGTTTACAGATATCGTGGAGTTTATTTAGACCACATTCTGAACTTTAACACCAAAGTAAAAATGAACAAATCACTATTTTAGACTTAAAAGTTATTACTTTTTGTTGCCTTATTGAGATTGCAATTCATAAGGGAGTGTCACCTCCATAGCTATAATATAGACAATGAACCAAAGACAGCAAAAGCCAGAAAGGTAAAGAAATAAACAAAATAAAACTAGCAACAACTCTACCATTTAGGTAAAGCTCCAGAAAAATATTCAGTAACACTGGACTACCTTTTTGTATTTTATTGAACCACTGTAAAACCAGATCAAGCTCTTTAATCCTCTATACTAAAGACCTTCATCAGAACCTGTTAGTACATCTAAGCACAATATACTCCAAAAACTACATTTATTGAATAATTGAATAACTCAGCTAGCTTCCAGGCTACTTCTAATGTCTCCATCCTCAAAAAAGAGTCTTTCCTTACTCTAAGCTCCTCCAGCAACATCTGCAAATTCATAACACCTTCCCCTTTGAACAGAGCAACACTGTAACACGCTCATCAAGGTCAAATGGTTATCTGTTCCTCAAAGACCTTCCTTCCTCCTAGGCTCCATGATTTTATGTACACCAATATGTACTTCCTCCATTACTTTGTCAGTAAACTTCATTAAAGACAACTTTTAAGGTTATAATGTCACTGACTGCCTTCACTGCTAACCTTCTAAAACCCTTCACAAAACAAAAATACGCAAGCACTCATTTTCAAGCCTGACCACCAAATTCTGGGAATCAGTCCCTAAATACATAAGAAATACCTTTTCTCTTCAAAGTATAGAAAGGACTTAAAAATATTTCTCTTCACAGAAGCAAACTATAAACAATATAACTCTGGAAATATCACATGGGCCTGTGAAATGTTTTACTCCACATCAAGTCCTCCAGTGGATTATCACTTTATCACTTTATGTGCTCAGGTTATAGAATTTTTCTGGCATTGCATTTATACTTGTAAGATAACTTTATGCCTTTATTATTAGTATGCCTTCAATATGTAATTTCTAGTTTGTAAAAGAGAACTCATTGCACAGATATTAATCTTTAGACATATTTCCTATATCTAATGCTAAGTAGGTATACTACTTTCCTTCAGTGTATGTATATCTCATACTAAATATAAATTAATGCTACATTTTGTAAATTTTATTTTCCTAAGATGAGCTTGACAATGGTTCATCTGGATAAGCCCTCTAGTGTGGTTAACAAATGAATAAATGAATAATGAATAGATAAATTAATTAAAAGCTCTGCTGAGGGTCACATGCATCATTTTTTTGTTTAAGTGTCTTAAAATGTCTCAACTATCACTGTAAATCATTTGCATTCTAAGTAAATTTCAATAGGCAGAAATTAAATCAAATAGGGACAATGACAACTACCACCACATAAAAAATTCATATCTGCTGGGGGGGTTTTTGTACATAAACAATTTTTTCGACTTTCTGCATTACAGACTTTTTTTTTTTCATCTTTTTGGATGGTCATCTTTAAAGAAGTTGACATTTCATAGTAGAACCAAGTATTCCACCACATATCTTTCAACAAATTCCTTAGTATAAATGTACTCTGTCTTGAATAATCCCAAAACAAATGTGCATGCTTTGGAGTAACGGCAATCCCTGTGGCCATCCCTTTTATCTGATGGCAAATCTCACCATTCAAAATATAATAATTATGCCTAACTAAAACATAAGTGATTTGGAAATATATTTCAGCTTAAGACAACCTCCAAAAAAAATTAATACCTTCTGCAACTTGATCTTGTGAGATATTTGTACAAAGGCTGTTGACCTCCAGTACTGCCCAATATATTAATATATTTAGTCATTCCAAGCCAAATCATTTTACTTATAAAGCCAACAGCATCTTGAATGTATGAGGCTGATGAACAACATAACTATGTAAAAATCCATGTAAGAAAGGAATGATATTTTGTAAAAATAATCATACAAACATGCATTTGGCCTGCTTTGAGGAATTACATATATTAAAGGTTTTTCCACATACATCTAGTCAAAGTGGCATAATCTCACTCCTGCAATTAGTAAATTCTTAAAACTAGAAATTGTTCTATTATAAATGTCATGGGTAACTTTCTAGTGTGTTAGTACATCACTGAATAGCATATAGCCATACACTACATATAGCTTATCAGCACAGTGTTATTACCTTTACAAGAGGGCTTAAAAATGAATTTCCTGTTTCTTCTCATATGCTATAAACCTTTTGATTCTCTTTCCATGAATGAAAGAGCTCTTGTTTCTAATATTAGAAACATTAAGGTCTCAATAGACACTGGTTATTAAAGAGTCATGCATATTTATCATGTAAGAATGTCTGAGTCACCTGCAGATCTGAGCATATCTGAGATACACATTACATGCAATTCAGTTCCTCTATTTACCAAAGTGCCTTATTTTTTCCATTATCCTGAGCTCTGATGAAGAGAGGGATAAACAAAAAGTATTTATTAGAGTAAGATGTTGCCCTGGGCTTGCAACCAATCCCTGAATGTAGGTTGCTTCATGTGAGCCTTTGCTCCAGGTACAGAAGCAGAAAAAGCACCAAGTTAAATGAATGTGGAAGTATAAAAAAAGTGGTGGATCACACCTTCGGACATCTCCTGTGATGGTCTGACCACGATCATTTGTTTCCAGAGTTCTAGTACATTCAAACATCACCACAAGTGAAAACAGCCCATCAGCATCTGTACCTTTCATAGTATATGTGATTTAGCTGTGATAATATCCATTTCTATATCCCCAGTTTATCCCACATTATCTCAAGAGTGCAAAATGAAGAAGTCTTTTTATGCAATAACACCCACTGTACCTCAAAGGGTTATATGTTAGATACACAGCCATAACATATAATGGTCAATTGTTTTTTACTTGGATATCCAACATCAGTATATCTAAGCAACACTGTGTTAAAGGCGTCACTATGTCACAGTCACCTAGCCTGTGGAATGTCTGGTCAAACTGCCTATAAAGCAAGAAAGCAACAAGTTAGTCACCTCTGCAGTATCATTCAGCCCAAAACACCATAATATATCTGGATCATTGTGTGTGGGTATGTTACATAATCAGTATCACCATACAACCTTTATACACTGACACACACACACACACATATATATATATATATATATATATATATATATATATATATATATATATATACATATACATACACACACACACATACATATATATATATATATATATATATATATATATATATATATATATATATATATATATATATATATATATAGGCAATAAAACTCAGTAGAAAAAACAAAGAATTACAGTTAAATGCTATAAAACTTCTGAAGACAGAACTTACTAAAATAAGAGTACAAGAGCCAATCTTTAGCGCTTTCATCCAGTTTTATTGTGCTGGACTTCATCAGAATTCTGATTCTTACCATGACAGTTACTTTGAACAAATCTGCATTAATGCTCAGCCTTGACGTATGCATGTTATCATTATTCTAAAACTGTGTCCAGAATTCGAAGACAATATTTATGAATAAAGGATTTTTGCATTGCTGAACTTTATGCCACAATACTAGGAGACTAGAGAAGAAGATAGGTATCACCTGCTAGACGGTAGAAGTTGGGTCTGATCTGTGCTAATCCTGTAATGGGCCACCAACACTATCTATAGGAATCAGAAAGCGTCCCAGCACTGGCAGTAGCAGATTAGGTAAAAATGAGCATTTGTATGATGTGGTAATCTGTGTTTCAGGGACATTAGCTGCAATGAGGAAAGACCTCATTATGGGCTCATTTGCATGTCTCTGAATTGCCCTTAACTTAATAAACAGTACCAGAATTACCCATTCTGAAGACTTACACCTTACCTCTGATATAAATAGGACCTGCTGGAGAGATAGGTATGTATCCCAGAGACTACCCTGTCTATGGAACAGGCCCCCATCCAGTGAAGCAGAGTTCCTCACTAACCCCAATTCCAAGTGCAGCTTGGACAATTGGATGGGAAACCAGAAATGCATCCATGGTTTGGCACCTATGTCTCTAATGCAAACAGGTATCCTGTAAATGGTTCATCTCCCAGGCCCATGCTTACACCTTATGAAGGGTATCAGAACTTGTCAGAGATTTGGGATGCATGGTTAGGCTTAAAAAGGCCCTTGTGATTGTTAGCCTAGTAAACACCTATGAACAAACATGCACACACACACACACACACACACACACACACACACACACACACACACACACACACACACACACACACACACACACACTCTCTCTCTAACATGCTGCTTACTTGTCCAACAGTTGACCAAATGTCCCCAAAGACTGTTTTTTTATTGTTTGTACTTGCCCACCTAAAACATGGATTCTTACACTCAGTTAATAATGCCATACATTATAGGTTTCATTCTTGTTCATGTTTGTGGACTGCATATTGATGCTATAGCTGTTGTTTTATTACCTTTTTAAGTGAGGGTCTGTAATAGTTTAAATAATGTCCCTGGTGTCATCTAGTGTTCATCCCAGCTTTGTACTGAGGTCTTCAACCACTGTCCCTCGTGACTCATGCATTATTAGGGCAATAGCTATACTCTCTCCACTTGCAAAGATTATGGAAAAATGTATTCATAGACAACTCATGCACCACCTAATCCAGAATCGCCTTATGGCAGACACTCAGCATGGCTTCCATCCTCATCACAGCACTACTTCAGCCCTCCTAGCCTTTACCAACATCATAAACCATAATTGCAACAATAATTATATATCCTCAGCCCTCTTCTTGGATCTTTCCAAGGCATTCGATATGGTTGATCACCAACTTTTAATCCACACCCTGCAAACATTCTGTCTAGATACTAGAGCCCTTCAGTGGTTTCAATCCTACCTGAATGGTCGACAACAGGCTGTCCTCTGGCAGAACAAACTCTCTAATCTTCTACCTAACACCCCTGGCATACCACAAGGCTCTATACTAGGGCCCTTGCTGTTCTCCCTCTTCATTAACGACCTTTATACTGTCATCCCAAAAGTCAGCTGTATCCAATATGCTGATGACTCTACTCAGATTTGCTTGGCCACATCTCCAATAGAGTTATGGTCAGCTACCCAGACCACTTTTAATACAATAGAAAACTGACTTTCTGAACATCGTCTGATCCTAAATCCCCCAAAAAATAAAATGCTGTTATTTTCACCAACAAGTAGGTCTACTGCTTTCACCTTTACCATAAATTCAAATGATGGCACAATAATCTTCCCTGACCCCTCTACAAAACTTTTAGGTGTCATCATAGATCTTCTTCTTTCGGCTTTTCCTGGTTAGGGGTCAACACAGCGGATCACCTGTCCGCTCATGATTGGCAGTGGAGTTTTACAGTGTTGAGTTGCCAGCCCGGTGCCCAACCTTCCACAGAAGGCACACACACGCACTCACACCTAGGGCCAATTTAGAGTCTCCAATCTACCTGCAGCATGTCTTTGGGAGGAAACCAGAGCACCCGGAGGAAACCCACACGACCACAGGGAGGACATGCAGACTCCGCACAGAAGGCACCCCAGCCGAGGATCGAACCGGAGAACCTCTTGCTGTGAGGCGGCAATGCTAACCACTGCACCATCATGGCTGCCCAGGTGTCATCATAGATAATAATCTAAAATTCGACCTACATGTTAACCAAACTATCAAAACCATCAATAAAAAACTAGGGTCACTTTACAGAATAAAATCCTTCCTAAACCCTCCAGCTAAAATTGCCATAGCTCGCTCTCACCTTCTTTCAACCCTTCTGTATGCATCCCCTCTACTCTTGAATTTAAACAAGACTGTCCTTAACAAACTCTCAATTTGCTACAACCACATTGCCAGGTTTGCCACTGGGCTGCCTTTTAGGACACATCATTGCATCAATCTAAATCAGCTTGGGTAGCTTGAACTACCCAACCTAATCCAGTATAACCAACTGATTATGGCCTATAAAATCCTCTATAATCCGGACAATACTCCTGCAATTAAAAATATTATCACCCCCTATAACAATCCTAGACTGCTTTAATCCTCTAACAAACTACTAATTCAGGATAGCAAAATTAATAACACAGCCGGTGACTCTCTCTTTGCAAACTCTATAAGTAGACCCTGGAACTCTCTTCCAGCTGATATTACCTTACTTTCTACATTATGTCAATTTAAAACTAGACTCAAACAACATTTGGCACTTAACTGGCTATGTCAATGTATCAAGCCTGGCTAACTCTCTCTAGAATGTGTAAAAATCTGTTAACCAGTTTACTGTGGAATTTAATTTAATCCTGACACACTCGGGATTATCTCTAACCTGTGGAACTTGTTTAACTTGCTTACTTATGTAATCACTGTAAATAGTCTGTTTGTAATATGTAATGCTGGTATTATGTAATGCTGTATCTGCTTACCCTTGGAGCTTTTCTCCCCGGGCCTCTGCTGAAAATGGACATGGATCCAGTCGGACTATCCCGGTCAACAAATGTAAAATAAATAAATAAAAAATAAAACCATTGCATTGACTGAATCAGGCTAGCCATTAGAGATTGATACATCTTATCAAGTAAAAGTCAAAACTACTGTACTACCAGATAAGTTAGTTTAGTGGTTTAACTCAGATGTGGCTTGTGTCAGGGGTGCAGTGTTTGAGCCCCCGCACCCTTTTATTTTACTTCTTGTTTTCATTTTGATTAAACATTTAGGCAATGTTATAAAGTTTCCCTGCTGCCTAGCAGTGGTGCAGAGGACTAAAGCCTTCTGGGGGAGGGGGTGGAGTTTGAATCTTTTTAACGTGCCTTTCAGTCATGCTGTAAAGAGCTGTCCTTGATGCCTAACAATCCCCACAACCTATATCTTTCATGCTACTGAACTGTTTTTATTTCATTTTTATAAGTGCCTTTCAGGTGCATTGTAAAGAATTATCCCTGGTGTCTGTTGTCCCTCCCAACTCATGTCTTTTGTGCTTCCAAATAGATTTTATTTAATTTTTATAGGTACCTTTCAAGCTCACTGTAAAACATTATCCCTGGTGACTAGTGTTTCCCCAATCCATGTTTTTTTTTTGTTTGTGTCTTTCAAGAATGATGTTATGAGGTGTCAGTGGTGCCTAGTGTTATCCCCAACGATATTGCAGGATTTGCTTGTTACTCTAGTAGAGTGAGCAGGTCTGACAGCACAAACACACACACACACACACACACACACACACACACACACACACACACACACACACACACGCACACACACACACACTACAAATCAAACCTGCCCCCTCTCAAACCACTCCTACTTTGACTGTACAGGCAGATACACACTTACAAATGCACTCATACATGCAAACCAATGCATGCACCCACACACACACATGCCTCAGGTGGGTGACAAAATGCCTTTTGCATTGTTCATCAACACAAGGATCTGAAAGTGGCTGTGTTAAATTATGCAGCCAGTTCTCAGAATTGCTGGGCTGCATAAATGCCTTATCGCAGGCATTTCTGGAAAAAACACATGGATAATAAGCATGTGTCTCCCTCTCAGAATGTATCATTGGCATTATGCATGGCCATTGCTACAGCTCATCATTATGCTGAATGTACTCATGCTTAAGCACTATAGTAGGGCAGTCTCTAAATGGGAAATGATTACGTCTCTGACTCAGACCCGACGTGGCAATCAGACAATAAATCTTGTGTTGCTGCTGATGCTGATGATTCAGAGCAGATTTATTAGGTAAGTAAGTACTAGGCTATCTGCCCAAGGGCATTTATAAGCCTAGCCAGAATGTGTTGGCTTTCACCACCCTCTTAGATTAGTTCGCTGTGCCCCTGTCCAGCAAAGCCATTAGTTCCCTGTGCCACTGTCCAGCAGAGCCACTGCAGTGATCCCCGGGGTAAATTTTCTGTTTCCCATCATGCACCTTACTAATACACATATCACATTCTTACAGAAATTATGGCAAATAGAAATCTACTATGGCTACTGGCTCCAGGGCAACAGCAATTCATAGGAAAGGGGACACCGGGGTCTACACTTTTCTGCAAAACAGAGTGAAGGCTTCCTAGTGCAATAACTGATGTTATACCATCTGACAGTGATGATGAATCAGCTAGTCTCTAGACAGACTGTTAGTGGCTACCTGCAATGTCTCATTGCTGTCTTGTCTCTGATGGGGTGGAAGACAATCTCTCACAACACAGATAGGTTGTGATGGGCTCAGTGATCACTGCTTATTTGGCAAGGGAAATTAGCAGGGAGCTCCAGTTTCTGACACAGTGCCTTCAGAGAAGCTGAGCACTGCAGCTGCTGCAGAGGTGGGTTGGTGGTAAGTGTGACACTGCAGCTGCTGCAGAAGTGGGCTGGTAGTAAGTGTGACATTGCAGCTGCTGCAGAGGTGGGTTGGTGGTAAGTGTGATACTGTAGCTGCTGCAGGGGTGGGTCAGTGGTAAGTGTGATACTGCAGCTGCTGCAGGGATGGGTCAGTGATAAGTGTGACACTGCAGCTGCTGCAGAGGTGGATCAGTGGTATGTGTGACACTGCAGCTGCTGCTGGGGTGGGTCGGTGGTAAGTGTGGCACTGCAGCTGCTGCAGAAGTGGGTTGGTGGTAAGTGTGACACTGTAGCTGCTGCAGAAGTGGGTTGGTAGTAAGTGTGACACTGCAGCTGCTGCAGAGGTGGGTCAGTGGTAAGTGTGACACTGCAGCTGCTGCAGGGATGGGTTAGTGATAAATGTGACATTGCAGCTGCTACAGAGGTAGGTTGGTGTTAAGTTTGACACTGCAGCTGCTGCAGAGGTGGGTTAGTGTTAAGTGTGATACTGCAGCTGCTGCAGAGGTGGGTTGGTGGTAAGTGTGACACTGCAGCTGCTTCAGGGATGGGTCAGTGATAAGTGTGACACTGCAGCTGCTGCAGATGTGGGTCAGTGGTAAGTGTGACACTGCAGCTGCTGTAGAGGTGGGTTGGTGGTATGTGTGATACTGTAGCTGCTGCAAGAGTTGGTCGGTGGTAAGTGTGGCACTGCAGCTGCTGTAGAGGTAGGTTGTTGGTAAGTGTGACACTGCAGCTGCTGCAGAAGTGGGCTGGTAGTAAGTGTGACATTGCAGCTGCTGCAGAGGTGGGTTGGTGGTAAGTGTGATACTGTAGCTGCTGCAGGGGTGGGTCAGTGGTAAGTGTGATACTGCAGCTGCTGAAGGGATGGGTCAGTGATAAGTGTGACACTGCAGCTGCTGCAGAGGTGGGTCAGTGGTATGTGTGACACTGCAGCTGTTGCTGGGGTGGGTCGGTGGTAAGTGTGGCACTGCAGCTGCTGCAGAAGTGGGTTGTTGGTAAGTGTGACACTGTAGCTGCTGCAGAAGTGGGTTGGTAGTAAGTGTGACACTGTAGCTGCTGCAGAAGTGGGTTGGTAGTAAGTGTGACACTGCAGCTGCTGCAGAGGTGGGTCAGTAGTAAGTGTCACACTGCAGCTGATGCAGAGGGGTTCTATATCACTTTATTGAAGACCATATTCAGCGAATGACTATTCGTCGAACCCACTTAAGTGAAACGTCATTTATGCGAACGATCAATTCAGCAAATTTTTTTCACAGGGAAAGGAAGTAGTTGACCATCATCAGGAATTTGTCCCTTTCCTCACTGTAGTTTAATCTCTGAGTTGGTATATTTAGTTGGGGGGGGGGGTGGCAGGCACAGCCACCTTTGCTGAGTTTTAAAATGAGTTGTGTTTGTTACCGTCAGTAGCTGGCCCACTAGATTTTTTTCCCTGTGAAAATATTCACTGAAATGATCATTTGCTAAAATGAAATTTTACTTAAGTGGGTTCCATGAATGGTCATTTGCTGAACAGACTATTTGACAAACTGATATAGACCCCTGCAGAGGTGGGTCACTGGTAAGCGTGCCACTGCAGTTGCTGTAGAGGTGGGTTGGTGGTATGTGTGATACTGTAGCTGCTGCAAGAGTTGGTCGGTGGTAAGTGTGGCACTGCAGCTGCTGTAGAGGTAGGTTGGTGGTAAGTGTGACACTGCAGCTGCTGCAGAAGTGGGCTGGTAGTAAGTGTGACATTGCAGCTGCTGCAGAGGTGGGTTGGTGGTAAGTGTGATACTGTAGCTGCTGCAGGGGTGGGTCAGTGGTAAGTGTGATACTGCTGCTGCTGAAGGAATGGGTCAGTGATAAGTGTGACACTGCAGCTGCTGCAGAGGTGGGTCAGTGGTATGTGTGACACTGCAGCTGTTGCTGGGGTGGGTCGGTGGTAAGTGTGGCACTGCAGCTGCTGCAGAAGTGGGTTGTTGGTAAGTGTGACACTGTAGCTGCTGCAGAAGTGGGTTGGTAGTAAGTGTGACACTGTAGCTGCTGCAGAAGTGGGTTGGTAGTAAGTGTGACACTGCAACTGCTGCAGAGGTGGGTCAGTAGTAAGTGTCACACTGCAGCTGATGCAGAGGGGTTCTGTATCACTTTATTGAAGACCATATTCAGCGAATGACTATTCGTCGAACCCACTTAAGTGAAACGTCATTTATGCGAACGATCAATTCAGCAAATTTTTTTCACAGGGAAAGGAAGTAGTTGACCATCATCAGGAATTTGTCCCTTTACTCACTGTAGTTTGATCTCTGAGTTGGTATATTTAGTTGGGGGGGGGGTGGCAGGCACAGCCACCTTTGCTGAGTTTTAAAATGTGTTGTGTTTGTTACCGTCAGTAGCTGGCCCACTAGATTTTTTCACTGTGAAAATATTCACTGAAATGATCATTTGCTAAAATGACATTTTACTTAAGTGGGTTCCATGAATGGTCATTTGCTGAACAGACTATTTGACAAACTGATATAGACCCCTGCAGAGGTGGGTCACTGGTAAGCTTGCCACTGCAGTTGCTGTGGAAGTAGGTTGGTGGTAAGTTTGGTACTGCAACTGTGATGAACTGGTTGGAGTGGTGTGGACTGATCACTTTTGAAAAGGGTTGATGTGTTTGATTCCTAGTCATCATGTTGGAGATAGAGCTAAAATTGCCTTCCTGTCCCCAACAAGAAATGTAAAGGTTGAGGGAGACTTTTGTGACTTTTCAGGGTATGTATAGGGCTGGGGTTTCTAAGCACCAGCAATGAGCAGGTGGAGTAAGGGGAATGTAACTACTGTAACTGGAGATCTGATATTTATAACAGATCGTGTGTATACAAATACCAGACTGCAATCTTATTATTTATGTGTTTATCTCTCTCTCTCTCTCTCTCTCTCTCTCTCTATATATATATATATATATATATATATATATATATAATTTATTTATGCATACTTATTTCAAAGAATAAGCTAAATTCATAAATGCAAGCCACTTCTACAAACAGTTACGAGTAGAGATCTGAGAATAAAAAGAAACAGGATCAGAAGTTTTAAAGGTGCTAACATAATAATGCATAAATGAAAGCACTGAGCACCCAGATCAGTCAGATAAACTTATAAGCTTAAAACAATTAATTTGTAGAGGTTGTTAATCTCTGAAAACTACATAAATACTGCTGTAGACACTGCGTATATGTCAAAGTGAGATCAGGAATGTGCAAGCATAATGCATTCAATTGTATTGAGTCTTGTCAGTTTTTTCCATGTATCACATGACATTTGTTTCAGCAGAATCACAGAATTAAAGCAATCTCTTTTTTATTTTTAGTCACATGCAGTGAAATAGTGGTTGATGATAATTGTTAACTGCTGGTCTCCAGTTCGTTCTCTTTGTCAAATAACCTAGGTGGTCTCCTTAGCTCTGTTTGCAACATCACTTAAAATTATCTGACAGTATCAAAATGTTTAATTATGGGCAAATCTTCGATTATCATTAATTTCTCCATACATTAAATATAATATATAAATTACAACGAAATGCAAGCTCAGGATGCTAAGACTTCATTTTTATACTGCCCTGTGAAGAGCTTTTAAATGAGGCACAGTGAACAACAGTTATTTTCTCTGACCTATTTGCATATCGCTAATAGAGTTTTAGACTAACATTAGATAGCATATTTTAATTAAAGCAACGGTTATTGAGTAAAACTCCAAAACCATCGTATATTTTAAGCCACATTATAGCACCTTACAGGTGCTCAACATGGGGTACTGATAAAAGACACACAATCCCAGTGATGTTCTACTGCTTTGTTCATCCAAATCTCTTAATTCTCTTCATGAACAAGATGGATCAAGCAATTCGGTGAACTTTTGAAAAGGTGCATTATATCTCATGGAACTTGATGTGCTGTTCACTTCAAACAGATTCACTGGAATAAGATAAATGAAGTAAAGAGATTTGGTTATTTATGTTAAGAAATGATCCCTCTGATTGAAAAAGCAGCGGACGTGCAGGTTTCCAGACATTGAGAAGTCGTCTTTAATTACTGCAGGTCACATGCTGAGCACATGAAAAGATCTTTTAGCACACCATCAGTGCTAGATTTCCTATTGCCTTCCTAAAGGTCATGTCCTCTTGTATCAGTAGTAAATAACAAAGACTCCCAGAGAAAGATTCAAAAGTCTTGTGCTGAAATTTCACTGTTAACGTGTCTTCTGCATTTTAACCTTTGTGAGTTTTCTACTCATGTGATAGAAAAGGTTAAGTCTGT
Organism: Protopterus annectens; assembly: GCF_019279795.1. Lineage (NCBI taxonomy): Eukaryota > Metazoa > Chordata > Ceratodontiformes > Protopteridae > Protopterus > Protopterus annectens. Next base: position 151,245,727 of record NC_056731.1, read on the forward strand.
AGGCAGATGCTACAGTGACAATAAGAGTACAACAAGATGGCTTACATAACCTGACATATGCTAGCCTCCTGTGAATAACCACTTTTGCTGTTATGATTTCTTTCTTGAATGAGAACAGGAGTTGCTGAACTAATTTATTCTCCTGTGTACATAGCTAGGATGAAATTACTTTAAAGTGGCTTATTTGGCCTGGTGACTGAGTCCCTATTAATAAGTTTTCTTGCATGAGGCTAAACCTTTACACGAGGACAGGCAGTTTAACAATAAATCAGAGAAGTTTTGCATAAACGACTTATAGCAATTATTTAATTTTTTTGTTGGCTGCATTAAGTCTTAAGAATCATAAATACAGTTCATAAACACAGAAGAATAGTAAGATATTGTTAAGAAGGGGTTATATTCTAATTGGGTATATGTCAGCCAACCCTTTTCCTAAGGCAGTTTGTGCTTAGCTCATTTTCACAGAATCCATCTATCCATAACCCCTTTTTTACATTTTTTTGCAAATGGGGTTAGAGTATCACTTCACCAGAGGTAATCATATACATTCAGTGTTCACACCACTGGGTAGTTAGCCTGCCACAGCTGTTCTTCCATACTGCAAAAACAAATGCATATTCACAGCTATAGCTAATGTAAAGTGTCCAAGCCACCTATTGCATGTCTTTGGAATTTGAGAAGACACCAGAGCACCTACAGAAAACCCCACAATGACATAAGGTGACATGCTGACTCCACACAGAAAGCACCCCAGCTTAGAATCAAACCTGAGAACTTCTTGCTGTGAGGCTACAACTCTACCCATGGTGCCAGTGTGTCACCACAGAATGGTTTCACTGCTTGCCAGCATGACTCCATTTTCAGAAGCTAAATTTCACTAAGGACAGTATCAGGTTGCTTGCTTTCCCCTTTGATGTACATTGCAAAACTCTCCTTTCTGCACTTGGAGACACTCATATTCTTGCTTTGCTGCCTGTAAAATAGACCTCGCTCCATGCCTCTTTTAGAAGCAGTATGATTACCAAGCTGTTTAGCATCAGAACACTTCAGCTCATTTCCCTGCAGGGTGTGAGAAATAGAATATCAGCTGTTTTTCAAGTAGTGTTTTAATGAAATGGGAATCATTGATTTCTTATTTTCATGAATTCCACTGTTTTATCAAAAACTGTCCATTGAACAGACAAAGATCACAGAATAGTGAAAGTAGAGAAATGTATAATATAGGATATTTAGAGATGTGGATCTAGGAAACTCTTTCTCTGATACCCTCCCTGTGGGAGAAATAAAGATGTCTTGTTGAAGTTTCAAGTAGTTTATTCAGTTACGTATGTAGATGAACATGTATCGTTATTCCTCCCACAGGGAGGCTATTAGAGTGAGACACTCTCCTAGATCTGCTAGCTAAAGTGATTTTATCTGAGGTAATCCTTTCTTCTCTGTTTCTTGTTAGTCCTGCCACCCTCTGGATCTCAGGTAGGATACCAGACTGGACTCAAGCCCTCTGGATTACCTCTGTTTTATATTTAGAGATGCAGGTAGAATGGGGGATGCTTGCTCCCTATGAAAATATATATATATATATTTTGTTGCTCGAACTAGTTACATCAAAGTGTATTTGAGGTTTATCCATACAACCATCAGAAACTACAGCATTAACTTTTGACTTAGTAACAGAAGCAAAGAAGTTTCTGCAACTGTTTGAGTTTTTTCATATTTAAACTTTGTGAGTCATTTTACACTTGACTATTTTTTCCATGTTATGTTGATGAACTGCGTTCTGCCCAAAAGTGTTTAGCTTATGAAGTGGGTATATAAATAGTGTACAAGCAATAACACTGAACAGTTCAGAGATAATATTTAATTTTGCTCTTGTATAGAAGTTAGTAGTAATGATTTTGTCTACAATCTTCAGAGTTTATGGCCAACAAGCATTACCAGTGATAGTTTTGCTCTAATTATCCAATTGTATGGCACATATGAAATTACAAATTTTGCTCTTTATTTTTGATTTTTTTTCATTTACACTTTAGCATAAGTTTTAAAACTCTAACATGATAGATGTTTTGATTGCAAACCTTACCGTGCCTTTTCTATTGCTTGCTGCTATACATTGCCTTTTCAGGTGAACTGTTAACCGCATTTACTTTGTATCTTGGATTTCCTAGTTGCGTTGTTTTTATTTCTATTTTTGTTTATAAGCTACTGGGTTCTGTTCATAAGTTCATAGGTGCATATTAAACTAATGGCCCTGGAGCCTTTACAAGCCTAGCCCATAGAAGTGCCCTGGCATTGTGCCACCCGACGTTAGTTCCCAGTGCCTCTATCAAGCAGAGCCACTGGAGTGATCCCCAGGGTGAACTTTCTATTTCCCATCCACTCATCAAGATTTCTCTTGAAGAGGGCCAGTAAGGTGCTCTGCTTGAAACATATGAGAAGTCTATTCCAGAGCATGAACAGTCCCTGGGTTATGAACCTGTCCCTCCAGCATGTTCTGTTGATTGTGGTAATGAGGTTAGGGTCTCTGGCGCATGTGCTGCAGAAGGAGTGGGATTTCTTTAGATGTAGTATTTATAACAGAGCTGGGTCAGACATGGCTTTATAAGTCAAGCAGAGATCACCTCTTAATAGACGATATGATACAGAGATTAGCTGGCGTTGTCTGAGTCTGTCCATGTAGGACATGTGTTTAAGGCCTAGGATCTTCGTGAGGTACTTTTGTGCCTTTCCAACTGCTGCATGTGTCTAGTAAGATACATGCCAAATGGGGCATGATACTCGATGACTGGCCTAATGAGGAAAGAGTAGAGAGAGATGATGACCTCTTTCTTCTTGGATGTAAAACCCTTGGTAATGAGATGTGCCACATAGAAGGACTTTCTGACCACAGTGGCAATGTGGTGGTCGAAGAAGAGGTTGCTGCCAAACTGTGTCCCCAGATTTCTTATAACACCTTCAGTGTTCACTGAGCTCCCATCGATGTGGTAGTTAGTGGCAACTAAGTTTTTCCCAAAGGGGATGACAATGCATTTTTTGACATTAAGCTTAAGGCCATGGTTTTGACACCGGTCATTGGTCTCAGTGAGGCCTTTCGGTAGGATATCTACACCACTTGAGGAGTTAATAATGGCTCCCAGCTTGCAGTCATCTGTGAACTTGGTCAGCCAGAGTCCCTCTGTGTTGGCCTGGACTTCTGAAAAGTAGATGCCAAACAGGAGAGGACCCAGGACTGATTCCTGTGGGACTCCACTCATGACGGGTTGGCAGTCTGACTTGGAGTCCGCTACTTTCACACTGTGTGTTCTAGCTGTGAGCCAATTTGCAACCCACCTCACAATATAAGGGTTCATGCCTAGTTTGGTGAGTTTATCAATAATTCCTGAGTGAGGAATGGCATCAAAGGCCTTGGTGAGATTGAGTATGAACTGCCTTGCCCTCATCCACAGCTCTGGTGACTGACTAAATGAAGTCAACCAGGTTGAGCAGGTATGATTTACCTTTCACAAAAGCAAATTGAGTGGGATCCAGAGTTTGGAGATTCCCTATATCCTTGTTAATTAGGTCCATGATGATGTGCTCCATAGCTTTACATATCAGACTCATCAGGCTAATGGGGTGATAATTCCCAGGGTCTGTAGTCTCTCCCCCTTTATGGAGAGGGATGACTGTAGTAGTGCGCCATTCGGTAGAGACAAAGCCTGAGGTGGGGCTGTGATTGAACAGGGCACACAGGTGTGGTGCCAGTTCACTTTATAGTTCATGTAGAACACATCCAGGGATATTGTGAGGTCCCATGGAAGCTGTATTCTTGGCCTTGGACAATGCAGCTTTAACCTGTGCTGCAGTAATGCTGGGTGCCTGGCATTCCTTCGATATTGTGATTGGTCCTTTGGGGGGTAAAGTTGGCACTGAATCTCTCACGCAGTATGTTGGCAATATCTGCTGGCTCAGTATAGGCAGTACTATTGTGCAGTAACTCAGAGCAAACCTGGGTATTGCCATGGAGATTCTTGATATAACTATAGAAGGCTCTGTGTTTGTTTTTAGTGTCTGTCGCAATTCTGCCTTCATAGCTGGCTTTAGAAGTTTTGATGAGGGATCTCGACTTTTTGTTGAGGTAAATAAGGGAGTTTTTCCAGCCTTGGGGAATTCACCCTTTTCTGCAAAGGTTTCTTCCTTCTATTGCAGAGTTTATTAATGGCAGTGGACCACCAGATTGGCTTTCTTTTTCTGGAGGAGAGCGTCTTGGTTCTGTTGGGTATGGCTAGTTCCATGCATTTATGTACATGTTCGTACAGTTCATTGGTGTATGATTTGGCAGTCATGCATTTATTTTCTATTGATATGGGTGCTGTGAAGTTAGCCACCTCTGTTTTTAGGAGCCCAAAGTCAGCTTTGGAGATGTTTTTTTCATGGTGGTTACCTTTTTGGGGGGTGTGGATGAGATGTGGATTTCCATGATGATTAGTTTATGGTCAGGTCTAACCTGGAAGGAATTGACTATTGGTGTAGAGCAACGGTGCCCATGTTAGTAATAACCAGGTCAAGGATGTTGCTTTCTCTAGTGGGGGTAAGAATGAGCTGGTCCAAGGCATTGGAATTGATGAATTCCAGGAAGAGTTGGACCAGTGTATTGGTGCATGAGTAGTTTTACCAGTTGATGGTAGTTGAAGTCACCTAGTATGAGAGTGTTGGGTTGGACTCCAATAGTTTCCAGGGTACAAAGGAACATGGACTGATTCTTGGGACATGGTTGGAAACCTATAGCAGGCTACGACCTAACTTGACATCTTACCCAGTGTTAGTTGTACCTGAATTATCTCAGATGCATTATGCTGGACGGGTCTATATTATAATCTCAGAGGTTTAAAACTTCGAATCACTAAAGATCAAACTTTAGGGATCGAAGTCTTAAACCACTGAAACAAAAAAAAAACAATACTATACACTCCCTACTTAAATATTGCACTATATTGAAGTAAATGGAAATCTCCACCTACGGAGATTTTCCGTTTAAACGTTCGATGTAGTGCACTTTCGGTATTCTCGTGTCAAGAATATCATACTCGATATTGCCAGACTTCAAGATTTTAATATAGACCAACGCTGGGCTACTAGTCTGGAGGTGTGCATATCCTTTACAAATATGGAGACACCACCGCCTTTGGAGCTTCGGTCCATGTTCTGGAGCCGAAAGGTGTGGAATGAGTTATAGTCTGGTAGTGCAGGGATGCTTTCTGCTGCTTTAAACCAGGTCTCTGTTTGGCAATTGAGTCACTTTCAATCTTTATTTTACATAGTTCAACTCTTCATGCAATTGTTATAATTGAATTTTGGTTAAGTCACTTGCTCTGGAACTCATTTGATACTTTATTAAATATTAAATCAGTAGTTTAACTCTGGATTGGTCATTTAATTTGCCACAATTTTAATTCTTATTACTAAGTTATGCAGGTCACCCAACTCAAATACTCAACAGTGTCTTTATGATTTCAGTTACAAAATGATCAATAGTTTTATAAACTCATTGACTTTATACTGAAAATAAAGAGCTAATATGAGGAAGACTTTCCTTTGGTTTACAAGTCCAAAATGTACTGTATGCAATCACTAAGTCTTCAAAAAACAAAGACTATGGTGTATGTAAACCGGTCCTCCAAAAAATAAATCATACAATATCACAGTCAAAGGACGCAGTGGAACACAGCAGTAAAATTCAAGAATTTAATCCCAAAACAAAGAGTAGAACAAACAGTAAGCGCTTTCGCAGCAACAGCTGCTTCATCAGACAAATAAAGATCCAAACTGTAGTACTTTTAAACAGAAAGGCAGCCAACTGGCATGCAAAAACAATTAAGAATTAACTAGCGCCATTAAAGCCACACCAAAAAAATGCAACTCAAAACTCATTATGTAAACATAAAAACATTTCATTCATAAAAACATATAAAGCATTTCATTCAATAGCCATAAGATGCAGTTCAGAAATCATTATTTAAACATGAAGATATTTCATACATAAAAACATACAGAGCATTTAATTCATAAAAGTATCCTTATAAAAATGTTGAACATAATTAATATCTATCTGGCTAAGGGCCTATTCATTAAAACTGGTTTAATAGAAAATTCATCATTGAGGCCCTCCCCCATATTAGCTTTCATTCTAATAATCCAGTTCAATTCTTTGCTTTCTACCTTAATTCTATGTGGGCCCCCCCTTATACCCACATTGACTGTTTCAACAGCCATAAACTTAAAATTGTGCTGAGCACCTAGTAACATGATGTGCTTAGATAGAGCTTTGGTCTTAGCTCTCCTGGAGATATCATATTGATGCTCCCTCATCCTGTCTCGTAACCTGCGTGTTGTCATCCCAATGTAGAAACAGTAGCAAACCGTGCAGTAGGCTAAATAAACTAGATTCACTGTGTTACAGTTAGCTCTGGCTCTGAAAAACATCTTTTTATGTATATCTGGATGTTCATATGCAGCACTACTGTCAATCAAATGACAGTAGTTACATGACCGACAAGGAAATGTACCAATATTTAGCTGTGTATCAGTATTGGAGTTAAACTTTGGATAACATAACAAGTTAAGTGATCTTTTATTCTTGTACATATAGCTCAGGGCTTCTTCTACTATTGATTCCACTCTCTCATTAGATCTAAGTATATCCCAGTGTTTAGCATGGATGTCCTTCAACAATCTAATGTTGCTGGCATAAGTAACTGGCACTCTCAGTTTACAGTTGGTCACTTTCTGTTTTCAAAATTGAGTGGGTGAAGAGAAATATGGCTTACCCTCCTGAGTTCTAATTGTATAAGCTCGAGCTGTAACAGAGCTAATTTCTTTCTTATTATAACTCCTCTGAAGGAATTGCTGTTCCATATGTTTCAATTCACAAGAGAAGGTGGAGTCACCTGCTGTCAATCTGGATGTTCTTAACATCTGTGCTGTCACAACATTGTTAAAAATGTGCCCAGATTGCATACTCTGTCTGTGGACAAACATATTCCTATGGCAACTTTTCCTGTAGATTTCAGAAGTAAAAGCACCATCAAGTCCCCTGATAATCCTAACATCAAGAAAATCCATACTTACAGTAGAATTACTGGCCGTCAAACTAAGAAAGTCAGTACTACTGTTGAGTTGACCAAGATATTGAGACACCTCATCAGCAGTACCCTCCCACAGGAGGAAAAGATCATCAACAAATCTCCTATAAAAAACAACCTGTCCAGGCTTGAGCTGAGGTATAATATATATTTCCTCCCATTTTTCCATAACAAGGTTGGCCTAGCTAATGGCACAAGAGGTGCCCATAGCCACGCCATCCCTTTGTTTAAAAATACCTTCTTCAAACATAAAAATGTTATTGTCAAGAATAAGTACCATAAGCATACACAGTAAATCTATCTTATGGATCTTATAAGTACCATCTTGCTTTAGATAGTCTCCCAACATCTCTATACCTGTGTTATTGGGTATGCACGTAAAAAGGGATTTCACATCTAATGCTATCATAATGCAACCAGCAACAGGTGGTTAAACTTGTATGTGAGCAAATAAGTCCCTAAGGAGCTGTTCAGTATACTTTAAAATATAACAGTTCTTAGCTAATATAGGTTTCAAATGTTGTTCAACATCGATGGAAAGGGGTTCAGTGCACCACCCCCTACCAGCTACTATTGGTCTCATAGGGGGTCTACTGGCATGCTTATGTATTTTAGGGAGGCCCTGTATAGTGGGCAAAGTTGGTCCTTGTATAATAAAATAACTTAAAAATTAATTAAAAAGATCAAGACTAATATGTTCAAGCTGCAGACATTCAAACAATTCATTATACACTCTACTAATGGACTGTTCAACCTGTTGCATTGTAAATGGAATATAAATGAATGGATCATTGAGCATGGTATACATTGCATCCTTGTAAAATGTATAATCCATAACTACAAGACACCCACCTTTGTCTGCTGGTCTAAAGCTCAAGGTAGAATCCTGACACATTTGTTCTAGAATTAACCTCTCATTGACTGACATGTTACAAAAAGTCTTTGTATTGCTATCATTTTCATACAAAGCATAAATGTCCCTAATGCATGCTTTTTCAAAAACTTCAATAGCATCAACTGTAGGCGGTATAAAGCAACTAGTTTTCCTAAAAATATTAGCATTATTATTACTAGTGTCATGTGAAACATTAAAAAACATCTTTAAACTGACATTTCTAGTAAAAGTCTTAAGTTCTATAATGTTTTCAGTTAGAGTCATTTTCGTAGCTGGTATGAAACTCATACCTTTGTTTAGAAGGTTCATTTCAATGGCCGTTAGTCTACGACTAGATAAATTCCAAACTAGCGTTGTTCCCACATCTTCAGTGTTAATGGAGTCCCTTTCTCGGCGATGCCTTCCTCTTGAATTGTGCTCTCCCCAAAGGTCGTTCGTAAAAATTTGACGTACGAATGGGAAGAGGGTTAGAAAACAAGCCGTTTGGATTAAACGGCAGAGTTGGAGCACAAGTAGTTGCTACTGTATGGGAAGAATCCTTCCTTCGTGCTCCATTATCTGACACACTAGCTGAATTAGTGCTGATGTCATCTGCAGGCCAAGGGCATGTATGTAAGTCTGAGGTTACCTCCCTCACGCTATGTTCAGTATGTGGTTTCTCAGCATTTAAGTTGGAACTATAAGGAACCTTGAACCCTGACCTTGAGTAGCATCTTACCCTCACCAAGAATGATGCCACAATATGAAGACAAGATGATCAATTTCAACAATTGGCTTAAGTATTGGTGTCATTCAAAGGGGATCCAATGCCTGTCAGCCTGGGATGACATGCTCGACAGGCCACGATGCTTCACTAGGGACAGCTTGCACCTGTCACCCCTGGGCTTTCGGATATTGGCAAAGGCTCTTGCCACCCCCATAGCGCCTTTTTTAGGCAAGGCTCAAAAGACAAACCCACCTCCATAGGTATCACAAGGGATAAGAAACTAAGAGTAATGCTACTCAATGCCAGAAGTCTAAACCTCAAGATGCACACACTCAAAACTCTCCTTAGCATGGAGAACATCGATTTCTGTGCAGTTACAGAAACCTGGTTCAAGGCTCCCGAGATCACCCCAGCACTACCAGGTTATACCTCATACCATGTTTTTCAGCCCCAAAACTTGGACCGAACCACAAAAGGAGGGGGAGTATCAATATTCGTCAAAGGTACCCACACCTCCAGGTTGGTGGCACAGCACGAAGCATCAGAGACTACCCATGTGCAACTAACAGTGGGTAAAACTGCCTTCCAGTTTATAGCCTGCTGCAGGCCACCCTCCCAAACCCAGGAATCCCACTTGGCCTTCCTGAGAGCACTGGAAAATATGAAGGTCTCTCCAAACACCATTATATTGGGCGACCTCAACTACCCAAACATAGACTGGGAGCATTAATCTAGCTCCAACACCCTAGCCCAAATGTTCCTAGAATTTATAAACTCAGATGCTATGGAACAGCTTGTTACCACTCCCACAAGAGGGGAAAACATACTGGACCTGATCATCACCAACATGGGGACTCTATGCTCCAGACCAGAAGTGTAGCCCTCACTGGTAAGATCAGACCATAAACTAATCTCACTAGATATTCACATCCCGATCCCAGCCCTTGCCCAGAAAACCACAGTGAAAAACTTCTCTAAAGCAAATTTCACACTCCTCAAAACTGAGGTGGAATCCTTCAAAGCCCGCGGGCCTGTGTAAAATACGGCCTAGACCACAGAATCCTTTATAAACGCATTCTATGAACACCTTCAGGAATGCATGGATCATGCAATCCCAAACAAAACCAAGACCCAAACCTGTAAAGGCAGGCGTCCTGTCTGGTGGACCCCAGCCATAAACAAACTATACAATAGAAAGAGGAAGCTACATGATAGAGCAAAATCCCAGGGAAGGCATCTCTGATTAGTATTAGCAAAAACTACGGGCACTCATAAAATCATCTAAGGCCAGATCCGAGAGAAAAATTGCACAGGACACTAAGGATAATCACAAGGCTTTCTTTAGTTATGTTAGAAACCTGGGTGGGAATTCCCAGATATGCTCAGAATTAGTCCAAAATGACAAAAAATACACCGAACCCACAGACATTGCCAACATCCTAGCTGACAGGTTCAGCGCAAACATCTCCCCCCCTTCCCCACCAAAAGGGCAAATATCTATCCCAGCAGAGTGCTGCCCCCCTGACATCTCAGATGCTCAGGTAAGAGCCGCCCTCTCCAAAGCAAAAAATACAGCATCAATGGGACCAGATGGTGTCCCGGGCTACATCCTACATGAACTCCAAGAAGAACTAAACCCAAACATAAAACTACTGTTCAATCTCAGCCTTACTACAGGATATGTACCCAAAGAGTGGCGTACAGCAACAGTGGTCCCTCTCCACAAAGGTGGTGCCTAAACGGATCCTGGAAACTATCGCCCCATAAGCCTGACTAGCTTGGTCTGCAAAGCTATGGAAAGGATCATCATGGACCTCATAAATAAAGATATTGGGGACCTACAGACACTGGATCCTACCCAGTTCGGCTTTGTTAAGGGCAGATCCTGCCTCTTAAACCTGGTCAATTTCTTTGAAAAAGTCACCAAGGCCATTGATGAGGGGAAGGTGGTCCACCCAGCCTACCTGGACCTCGCAAAAGCCTTCGATACAATACCCCACTCGGGCATTATAGATAAGCTCACCAGCTTAAATATAAACCCCTATGTCACTAGATGGGTTGCAAACTGGCTCAAGGACAGAACCCACATGGTTAGAATTGCTGGAGCCATGTCAGACTCCAAACCAGTTACAAGTGGCGTCCCACAAGGCTCAGTCCTGGGACCTCTCTTGTTCGGTATATATTTCTCTGAGGTACAGGCCAACACGGAAGGACTGTGGCTGACCAAGTTCGCAGATGACTGCAAACTGGGCACCATAATCGACTCTCCAGCCGACACAAGCATCCTACAAAAGGGCCTCATAGAAACAGACAACTGGTGCCAGAGCCATGGCCTCAAGCTAAATGCCAAAAAGTGTATAGTCATCCCCTTCAGCAAAAACAAAGTGCCCACAAATTACCACATAGATGGTAATCCATTAAGTACAGAAGAAGTAATTAGGGAACTGGGGACCCAAGTTGAAAGCAATCTCTCATTCGACAACCACGTGGCCAAAGTGGTTAGAAAATCATTTTATATAGCCCACCTAATCATGAAGGATTCACATCTAGATCAGGGGAGGTCATCGTGCCTCTTTACTCATCCCTCATCAGGCCCATAATTGAGTACAATGCCCCTTTTGGGATGTACCTTACCAGACACATGCAGCAACTGGAAAGACCCCAAAAGTACCTCACCAAGAGGATCAAAGGGCTCAAACAGATGCCATATGCTGCTCGGTTAAAGAAACTCCAGCTCTACTCAGTGGCATACCGCCTGCTCAGAGGCGATCTGTGCCTGACGTATAAAGCCATGTCCAACCCGGAATTAATGGACATGCTGCACCTCAGAAAATCCAAATCCCATCGAGCTACGCGCTCGAGAGACTTGAACCTCAGCACTGAAATAAATAGGACATGCTGGAGGGACAGATTCATAACCCAGAGGCTCCCTTCACTCTGGAATAAAATCCCAGTCCAGGTTATGCAGAGTCCCTCATTGACTCTCTTCAAGAGGAATCTTGATGAGTGGATGGGAGATCGTAGATTTACTCCGGGTATCACTTCTGTGTCACTGTTAGACAGATGCACAGTATACTAACCTCGAAAAATGGCATAGCAAAATTCATTTTAAAATGGGTGGCGAAAGCCAAACACACTCTGGCTAAGCTTGTAAATGCCCTAGGGCAGATAACCTAGTATGAACCTATGAACCTATGAACAACAGGAGCCTCAGTGTTAAATATGGTTGGTTCCAGTCCTTGAACAGGATCATTGGAAGATGTTTTAGAGCGATTGGTGTTCACATTAATGTTTTTAGTAACAGATCTATCCTTCCTAGGCCAAGCAAAGACTCTTCCATTAGAAAAGTCAGCAAAATCATGTTGTATCTTTCTCCTTTTATTGTTGAGCATCTGTCTTTCATAGGCAGCAGTAGAGGCTATAATGTGTTCCACCTTAATATTTATTTATTTTATTTTACATTTGTTGACTGGGCTAGTCTAACTGGATACATGTCCATTTTCAGTAGAGGCCCGGGGAGATAGAACATTGAAATTAACAACATAACAAATAAGGAAACATTAAACAAAAAAATCATATTTACAATGCATATTACAGGTTATCACATTAAATTCAGCAGTGCAGAATACAGGCATAACATAGCATGCTAGTACAATCAAGATGTTCTAGAGGGAGATAGTATTATGTTTAATAAGGAAGGAATTACAGTTAATGAGAAGGGGTAGGAAGAGCAAAGTATTAAGAGACACATAACTAGTCAGGCTTAGTACAGAGGCATAACCTCAGTGTTCTGAGGAACACTTTCAATTTGTTTTTGAAGCACAATACTGAGGGAAGTGAGGAGAGTTCACTGGGGAGGAGATTCCAGGCTTTTCCAACAATATTAGAAAATAGGGAGTCACCAGCCTCGTTGTTTGGTTTATTGGTATGCACTGGAAGTCTCTGAGAAGACCTTAAGGATTTCAGTTTTTTATAGGGAGTGATGAGTATGGATAGAATAGGAGTTTTGGAAGGTTTGTAAAAGTGTTGTGGGCTATAGAGATAGTTGATGGAATTTAATCAGATTTTGTAGTTCAAGCCATCCCAGCTGCTTTAAATTAATGCAATGGTGGGTTCTAAATGGGTTGCCTGTAGCAAATCTGGCAATGTTATTCTAAGACATTTCCAATTTGGTAAGATTATTTTTAGATAGATTAGTAAAAATGGGTGAGGCATAAAGAAGTGAAGAGATTAAATGAATGTGTGCTATAGTGTTTTTAGCTGAAGGTAAGACACAAAAAGAGAAAAGGAGAAACAAAAAAACAAAAAAAAAAATATCCTTGCTTTCCATACTTTCCTAAACTAGTGTTCCAGAGACCAGATTTTGCTGATCCCTGGGCTTTGTCTTGGTTCCTGTTTTCTCCATTTTCCTTGTTTGGTCAAGGGGTAGTTTCTTTACTCACTAGTGGGAGTAGGGAGTACTGAACTGCCTGTTTGTCCTCAGAGGAGTGGTTTAAGGCAGTAACTTGTAGTTTATTGGCCATTTTGGGTCATTTCCTGTCTTTTCCAGCCCCTGCTATAAAGCACGTTTTGGCGGGCTTTTCCAGCTATTGAGAACTCAGCACAGCTCCTCGTGGTGGCCAGCAGTGTTCCTCTAGCAGCAGAGACCAGAAAAGACTACCTTTCCAGATTTTAAGTATTTTTCTTGGCTTTTTCGACTTTTTGTGCCTTTCGACTACTGTTTCTGCTTATTTTATCAAAGTTTGCACTGTTTTTTCTGTGTTTATAAGTTAAAACTGTTTACTGCACTTGCTAGTTTAAGTTTTGCCTAAAAGTTAAACTACAGGCTAATACACTCAAGTGTACTAGCTTTTGATAGCATTTAATCGAAAATCATAGCATTTATTGTGTTTTCTGCTTGTCTGTAAAAAAACAAAAAAAAAATATCCTTGCTTTCCATACTTTCCTAAACTAGTGTTCCAGAGACCAGATTTTGCTGATCCCTGGGCTTTGTCTTGGTTCCTGTTTTCTCCATTTTCCTTGTTTGGTCAAGGGGTAGTTTCTTTACTCACTAGTGGGAGTAGGGAGTACTGAACTGCCTGTTTGTCCTCAGAGGAGTGGTTTAAGGCAGTAACTTGTAGTTTATTGGCCATTTTGGGTCATTTCCTGTCTTTTCCAGCCCCTGCTATAAAGCACGTTTTGGCGGGCTTTTCCAGCTATTGAGAACTCAGCACAGCTCCTCGTGGTGGCCAGCAGTGTTCCTCTAGCAGCAGAGACCAGAAAAGACTACCTTTCCAGATTTTAAGTATTTTTCTTGGCTTTTCGACTTTTTGTGCCTTTCGACTACTGTTTCTGCTTATTTTATCAAAGTTTGCACTGTTTTTTCTGTGTTTATAAGTTAAAACTGTTTACTGCACTTGCTAGTTTAAGTTTTGCCTAAAAGTTAAACTACAGGCTAATACACTCAAGTGTACTAGCTTTTGATAGCATTTAATCGAAAATCATAGCATTTACTGTGTTTTCTGCTTGTCTGTAAAAAAACTTGAAAAAAAACAAAAAAAAATATCCTTGCTTTCCATACTTTCCTAAACTAGTGTTCCAGAGACCAGATTTTGCTGATCCCTGGGCTTTGTCTTGGTTCCTGTTTTCTCCATTTTCCTTGTTTGGTCAAGGGGTAGTTTCTTTACTCACTAGTGGGAGTAGGGAGTACTGAACTGCCTGTTTGTCCTCAGAGGAGTGGTTTAAGGCAGTAACTTGTAGTTTATTGGCCATTTTGGGTCATTTCCTGTCTTTTCCAGCCCCTGCTATAAAGCACGTTTTGGCGGGCTTTTCCAGCTATTGAGAACTCAGCACAGCTCCTCGTGGTGGCCAGCAGTGTTCCTCTAGCAGCAGAGACCAGAAAAGACTACCTTTCCAGATTTTAAGTATTTTTCTTGGCTTTTTCGACTTTTTGTGCCTTTCGACTACTGTTTCTGCTTATTTTATCAAAGTTTGCACTGTTTTTTCTGTGTTTATAAGTTAAAACTGTTTACTGCACTTGCTAGTTTAAGTTTTGCCTAAAAGTTAAACTACAGGCTAATACACTCAAGTGTACTAGCTTTTGATAGCATTTAATCGAAAATCATAGCATTTATTGTGTTTTCTGCTTGTCTGTAAAAAAACTTGAAAAAACAAAAAAAAAAAATATCCTTGCTTTCCATACTTTCCTAAACTAGTGTTCCAGAGACCAGATTTTGCTGATCCCTGGGCTTTGTCTTGGTTCCTGTTTTCTCCATTTTCCTTGTTTGGTCAAGGGGTAGTTTCTTTACTCACTAGTGGGAGTAGGGAGTACTGAACTGCCTGTTTGTCCTCAGAGGAGTGGTTTAAGGCAGTAACTTGTAGTTTATTGGCCATTTTGGGTCATTTCCTGTCTTTTCCAGCCCCGTGCTATAAAGCACGTTTTAGCGCGCATTAGCGATTTAGCGGAGTTGCCACTGTTGCACACTAGGGCAGCTCCGGTTAAGCAGGTTTAAACTATTCGGGCTACCTAAAGTCCACTCCTCAAATTTTCCCTTGAAACTACCTTCCTCGACCTATACTACTCATCTAATCAGCGTATCCTATAACTAAAAAGATCATCTCTACTTGACTCTAAGTAGACTATTCTCTATCTGTTAAACCTAGCACTTGCTCTTACAGTACTTATTACCTTGATACGGCACTCTTATAGATAGCACCCCAAAAAGGCAACCCCCCATTTCTCGGTCACCCACATCCCCCGGAATCTTTTTTAAAGTTTTTTGTCTATCCTTCTAGCATGTCGAGGGATCAGTTGCTAGTGTCATCTCCTGCTCAGCTGGTGAACCTGGGAATATTGAGGAAATGTTACAATTGCCTCATGTACACAGACAACCCTCTCCTCCTCCCACAAAACACAAATACATGCGAGAGATGCAACTATACGGCCAAACTGGAGGCTGAGCTCTCTCAACATAGGACTGGCAAGACCAGTCAGGAGGAAGGTTACCACACACACTATAGACCCAGTCTCACATAGTACCATTACAACCTCAAATCATACACATAAACACACAAAGACATACTCGGAGGCTCTGATCAAAAATCTACCAAAACAGCAGAGGCCACCAAAGCAGACACCCAAAAAACCACCACCTCAGAACACAACACCTGCAACACATAGACCTCACAGTCAGAGTGTCAAACAGTCACAGCCCTTAAGGCCAAACACAATGCCAGACACACTAGTCATTGGTGACTCCATAGTCAGACACACTGATGTCCCGCTCACCAGACTGAGTAAGGAGAAGGTCACAGTAAGCTGTCTGTCGGGCGCTGGAATCCGCCACATAACGCAAGCACTCAGGTCTCTCAACAGCAGGTACAAATATGACTCAGTCATTGTCCACGCTGGTGTAAACGACCTGAGACGTACCTCCTTGGACTACATGAAAAGAGACATTGAGGAGCTCTCTGATTATGTAGCCCAGGCAGGTATGACCCTGACCTTGAGCAGTATCCTACCTTCACCAAGAATGATGCCACAATACAGAGATAAGATGATCAGCTTTAACAATTGGCTTAAACACTGGTGTCATTCAAAGGGGATCCAGTATCTGTCTGCCTGGGATGACATGCTGGACAAGCCACGCTGCTTCAAGGGACGGCTTGCACCTGTCACCCTGGGATTCAGGATATTGGCAAAGGCTCTTGCCACCCCATAGTGCCTTTTTAGGCAAGGCTCAAATTCTAAACCTACCACCCTAGAACACAAAAAAGGAAATAAACTAAGGTTAATGCTGCTCAATGCCAGAAGTCTAAATCTCAAAATGCACGCACTCGAGGCCCTTCTCAGTATGGAGAACATCGATGTCTGTGCTGTGACAGAAACCTGGTTCAAGGCTCCTGAGAGCACCCCAGCGCTATCAGGTTTTACCTCATATCATGCGTTCCGGCCCCAAAATCAGGAAAATACCAAGAAAGGAGGGGGGGTATCCATATTCATCAAGGACACCCACACCTCAAGACTGGTGGCAACGCATGATGCATCGGAGACCATCCAGGTGCAATTAACCGTAGGCAAGACTGCTCTGCAAATAGTAGCATGTTACAGGCCACCCTCACAAACTCAGGAACCTCACATGGCCTTCCTGAAAACACTAGAGGGATAAATGTATCACCAAACACCATCATACTAGGTGACTTCAATTACCCAAATATAGACTGGGAACACTACTCAAGCCCAAACACCCTAGCCCAAAAGTTCCTGGAATTCATAAACTCAAATGCCATGGAACAACTAGTCACCATTCCCACAAGAGGAGATAACATACTTGATCTCATCATCACGAACATGGGAGCACAATGTTCAACACCGAAGTATACCCCTCACTGGTGAGATCAGATCACAAACTAATCTCGCTGGAGGTCCTCATCCCACCCCACCTGAAATAAAAAGACCACAGTAAAGAACTTCCCAAAAGCCGACTTCACACTTCTAAAGACTAGTGTGGTCTCCTTTAAGGCCCCGAGCGGAAAACAGTACTCAAGCCGCTGAATCACTTACAAATGCCTTCTACCAGCACCTGCAGGACTGCATGGATAAGGCAATCCCAAGCAAAACAAAGACTCTTTGTACCAAAGGCAAGCGTCCAGTCTGGTGGACCCCAGCCATAAACAAACTCTACAACAAAAGGAGGAAGCTACTACAAGATAGAGCAAAATCCTTAAAAGGTAAGACACCCTTGATCACTATAAGTAAAAACTAAGAGCTCTCATAAAATCATCCAAAGCAAATTTCGAGAGAAAAATAGCTAAAGACTCAAAAGACAATCATAAGGCCTTCTTTAGCTATGTTAGAAACCTAGGAGGAAACTCCCAGATATGCTCAGAACTAGTTCAAAATGATGTGAAGATTACTGATCCTACAGACATTGCCAACATACTGGCTGACAGGTTCAGTGCAAACTTCTCACCCCCCTCCCCCCCAAAAGGAGAGATATCTATACCAAATGATTGCAGCCCCCCAAACATCTCCAGCCCAAGTGAGAACTGCTCTCTCCAAAGCAAAAACACAGCATCCATGGGACCTGATGGTGTCCCCGGCTGTGTGCTCCACGAACTCAATGAGGAATTAAACCCACAGCTAGGACAGCTGTTTAAGCAAAGTCTTACCTCTGGATACGTACCCAGGGAGGGGCGCACTGCAGCTGTGGGCGCACTGCACAAAGGCGGTGCCTCCACCGACCCTGGTAATTACCGCCCATTAGCTTGACAAGCCTTATCTGCAAAGCCATGGAGAGGATCATAATGGACCTCATAAATAAAGACATTGGGAATTTGCAGACTTTGGATCCAACCCAGTTTGGCTTTGTCAAAGGCAGATCATGCCTTTTAAACTTGGTTGACTTTTTGAAACAGTCACCAAAGCCATTGATGAGGAAAGGCAGTCCATACAGCCTACCTCGATCTGGCTAAGGCCTTCGATACAATACCCCACTCGGGTATCATTGAAAAACTCATCAGCTTAAATGTTAACCCATACATCACAAGATGGGTTGCAAACTGGCTGAGTGACAGAACCCACAGGGTCAGAGTTGCTGGCGCCATGTCAGACTCAAAGCCTGTCACAAGTGGTGTCCCACAGGGCTCAGTCCTGGGCCCACTCTTGTTTGGCATCTACTTTTCTGAAGTACAAGCAAACACAGGAGGGTTATGGCTGACAAAGTTTGCAGATGACTGCAAACTGGGCCATAGTAGAAAACACATCTGACACAGATATCCTTCAGAAGGGTCTCACAGAAGCGGATAACTGGTGCCAGAGCCACGGCCTAAAGTTAAATGCCAAAAAATGCATAGTCATACCCTTCGGGAAAAACAAGGTTACCCCTAGCTACCAAATAGGAGGCAATCCACTGAGCACAGAAGAAGTTATCAGGGACCTGGGGACCCAGGTTGATAGTAGTCTGTCATTCGACACCCATGTAGCTAAAGTAGTTAGGAAGACCTTCTACATTGCCCACCTTATCATGAAGGGATTCTCATCTAGATCAAGGGAGGTTATAGTCTCCCTTTACTCAGCACTCATCAGACCAATGATTGAGTACAATGCCCCATTTGGAATGTATCTGACCCGACACTTGCAGCAGCTGGAGAGGCCACAAAAGTTCCTCACCAAAAGGATAAAGGGTCTCAAAATCTATCCTATGCTGCCCGACTGAAAGAACTCCAGCTCTATTCAGTCGCTTACCGCTTGCTCAGAGGTGACCTTTGCCTAACATACAAGGCCATGTCAAACCCAGATTTGATGAATATGCTTCACCTCAAAAATCTAGATCCATCAGAGCCACAAGGGCGGAGACTTAAACCTCGACACGGCTATTAATAGGACGTGCTGGAGGGATAGATTCATCACCCAAAGACTCCCTATGCTGTGGAACAGAATCCCGGTACATGTGAGGCAGAGCACCTCGCTGGCCTTGTTCAAGAGAAATCTTGACCAATGGATGGGAGATCGCAGATATACCCCAGGGATTACCTCAGTGTCACTGCTCGACAGAGGCACAGCAAAATAATGGGTATAGTTCCCCATACTAAAGGGGTGGCGTAAGCCACAAAACGATGGGCTAGGCTTGTAAATGCCCTCGGGCAGATAGCCTAGTATGAACCTATGAACCTATGAACCTATGAAGGATTTTACCCTATAGAGAGAGCCAAGTTTTTTGTTGACAGTTTTTATAGTATTGTTAATATGGATATCAAAGTTCAGATTGTTGAAAATGGTGATACCTAATAGTTTGCTGGTTGGACCAGGGGATATAATAGTTTTATTGGTAGAGATAACTGAGAAATCAAGAGGAGAGGACTTATTGGTGGGAGAGAAGAGGAGGAGTTTAGTATTTTTGGGGTTTAGGAGAAGGCATCTATGTGTGAACCATTGCTCAACTGTGTTAAATACTTGTTGGGTAAGAGATTGAAGTTCAGAAGAGGAGGTGGCTGAGCATATCAGTGTGGAGTCATCTGCATATTGTATGCATTTGGCTTGGGGGATGGCAAGGTGAAGGTCATTAATAAATATGGAAAAAAGTAGAGGTCCTAGGATGGACCCTTGAGGGACACCAAGTTTGACAGGCAGGTGAGTGGAGAGAGACTTGTGCCATAGTATGGCGTGTTGTCTTTTTATCAAGGTAGGACTGGAACCACTTTATAGAATCTAGTGATAGGGATTTCAGTATTTTGATGAGAATTTGGTGATTTACCATGTCAAAAGCTTTAGACAGGTCAATAAATAGTGCTGAAGAAAGCTTGTTAAGATTGCGGTTTTTGTTGATACAATCTGTGAAGGAAAGAAGGGCAGTACTAGTGCTATGTGAAGGTGTGAATCCATGTTGACAGTTGGAAAGTAAATTATTTTGGGCTAGATGGTCAAGTAATTGTCTATGAATGCATTTCTCCATGATCTTTGCCAAAGGAGAGAGAAGGGCAATGGGGCGGTAGTTGGAGAGTTCAGTGGAGTGTCCTCCTTTATGGAGGGGGATAATATGGGTGATTTTCCATAAACTGGGAATATGACTTTCGGTAATAGTTCTATTGATCAGAATAGAAATGGAATAAGCAATAGATTTGGCTGATTGTTGTAGGAATTCAGCAGGTAGTTGGTCTGCTGAGGGTGAGCATGGTTTTAGTTTCTGTAGAAGGGTTAGACTATTTGTTGTTGGGACAGGTTGAATATGAAAAGTAGAGGGTAAGGTTGATTTATTGGAAGGTACAGTGAAGTTATTAGGTGATAGTTGACTAGCTAGTGTTTTTATGCATTAGTAAAAAAAGGTATTAAAAGCATTAGCTGTATTCAATAGATTTTTGTGGTCAGTATTTTGAGGATTTGGTGTAGTGGTTTGACCTGGATGGAGTAGTTGTTTAATGCTAGCTCAAAACTTTTGTGGGGTGTTTTGATTAGCTTGTTGGGATTGTAGGTAGTAGTTTCTTTTATCAGATATTATAGCTTTCTTGGTTTCATTTCTTAGCTGTCTAAATGTTAGTTGGTCTATAGGGTTTTTAGTCTTCCTCCATTTTGCCCAAAGTTTGTTTCTAAGATTTATTTTATGTTTGGTTCCTTTTGAAAGCCATGGAGCAAATTTCGTTTTAATTCTAATTAATCTGGTTGGAGCATGGTGGTTGAGAATGGCAAGGAAGTTGGAGTTAAAGTAACTAACAGATTCATCTAAAGGGAGGTTTTGTAAGAGAGACCAGTTGCAAGCTCTTAGTTCCATTTGGAATAGTTCAGGGTTAAAGTACTTTTTAGATCTGATGTTTTTGACAGATATTGGAATGGGAGCATTGATTTTATGTCTGATGATATAGGTAAGAAAGTGGTCACTTAAATCATCAGGGAGGGTTCCTGAATCATAAATGTGAGGATGATGGTTTATGAGAATCCAGTCTAATAAGCTTGATTTCTTGTTAGATTTATTTATTCTGGTGGGGGAGGTAATGGTTTGGGAATACCCAAATAGGTTAATATGGGTTGTGGGGAGGCTGCTGCAGTAGCAGCTCCAGTCAATGTTTGTGTCGCCTAGGATTATGGTTTCTTGGGGCAGGTATTGGGAAAGCCAGCAATGTATGTTTTCCATGATGGCAGTGTTGTTACCAGGTGGTAGATATATACAGATTATATAGATGGATTTGGAATTGTTAAGATGAAGTTTGGAGATAAGAATTTCTGCATTGGAGTGTATAGGTGGTTTACAGTTGTGAGTGGTTAATTGTAAGCTAGATTTATATAGGATAGCAACCCCACCACCTTTCTTGGATACTCGGTCTAGTCTCAGGATATTATATCCAGGTGGGATGATTTCATTGTCTTTGGTTACAGGTTTTAACCAAGTTTCTGTTAAGCAGAGAATATCAAAGGAGTAGATTTCAGTTAGAGCTTGGAGCTGAGTTATTTTATAGTTTATGCTATGTATATTAAGATGAGCAATTAAAAGGGAGTTCAATGGTTTAGACAGGGCATGAGTAGGTGATTCTTTGTGGTTGAGGAGAGAGATAGGAGTTGTTGGTGGGCCTGGGTTAGGGTGGATGTCACCATCCTTTAAAGAGAGTAGTACACTTAGATAGTTTGGGTTGGGGAATCTGCTGTATAGAGGTAGGCCTTTCCTGGGGTTCTGATTGTTGTATTTTATGTGTAGTGTTCTATGGTATTTAGGAAGTATGTAGTTAGATGAGGCTGTTATATTAGCATGAATAAATAGGAGAGTTTGGAGAGTTGGTTTCTTTCTTGGGGTAGTTTAGGTATGGGCCTAGTGGGTTTTCAAAGGAGGTGAAAATATGGGTGAGGATTAAAGGAGGTAGTAGTGAGAGTGTGAATAAGAGTGGGACATAGGATGGGATGGGTTGTTTATACATTGTATGAATAAATATAGATTGTTTGTAGGTAGAAAAATAAATTCACTGGGTGGAGATGAAAGAAGGGAGTAGGGTGTGGTGTGATAAAAGGAGAGTGGTGTGAGGTTAATATTAGTGCAGTTGGGTAACTGGAGAGTGTTTAGAAAGTAAAGGTATGAGGAAGAATGTATTTGAAGAGTAATGGTAAGAGCAAGAGGTATGTAATGAGAGTAATGGTAACAGGAGTAGGTGTGGTTAGAGAGCAATGGGAAGAGGAAGAGGTGTGGTTAGAGAGTAATGGGAAGAGGAAGAGGTGTGGTTAGCAAGTATAAGGGTAGGACCCTTGGGTGGGTGGGAATTGGGGGTAGGGAGCGGGTAGGAACAGATACTGAAGCAGTTAGCGAAAAACAATCAGCTAGGCTAATTCCGGTGGTAGGTTTGAATAGAACAGGGGCTAGAAAGCTGTCTGTGTTGTGTAGATATGGAGGGGGGAAAATAGAGGACTAGAAAGGTGTCTGTGTGTTTACAAACAAGAAAGCCTAAATTTCCCAATGGCAGCATCCAAAATCAGTATGCATCAGTCAGTAGTATTTTTAACTTATACTCTGTGCAACAGAAGCCAATGTACTTACATTTAGAGACATACACTCATCTAGGACACCACCGTAGTTAAATCCAGCAGGGAAGGTTTTAGATTTTAAGATGGCTCCAATCTATGCAAGTAGGGTAAAAAAAACTTCTGATCTGCTGTCAGTGGGCAGGCAAATAAAAAATGACAAAGTGTGAGCCAATGAAATGCTAAGGAGAGCCAAATGAGGGAGGGAAGTAACTCACTTCATAGCACACAACACTGTTAATGGGAGTTGAGTCAGCAGAAACCCAAAATTACCCAAGTAAAAATAAAGATTTAAAGTCCTGCAAGGAAAATGCAGGGGTGTTTAAAGGTCCTAGAGTGGGCTAAAACCTTTGGCAAGGATTGCAGGGTAAGTGGTAAATATAGTCTATTTGGGTTATACTTGATTTCTGTAGCCAAATTCAAACTTTTCCACTGGGAATGACTGTAAAGGAAATTATTAGGCAGTGGGCGTAATGGTGGGGTTGACTAAAGAGCGTTTCAGGTGGGGACAGGGTTGGTCTGATTGAGTGTGTGCTACCCTACATATAAGGAAAGTTGAATACATACACTGTTCTTTGCAGGGTAATGTTAATGGAAGTAAGTCAGCAGAAACCCAAGATTACCCAAGTAGAAATAAAAATTTACAGTCCTGCAAGGAAATGCAGGGAGGGTGCAGGTCCTAGAGTGCAAGTCTCAAAATGGTATTGTACGAAGTGTCAGGAATACAAAGATATTTAAATGTAAACCTACACAGGGAGCTTGTAAGACACCAGAAGATAAACTTTTAAATTATCCCGTTTAACTGAGAGGCAGCTTGCAGATAGGTCCAGAGAACAGGAATCGGCACACTGTTGCAGTATAACTTTAAGTAGCTGGTAGGTAGAGTAAACAGGGAGCTTGTAAGACACCAGAAGATAAACTTTTAAATTATCCTGTTTAACTGAGAGGCAGCTTGTAGATAGGTCCAGAGAACAGGAATCAGCACACTGTTGCAGTATAACTCTAAGTAGCTGGTAGGTAGAATAAACAGGGAGCTTGTAAGACACCAGAAGATAAACTTTTAAATTATCCTGTTTAACTGAGAGGCAGCTCGCAGATAAGTCCAGAGAACAGGAATCAGCACAATGTTGCAGTATAACTCTAAGTAGCTGGTAGGTAGAGTAAATTTAGAGACATACACTCATCTAGGACACCACAGTAGTTAAATCCAGCAGGGAAGGTTTTAGATTTAAAGATACCTTATAATAAGAAAGAAATTAGCTTGGTTACAGCTCAAACACATACATCTAGAATTCAGGAGGGTAAGCCATATTTCTCTTTACCCACTCAATTTTGCAAACAGAAAGGGACCAACTGTAAACAGAGTACCAGTTACTTATGCCAGCAACATTAGATTGTTGAAGGACATTTATGCTAAACACTGGGATATACTTAGATCTAATGAGAGAGTGGAATCAATAGTAGAAGAAGCCCCGAGATACATGTATAAGAATAAGAGATCACTTAAATTGTTATGTTATCCAAAGTTTAACTCCAGTACTGATACACAGCTAAATATTGGTACATTTCCTTGTCGAGCATGTAACTACTGTCATTTGATTGACAGTAGTGCTGCATTTGAACATCCAGATATGCATAAAAAGATGTTTTTCAGAGCCAGAGCTAACTGTGACACAGTGAATCTAGTTTATTTAGCTTACTGCACGGTTTGCTACTGTTTCTACATTGGGATGACAACACGCTGGTTACGAGACAGGATGAGGGAGCATCAGTATGACATATCCAGGAGAGCTGAGACCAATGCTCTATCAAAGCACATCATGTTACTAGGTGCTCAGCACAATTTTAAGTTTATGGCTGTTGAAACAGTCAATGTGGGTATAAAGAGGGGGCCCATATAGAATTAAGGTAGAAAGCAAAGAATTGAACTGGATTATTAGAATGAAAGCTAATATGGGGAAGGGCCTCAATGATGAATTTTCTATTAAACTAGTTTTAATGAATAGGCCCTTAGTCAGATAGATATTAATTATGTTCAGCATTTTTATAAGGATACTTTTATGAATGAAATGCTCTGTATGTTTTTATGTATGAAATGTTTTCATGTTTATATAATGATTTCTGAGCTGCATTTTCCGGCTGTTGAATGAAATGCTTTATATGTTTTTATGAATTAAATGTTTTTATGTTTACATAATGAGTTTTGAGTTGCATTTTTTTTGGTGTGGCTTTAAGGGCTCTAGTTAATTCCTAATTGTTTTTGCATGCCAATTGGCTGCCTTGCTGTTTAAAAGTACTACAGTTTGGATCTTTATTTGTCTGATGAAGCGGCTGCTGCTGCAAAAGCGCTTACTGTTTGTTCTACTGTTTGTTCTGGGATTAAATTCTTGAATTTTACTGCTGTGTTCCGCTGCCTCCTTTGACTGTGATATTGTAATCACTAAGCCTTCTTTAAGGTTAAAATTGTTAGATCTCTTTAGGAAAACAAAGGCGGCCTGTTGCTTACTGTTCCAGATCAAATACTCTCTCTCAAATTATATTCAGACTAAGAAAGACATTTTGATTATTTCATATTGACGTGAAAACCACTAGGAATGCATTTATGGCACAGCAATTTGTGTTGACTATAATTACAGACCGATTCAATGGGTATTTTGGTAGCCTCTACTTAAACCACTGCTGTGGTTTTATAGGATGTTGCTGCCATTACAAAAATTTGATTTGACTTACCATGGAAGAAGACACCAATTACAGATACCCTGTCAAGAGTAAATCTCAAGGAAACCAAATAAATCTTTTAGAGGATAAATTAGAGGGGATGGCCCATGTAATTATACACCAGTCCCAAAATAATGATTACAAGACTTTATTAAAAATGGTGAACAAGACATTGAAATGCAGACTCTGAAAAATATTGTGTAGTCAGGATGCCAAGGTAAAAAGAAAAATATTCCACAACTCATCCAAATGTGCCCTGCTTTCTATAATAAAACTCGTGTCACAAAGTGTGTTTATTTATTAATCATCAATAAGCAATGCCATCTGAATGAATATCATATCACATAAAAGAGAAGCAAAACTCAAATAAAAAAAAGATAAAAATACAATCTATATATTTGGCACCTCCATTTGTACATTATCTATGTTTAATTTTATGGCAGTAATGACCAAAGATCATTTCACCACTTCTTGTCTAAATGCAAGGTGGTCCATCTTTTCAATTTGTAGCACATCCAATGAAAACTATCCCTCCATCTACTGGAAGGTAGTTCTCAGTGCTAAAAGATGAGTGCTACCGCAGTTAAGACATTTCACACTCAAAAGTACATTGTACTAGAAAATGACTGCTCTGCACTTTATTCCTAACAACCTTTAACATCACACAACTCTATAAGATTAAAAGGAATAGCCATTTTAATTCCTTTGATTAGTGTTAGCCACAACAGATTGTACAGACCAGCGTGACCAGATTATAAAGTAATCTGCTGCTTCTGCAAGGACCCCCAATACTTATTATTCATGCTTGATCCATGCATCATTACTTGTACAGCCCTAATATGCCAACATTGTAATAATTTACTATGGATGAGAGTTGAAAGGGTGGGAAACCATGTGTTGTTAGCTACTCTCATACACATTTCCCACTAATTAGTGGTAATTTCATTTGCACAGAAGTTCACACAGTTATCTATCAATTCCAAGAATACTTTATCAAGGAAACACAGGGCATTCTCATCAGCACCTTTTTAAATTCCTTCCCAAAAAAAGCTTACCCTCAAAAAGATTACTGTTTGGTTAAGAAAGGAAGACAGAAAAAATAATTCTGGCGATCTAGTAGCCTCAGACTAATAGCAACATTTATTTGAAGATATTGTAACCACCCCAAATACACAAATGGAAAACAATCGTTGAGCTCATTGAAGTAAAGAAACTTTATTGTGGACAAATTCCATAAATCTTTTACAAAGAAAATAGTGACTTTGAGCTAGTCTGAAGGCAGTCTGACATCAGCCCCTGTCCTCTTTTTCAGGGTCTAACAGACCCACCCAAGCCTTCCCTGTACTCAGCCTGACTCATGTTTGGGGATCATGAGGAGATTGAAGACAACTGTGCAGTTTTATACTGCTACTAGGTGATGGGCCCTAACCCCTCTCACCCAACCTTGAGGGATCTGCAATTGCTGTGCATGAGAGGAACAAGCTTGCTTTCACTCACAAACAACCTTCTGACCAATGATAAAGCACATGCAGTGCAAAGCTTGCCCATCTCTTAATGATACTATTACCTTGATCGAAAGACACCTTAATCCCATGAGGATAGGTGAGCCAGTGTCAGATACTCACTCCTGACCTCCCCCAGCATCCATGTCACTGGTCAAACATGGGTCATCTGGCAACAGTAAGGGCATTATCCCTCTGCACCATGAGGCTGGCTTTGTCTCAAGCCTTGTTGTAAAAATCTAGCAAAGTGATTGCACCAATCTAGCCATGTAATAAAATGGTAGAAACATTAACAACACATGTAAGTCAAGTGTAAAGAAAGGAAGAGCACATAACGATTTAGCCTGGTATGCTTCAATGAAAAAAGATGGCAGTAAAACAAAAAAATTGCCAGATTTGCAACATGTTTCAAAAACACCAAAGACACAGATCCCATGATTCATAGTCACCTTGTATATTAAACAAGGTAGAGCAATTTGCTTTGTGTTCTACACAAGCCTGTTATGGTTTCTCAACAGGTTCATTGCTTGTTATCTCAGTTTAGTGCTACCATCAATGAAGGTACCAAGGGATTTTATAAACATAGTAATCAGTATGCGAGGCCTGTACTAGTTTGGCATCTTATGCAGACTGATGCACTAATCTGTTAAAATAGCTATGTAGTGTGGATGGCAGCCATATTCATGCCACAGGAACCCTCCAACAGAGCAGCACAAGAAAGAAGTATGTGTACTGTGGTGTTTTACAGAATGAACCTATACATTTCAGTGGGAGGAATCTGTGCAGAGGCTACTGCCTTACTATACTCAGATTGCCAAAATAGGTTTTTGGTGTTGTAAGTGCATCTGAAAGAACATGTGATTGCCTGTCCATATGTCACTATGTGTGGGTACAGGGACTCTATGTGAGTCGGTCTGTGTGTGTCTGCTAATGTATGTGTGTGTGAGGAGGATGACAGCCGTCTGACACCACTGTTGCTGCTGTAAATGAATAGGTGATAGATGCGGCGACTGTAGGTACTGGACATAAGTATTTTTGTCTGTATTCCTGTAAAAATCTTGGATGTGGGAGTGTGTTTGCATGCAAGCACATGAGTGTGTGTGCCTGCATTTGTGCCTGTGTTGGTGAGGAGAATGTGTGCCTCTATGAGGTCTGCAAGGATCCATGTAATTTGTAATGCAGATTGTGGGGAGTACAATAGAGTAGTACAAAACTGCTCCAGCTGAATGAATCACAGTCATGCAAATTCCTACATATGAGATATTACTCAAGGTGGGCTGTGATTGTCTATGAATTCCTTTATGCTGGCGCCAAAAACATAAAGAGCAACAGGCTGTCTGGAACATAAATACACATTTATTTTAAATATTAAAACACACCATTAAGTGCTTTTGTTATCCAGTAACGACTTCATCAGAATAAAAAAAACACTACAAACCCAAACCTAAATAGTTATGGATTAAATTATTCAATTAAAACCTGCCCCCCCAGACTCCACTTCAATTAAAAAAAAAAAATGAGCATTTCACATAGAATTAGAAGTGTACTTATATGCAATAGAAACAATAGAACCATTTTTGAAAAAACATACAAGCTAATAACACCAACAATAATAACTATTATACAACTGTTATATAACAAAGCAATGGGCCGGATTCACGAAGGCTTGCACAGAGTGTAAGAGTAGTGTACGACGGCAGACAGGCAATATGTCTGCCGAGCGATTCAGCAGTAGCCGGCAGGGGCGTGCATGAGAGCTTCTAAAGCTACTCTTGCACGGACAGTGTTATGGTATGTAAATTACCTCATTTGCTGTTGAAAGCTATGCAAATGATGTAAATTTGCGATCCAGGAAACACTAACCTGTCTGTGTAAGAGTAGCGTTATTTGCAGAAATGTATTCCATTGGTAACGGAGTACCATTCTGCAAATAGCTAATCGGAGCTATGACAGCTCCAAATAAAGGATGCATCTAGTTGAGGAAGCATGCAAATGGCCAAATATAAGGCCATTGGCATTTGCAAATGGAAATCCTTAAAATCCATTTTCCCCTGATCACTGATGTTTAAGCATAGCGCAGCGGTGCGCAAACGTGCTGCACTTTAAATAAAATGAAAAAAGTGAAAAATAGCCACAAATGGGCATTTTCACTAAAAAGCTTGTTCTGCCATGCAGGTGAATGGCAGGCTGAAAACAACATGGCCACTGAGTATTGGTTGCTAAGGGGGGGAAGCTCAGTGAGAGAGATGTAACCAAGCATTAGTAGGCAATCCTATGCAAATGAGGATAAGGATAGTGAATCCCAATTTTCCCCGGCATGTGAGCCATGTCCCTAGAGTGTAAGTGTAGGAGTAGGGGAGTAGTAGAGTAAAAGATAGGTGACATCATGAGGGGGTATGTCTGAAAGACTGTAAGCTGATTGGAACACAGTGGTTTGTGTTTGCCCTGAGTTGCTCATGATTGCAAGAGGCGTGTCTACAGTTGTCCTAGCTGAAAACAAGAAACCAAAGGTGTACGCCGTGGATATATCTGAAATTTCTTGCAAATGTGCACACAGCGTGTGCGCCCATGTGCGCGTGTTTGCGCTTGTTTGCGTGGTGCTACCCCTTGTGGAAATAGAAAGGGAAAAAGGAAGGAAAAGAAGTAGTAGGAAGTTAACCAAGGAGAACTAGCAGAGCTGACATGTGAAATATATCAGAATCAGCCAATTACACAGGCAGTAGACTAGCCCAGCCCAGCCCAGCCCTTTAAACTCTGAAAACAGCAGTCTACCCTGTTTTTTCCCCAAGAACTCTGCAACACTGCAGTATACAAAGAGTGAAAACTTAAAAAGCTTAAGTCAGACAAAATGTTAGGGGCTGCTCTTGCTATCATAAACCAACATGTGCAAGGTGCTGAGGGTGATGATGTTGTGAATGCTGCTGAGCAACCCACAGTGAGGAGACGGGGAAGAGTGTACAGACCCAGGGTAACCTACCAGGGGCTACATGAGCTGGAGATAGTGGAGCGCTATAGAGTGGACAGAGACCTCCTGCAGCAAATTGTTGAGCTGTGCTGGCCACGCCTCACATGCAGAACCAACAGAGGGGAACCCAACCCAGTGGATACCAAGGTATATGTTGGCCTGCGAATACTAGCTACAGGTACCTTTCAGAGACCAACCGGTGATATAATGGGGGTTTCACAGGCATCAGCATCCAGGGTACTGCACCAGTTCCTGGATGCCATGTCAGCACATGTCAGTGAGCACGTATATTTCCCCAATTCCAGTGAGGCATTGGCCAGCAATATGCGTCTTTTCCACCAAATAGCAGAATACCCTGAGGTAGTGGGTGCAATAGACTGCACGCACATACACATCAAAGCACCACCCGGTGAGCAGGGTAGGGTCTACATTAACCGCAAAGGCTTCCCCTCCATCAACTGCAAGGTCGTGTGCGATGCCCAGGGCATAATAATGAATGTGTGTGCTGGCTGCCCTGGAAGCTATCACGATTCCCACATCTGGCATCTGACGCAGCTGTACCAGAGATTTGCCAATGGGGACATCCCTGATGGTCACCTAGTGGAGGATGCTGGATACGCACTGGAGCAGTGGCTGATGACACCCATCAGAAATGCACACACACCCGAACAAGAACTCCATAATGAGGCACATGCGCAAACAAGAAACATTATTGAGCGTGTGTTTGGGATGCTCAAGTCACGGTTCCGGTGCCTGGACACATCTGGTGGAGCCTTGCAGTACTCACCAACTACATGTACCCAAATTGTCATGATATGTGCCATGCTACACAATATGATCCTGCAAAAACAGCTGCAGCAGGAACAGCATGGGGCAGGGCCAAACAACCCCTCACCATTGCCAAGGCCTGCACAGGCACAGCGTGACTCAGAGGAGGAACAACCTGAGCCTGCCCCAGTAGGCAGAAGGAGGCGTGCCCAGTATGCCCTGGCCTTGGCGAAGAGGCAACACATAACACATACACTGACTCAGTAGGAACCCTGGAAATGACACCTCTCTCTGACTAACACATACAATAAAAGGGATGCCTAACTTGACACTACCTGTTTTCAAACATGTATAGGGAGTGTACTATGTGCATCCAGCATAGGCAGCCCTGCAGTACCACCTGAGGCATGATTGCCCTATTTTAAGCAATATAAAGCAGTGCTAAGCACATTTTACCACTATTTAGCATATTTAAGCACAATTGCCTATGCAGACAGATAACAGCAGGCCAGGCAGTGTGATGTGGGTTGGGTAGGCTATGAAGTCACAAACTAATATACGTGAAATTGGAAGCTAAGATCTGTAGTACAGTAGTATGCCTCAAGCCAGTAAGATAGGCAACAGTACAGACTGAAATGGAGTACCTGACATAGCAGTGCAGGCCTAGCAAATGTGTATAAGTGTCAGGTGAACCCCTCATCCTATGTACAACCACAGTAACAATCAGGTGTGCCCCCCGGATAGAAATTTACAAATAATAGCTGTCCCCACTGTATGTAGAAATGTTGATAAGTCTATGAAAGTGACTCATGGAAGCCCTGCAGGCACAGCGTGCTTCCTGTCGATGTACAACACAAAGGTGAACCCTGAAGTAGAAACCAACTTGATTTTTTACACACATATAGTATATATGTACATACTGGGCATGCTCACACACTTAAACAACTTTAGCAAATGTCAGTCAGCAACATACTGAAAGGTCATACTGGGCATGCTCACACACTTAGGCCATGTCTGAGTACAGCAGTGGGCCACACATATCTGGCAGTTGCATATGTTTTACCCCAGGAACCTGTCACTATTCACCAATCCTGCCTTGTGCACAAAGTTATATGAAAATAGACACATATAATATATTGGAACCCTGTCATAATCAAACTATGTACCACAAGTACTTAAGTTGTTCACAGAAAGTGAAAAAGCAGAGAAGATCGATAAACCTGCAATCAGTATCATGAATAAACAATGTGCACTCCAAACATTATCCAGTCCATGTTCTGGCAAAATAATCTGTGAAGGAGTCCATAGAAAACCATGATGCTTCCTTCCGCTATGTCATAAATAGCAATGTACACTCATATATGTCCTGAGTCAGTGCAAACTGTAAATGACTGACATTGCCAACATCCTGTCAGACAGGCTTATACATTCATACCCCCTTCTCACTGACAAAAGGCCCTATCATCATACCTGGAGATTGTGAAAGCACAGATATCACATATAGAATGGCTAAACAGCTCCTTCCAAACCTGAAAACATGGCATCTATGGGATTACATTGTTTCCCTAGCTGTGTCATAAGTGAACTCCAGAACAAACAGACCCTGCATCTGAACAGTCTGTTGAGCCTCACCCTCTGTGCAGGATATGAAACTGTTGAATGTGTTACAGCAACGTTTGGCACACTCCACAAGTGTTGGTGCACAACAGACCATGGGAACTATTGTGTTATAAGCCTATTAAGCCTGATCTGCAAGGCCATGGAGTCCATCATAATGGAACTCATAAACAGAGCTATTGGGAGCTGACAAACACCCAACCCTACCAAATTTGGTTCGGTCAGGGGCAGATCATGGTTCCCAAACCTGCTAGACTGTTTTCAAGGCAGTCACCTAGGACATACATCAATGAAATGAGCTACACACATCCCACATAGACCTTGAAAAGCCCTTTTCCAACATCACAGACACATGTCGTATCTACAAAATCAACAACCTGTGCATAAATATGTATGTCATCTGATGGATTGCCAACTGGGGCACAGATAGATCACACAAAGTAAGAATTTTGGTCTCCTGTTCAAGCTAGTAACAACTGCTGTCCCACATGGCTCAATCCTGGGACCCCTCCTGTCTGGTGTATACTCTTCAGAAATACAGTCAAACACATGAGAGCTATGTTTAGCAAAGTTTGTGGATGACTGCAAAACAGTTGTCACAATCGATGTTTGGGACAACAGAGACATCCCTAAAAAGGGTCTCAGTCAGACAGATGTGGTATCAAAATTATGGCCTCGAGCTACAGTCATACAAATACCACATAGGTGCCAACACCCTAAATATGGAGTTGATAATAAGGGATCTATGGACACATGTGGCTAGTCATCTCTACTTCCAGAAACACATTCACAAAGTGGTCAGACAATCATGCTATGTGTTCCCACAAATTGCCAAGGTCTTTGCATGTAGGTCAAAGGAGGTTCCCTCTACTCATCAGTCATCAGACCCATCAGAGAGTACCACAACACACTTGTGATGAATCTGACTAGGCACCTGCAGCAGCTGCAAAGACCACTGAAGTACCTCAACAAGAGGATTACTGGACTCAAACAGTTGCCCCATGCAACAAGACTGAATTTAACTCAATCTGTACTCTGTTGCATTCTGTCTACTCAGGAGATCTCTGCCCAACAGACAGGTCCATGTCATGGCAACACTCAGATCTGCTCTGAGTTACAGCTCAATGGCACTAAATATACAGACCCAACTGATATTGCCAACATCCTGGCAGATAGGATCAGCGCTAACTTTACCCCCCTCTCACCCATGAAAGAGCACATCTCTATAATGGAAGACTGCGAAGTTGCTGTCATCACGGCTGCACAGGTAAAAAACACTCTCCAAAGACAGTATCACAGCATCCATGGGACCAGATAACTTCCCAGGCTGTGTTCTACACAAACTACAGAACAAACAGGCACCACACCGACGTACCATGTTCAGTCATAGCATCACCTCAGGCTTTGTGCCTGCTGAATGGTGCACAGCAACAGTTATCTCACTACACAAGGGTGGAGACACCACGGACCCCAGGAACTAGCACCCCATTAGCCTGATGAGCCTGCTCTGCAAGGCCATGTAATGTATCATCATACAACTTAAAAAAAAAGACATTGGTAATCTCCAAACTCTGGACCACAACCATGTTGGGTTTGTAAAATGCAGATCATGTCTCCTAAACCTGATAGACGACATTGAAGCAGTCACCAGAACCGTAGACAAGGGTAAGGTGGTTCATACAGCCTATGTAGATCTTGCACGGCTTTTAACACCATCCCCCTCTCTGGAAGCATAGATAAACCCACTAAACTAGGTATAAATTGCTATGTCACAAGATGGTTTGCCAACTGGCTCACTGACAGAACACACACTGTGAAAGTAGCAGACTCCAAGTATGACTTTGGACCAGTGACAAGTGCAGTACCACAGGGTTCAGTCCTGGGTCCTGTCCTGTTTTGTATCTACATCCCTGAAGTAAACTTTAACATGGAAGGTCTGTGGCTAATGAAGTTACCAGATGACTGCAAACTAGGAGCCATAATTGTAAATACTAAAGTTGTGGACATCCTATGAAAGAGCCTCACTGAGACAGATGCCTGGTGTCAAAGCCATGGCCTCAAGCTCAATACCAATAAGTGCATTGTCATCCCCTTTGGTAAAAACTCTGTAGCCATGAACTACAACATAGGCGGTAGTATACTTAACACTGAAAGTGTGAAAAGAGACCTTGGGTCACAGGTGGACAGTGGACACACCTGTGATAATCACATACCCACACTAGACAGGAAATCCTTCTACATGGCACACCTCATCACAAAAGGCGTCTCATGCAGAATAGAAGAGGACATTGTTACCCTCTACTCATCACTCACTAGATCCATAATAGAGTACAATGCCCATTTTGCTATGTACCTCACAAGACATCTACAACAACTGGAAAGCCTGCAGAAATACCTCACAAAGAGCATTAGCGGCCTGAAATACATGCCATACACAGACCATCTCAAAATGCTCCAGCTGTACTCTCTCACATATTGCCTACTCATAGGTGATCTCTGCCTAACATACAAAGCTATGTCAAACACAGAGCTGTCGGACATGCTCCACGTGAAACACTCAGAATCCCTCTGATCTTCAGCCCCAAAACCCAGAGTGAAATACAAAAGGAAGGGGTGTATCCATTTACCTTATGGATACCCACACTTTCAGGTCAGTGGTGTGCCTGAGGCCTTGGAGACCATGCAAGTGCAACTAACATTGGGCAAAGCTGCTTATCAGATTGTAGCCTGCTACAGATCACCTACCTTGTTTCAGGAACCTCACTCATTATTCCTGAGAACAGTGGAAAATATAAAGGTCCTATCAAACACCATTATATGAGGAGATTACAACTACCCAAACATTGAGTGGGGGAATTACTCATGTACAACGTCCTTTGCCCAATGTTTCCTAGAGTTTAAAAACTCAAACGCCCTGGAACAGCTGGTCACCATGCCCACTAGAGGTGACAACATACTGGACCTGATCATCACCAACATGGGGTACCAGTGTTCCACAACATAGATAAACCCCTTGCTGGTAATATCAGATCATAAAGTAATCACACTGGACATCCACACCCCCCCCCCAGTCAAGGAAACCACTGTGAAGACATTTTCAAAAGCAAACTGCACACTTCCCAAGACCAAAGTGGAAAGTTCCAAAGCCCCCTTGCTATACGATAATGCTATACAACCTGCCGAACCATTTACAAGTGCATTCTATGAGCATCTACAGGGATGCATGGATCGAGACATCCCAAATAAAACCAAGATGCACTCCTCCAAAAATAAGAAACCAATCTGGTGGTCGTCGCCCATAAATAAGCTATACAACAGAAGGAGGAAACGAACACATGATAGAGCAAACTTCACAAAAGGAAAGGCATCACTGATCATTATTAGGAAGAAACAATGATCACTCATAAAATAATCCAAGGCCAGTTTCTAAAGACAAATTGCCAAGGAATGTAAGAATGACAACCACAAAGCCTTCGTTAGCTATACCAAACATTTAGGTGGCAACTCTCAAATATGCTGTCAGCTACTGCAAAATGTCAAAAATACACTGAACCAACTTACATTGCCCACACCTTGGGGGACAAGTTAAACTCCTGCCCCCATCACCCCCAAAAGGGCCTGTGTCCATCCCAGAAGAATGCAGAGCCCCAGACTTCATGGACATGCAGGTAAAAACAGCCCTCTCCAAAGCTAAGAACACAACATCAGTGGGACTGGATGGTGTCCCAGGCTGTGACTTACACCAGCCCCAAAAGGAACTACACCCTCACCTACATTCACTGTCCAGACTCAACCTTACCACAGGCTATGTACCCAAAGAATGGCATACAGCAATAGTCATTCAGCTCCACAAAGGGGGTGCCACAACAGAACCAGGAAACCATTGCCCTATAGGCCTACTCAGCCTGGTCTGCAAAGCTATGGAGCAAATAATCATGGAACCCATAAACAGAGACATAGGGGACCTCCAGACACTGGACTCTACCC
This sequence comes from Protopterus annectens, assembly GCF_019279795.1. Taxonomy (NCBI): domain Eukaryota; kingdom Metazoa; phylum Chordata; order Ceratodontiformes; family Protopteridae; genus Protopterus; species Protopterus annectens. The sequence goes on from NC_056731.1 coordinate 151,281,978, forward strand.
AACTTGGCTTTGTTAAAGGCAGATCCTGCCTCCTAAACCTAGTTGACTTATTTGAAACAGTTACCAAGGACATAGTTGGAGGTGGAAGTAGTCCACACAGCCCACCTTGACCTCACTAAGGTCTTTTGACACCATTCCCCACTCTGGCATCATGGACAAGCTTACCAGCTTGAACATTAACAGCTATGTCACAGGATGGGTGACCAACTGGCTCACAGATCAAACACACATGTTCAGAGTTGCAGGTGCCATATCCAACTCTAAACCAGTCACAAATGGCATCCCACAGGTCTTGGTCCTGGGACCCCACCTATTCAGTAGATACTGCTCAGAGGTACAGGCAAGCACGGGAGGAGTATGGCTGAACAAGTTTGCAGTTGACTGCTAACTGTGGTCCATAATTGACTCTATGGCTGACACAGACATCCTCCAGAAGGGTCTTACAGAGACAGATACCTGGTGTCAAAACAATGCCCTCAAGCAGAATGCCAAAGAATGCATAGTCATCCCCTTTGGATAAAACAAAGTGCACACAAATTACCACATAGGTGGTAATCCAGTATGTACAGAGAATGTAATTATGGTCCTGGGGACCCAGGTAGATAGTAAACTCTCCATTGATGTTCACATTGCCGAAGTGTTTAGAGATTCCTTCTATGTAGCCCACCTAATGTAACCCACTTTGTCTAGTCTGATGATGTCACCATCCTACAGAGATACCTGTGGAAAGGAGACCTCCCAGTAATGTGTATAGTGTGCTGTGTAAATGTGTACTGCTCCAGTATCATAAAGTAGTTAGATAGGGGTTTGAATCCTGCACTTGAGAACTGCATGAGAGCGTATGTATCTCCTTGTAGAGGAACAACCTTTTTGGAGACTACTAAAACACCTTAAAAGTGGTATACTTTTCTTTGTCAAGTCTGATGATGTCACCATCCTACAAATATACCTGTGGAAAAGAAAGCTCCCAGGAATGTGTATAGCATGTTGTGTTAATGTGTACTCCTCTAGTATCATAAAGCAATCAGGTAGGGGTTTGAATCCTGTACTTGACAACTGTATACGAGTGTGTGTGTGTCTGTGGGTTTCCTTGTAGAGGAGCAACCTTTTTGGAGACTACTAAAACACCTTAAAAGTGGTATACGTATCTTTGTCAAGTCTGATGATGTCACCATCCTACAAATATACCTGTGGAAAAGAGAACTCCCATGTGTCTAGCATGTCATGTTAATGCGTACTCCTCTAGTATCATAAAGTAGTCATGTAGGGGTTTGAATCCTGCACTTGACAACTATATGAGAGTTTGTGTGTGTGTGTATCTCCTTGTAGAGGAGCAACCTTTTTGGAATCTACTAAAACACCTTAAAAGTGGTATACGTATCTTTGTCAAGTCTGATGATGTCACCATCCTACAAATATACCTGTGGAAAAGAAGACTCCCAGTAATGTGTATAGTGTGTCATGTTAATGCGTACTCCTTTAGTATCCTAAAGTAATTAGGTAGGGGTTTGAATCCTACACTAGCCAACTGTGTGTGTGTGTCTCCTTGGAGAGGAGCAACCTTTTAGAAGACTACTGAAACACCTTAAAAGGGGTATACTCATCTTTGTCAAGTCTGATGATGTCACCATCCTACAAATATACATGTGGAAAGTAGAGCTCACAGTAATGTGTATAGCACGTTGTGTTGATGTGTACTGCTCTAGTATCCTAACCCAGTTAGATAGGGGTTTGAATCCTGCACTTGGTGAGTGTGTGTGTGTCAAAGGAAAAATAAACTTCAAAAAGATCAATACACGGCAGGTTAAGGCACTTTAATCTTGCAGCAAGGAGACATAAATGTGCTAATACAGAGTTTGTCTAACTAAAATCAGGAAGTGAAGTGATTCTTATACATTTCTTACAAGGTATTGCCTACTAAGCTGACGTAACAAATCACAAGTTCTTTCAATATTATTTCATAGCAGCTGTTTGTCCATGATTTTCTGCTGGCACATCAAGTTTATGAAAAAACTTCCTAAGAAAAACAATGTGGCCTTGATGACCACCGGTCAGATACAACTTCTCACTATGCAATGTTACCATTCAAGGTACTATGGCTAATTTGAGCACAAAGCAAGTACAGATTATACTTCATTTCTTCAAGCAATCATTGTTTGACTGTATCTAGTTCTTCTACAGCTGTGCATGTTCTCATAACATGAACAGAGCTAATTGTTCAAGTTCAGTAACATTGTAGAAAACAGTATTGTTCTATTCATTAATTTCCTGACCTAGCAGATAATCACCTGTTTCTCAGTATATTTCCAAAATGCATAAACATGAATTTTGCTGTGCTAGCAAATACTAGGTCAGGGTGCATCTTGCAGTTTTTTCAGAAAGCATATTATCATTTTGGAAAAGCATCTTTTAGTTTCACACAAAACTAAGCTGTACATAAAATAGAATGAAATGTGTTAACCCTTTTAGCTTCTAATAAGCACTAAACACATACATTAGTACATATTTTCTAACATTTCCCCCCTGTTAATACTTTTATTCTATTTTCAAAAGCATAAACAGTTTGTTTCTTCTCCTAAACTCTTCTGTTCAAGATTTGCAGTTAAGAGAGTCATTCAGTTTAAACTTATGAAAGTGTTTCATTTTTCAACAATTCTTCAATTTCAGTACTTTGATACAAAGTTTCAGAAACTGACATGTCTATAAAATCTTTGATTAATCTTTTCATGCAGGGAATACCACAGCAAACACACACTCCCAATAGGAGTAATCCCACACAAATGGCAATCAGGATGTTTATTAGGATGCTACCCCACCCCCAAACAAATTCTGGAAAAAGTCCGTCAGTGGGTTTGGGCCTGGTTTGATCATGGTCGACACTTGCTGAATCACTTCAAGATGGTCGTTTATCTCATGCTGGTTGTCAGGAATATACGAACAGCACTCCTTGTTTATTAAAGCGCACGTACCACCTTTCGCCGCTAGGGTGAAGTCAAGAGCCATGCGGTTTTGAAGCACCACAGTTCTCATAGCATTCAGTTCATCAGTCATTAATTAGAGAGCAAAAAAAGTTGCATTACTCATTACTTCGAGAAGTTTGGACAGTTTTCACAGTTCCCAAATCGATTTCACTGCGCCATATGCAGGGGCTATACCTGCCCATGATATAATAGTGTCACTCAAGTCCATATGTGTCAATTTATCTTTGTTCTTCACGGAATTATGGTTTCTCCAGCCTGCTTTAATTCATCCCACTTGATTTTCAGGCCTTTTGATTGGATTTCCATTTTTTTTGGTGACCTCTCTGACATTTCGAATTCTTCCCTGAGGCAAGACTGCAGTGTGTCATATGGCTGGAACCAAGTAACCCAAAAAACAACTGCCGGACCAGTTCTGAGGTAACCATTTGTATGCCTTTTTCCCACAAACAAAATAACAATTCTCTACTTTGGAATTAATATACACTTGTCCTGCATGAAACATTTTCTTATCAATAAAAGATAGTGGTTTAAAAAGACCAGGATTACGTTGTATCTCATCAACAGTTTTATGTATCGACTCTAGATATGAGTCATAGTTTGCATCACAGATATAACCTGCATTATTGGCTTTGGTATAACATTTGTATGGAACAGTCACATTACAATTACTCCAACCTACCTGAACAGTATCATTTTTGTAAAAACACACAATTCCCTTTTGTGTAACCGGCAGGTACAATGCTATTTTGTCTCGTGATTTTACAGTTGTAGTATCAAAAATCAAATTTTCCCAGGTCTCATTGACCCCTAGGGGGACAGCAGTCATTAGTAATCCCCCATATGCTGTTGGTATAGCTGTGCAAATCCAGCAATTCGAAACATTAAAAGTTTCAGCATACCCATATTTAATTGCTTGGTAAGTGTTAAAGTTCGGATGCCAGTCTATGAGTGATTCACGTTTATTCAATTCAGCCCATGTGGCTGGAAAAAGGAAAGGCCACAGCAGAAAAATCATTGTTATCAGTATGGTTAACAGGATAATCATGTGATACTTCTGGGGTTGTTCTGCATTCCTGTTTTCTCTATATCTGGTCGTTTTGTTCTTGTTGGGAAACAGTAACAAGGGTTTTGTCCAGTTCAAAGTTCTTAACCAGTTTACAGTGTGTCAAATGAATCCAGGATGCTCGCTCTGTGATCTTGACTGCAGTGGGTGTCGACAGTAGCACTTGGCATGGCCCTTCCTACTTCTGTGTCATCCAATTCTTTTTCTTGATGACTTTCACCCAGACCCACGTGCCTGGGACTACTGCTGCTTCCGATGGTCTGGCTTGCTCTTTATCTGAAACAGAATTTAACTGCAAAAGTTGTTTATTACTTAAAAGTCGTCTCATGTATTCTGCAAGTGAACTGTCAGCCTCCTGGTCTGCAGGCATGAGAGGTTTCCACTGAGGTATATAATATGCCCTCCCAAATGGTATTTCAAAAGGAGTTAACCCTTTTGCATTTGGAACAGTTCTCATGCTCAACAGTGCCAGAGGCAGGCAGTGCACACAGTTCTTTTGTATTTCACTCATTAATTTCCTAAGCTTATTTTTCAAAATTCCATTATGCCTCTCTACTAATCCTGCAGATTGTGGGTGGTATGCACAATGGTTCTTCAAGGAAATTCCGAAATATCGACTCAACTGTTGTATAGTTTGATTTACAAAGTGTGTGCCATTGTCACTATAGATCTTTTCTGGTATGCCAAATCTAGGAATAATTTCCTTAACAAGAACTTCCGCAACAGTAGCTGCATCTGGATTTTTAGTTGGAAAAGCTTCCACCCATTTGGAAAACATATCTATAATAACAAGACAACACTTCTTATTTTCACATTTGTTTAGTTCTATGAAATCCATACAAATAGTATGGAATGGGTATGGTGGTGTAGGGAAACTCCCTTGCTTAGGCTTCAATGCCCCTTGTGCATGATGTTTATTACAAACATGACATGCCGCACAAAATTTTTTAGTGTAGTTTGTAAACCCATATGCTGTAAACACTCGATTCACTAACTGTACCATCCCCTTTGTTGAGACATGGCTCTGCCCATGGCTCAACAAAGCTGCATATCTAAACAAGTTAGATGGCTATATCGGTTTTCCTTCTTTGGAGATGAACAGCCCTTTCTCAAGAATTGCTCCTCGTTTTATCCATCTCTGTTTTTCTACATTTGTAGTAAGTGTCTGCATTGTTTTCAACATTTCTAAATCTAAAATCTCAGAGGGTTGTAATTTCTCATTCAAAAGAAATACTTCTGAGGCTGAAGCTGCCTGTTTTGCAGCTGTGTCAGCTCTCGCATTACCTTTTGAAATCCTATCTTGTTGCTTGGTATGAGCTATGCATTTACAAATAGCTACTTTCTGAGGTAACTGAATAGATTCTAACAAATCCAAAATAAACTGCGCATGATTAATCGGTTTGCCAGTAGATGTTATCATTCCTCTATTCTTCCACTGTTGCGCAAAAACATGTACAGTAGAAAAAGCGTACTGGCTATCAGTAAAAATATTCACACATTTACCCTTTGCTAAGGTACATGCCCGTGTCAAGGCAATCAATTCTGCTGCTTGTGCAGATAAATTGTGTGGTAAGGATTTCGCTTCTAAAATTTCAGTATCAGAAACTACTGCATATCCTACTAGATTCTGCCCTGTGGGACCCCTTTTGCATGAGCCGTCCACGTAATATGTCACCTTGGCATCATCCAAGGGAACATCCATGAGATCTTTTCTGGGTAGTGTCTTTTGCTCAATTTCCTGCAGGCAGATGTGTGGTGTGCCATTTGTAGGGGTTGGGAGCAAGGTAGATGGATTCAAAGTTGTACACCGTTCAATTGTCATGTGAGGTTGGCTCAACAGTATAGGCATACAGGAAAGATGTCTAGCAGGAGAAAGATATGCTACTTTTTCTTGCAGTAAAATAATCGCGACTGCATGAGGCACTCTCAATGTGAGAGGGTGGAACAACACTACTGAGGCTGAAGCCTGCACTGCCATTGCAGCTGCGACTACTGCTTGTACACAGTGGGGCAGGGATCGCGTCACTGGGTCCAGCTGTGATGAATAGTTAGCTATGGGACGTTGCTTGTCCCCATGTTGCTGTGTCAATACTGATGTCATATAACCTTGCTTACAATCTACGGTTTGGAAAAAACCTTTATGATAGTTTGGTAATCCTATGACTAATGAGGACGCTATCAATTGCTTTAATCTGCAGAAAGCTGACTCTGCTTCTGGTGTCCATTGTAGTAAATCTTGTGCTGCCATAGTTTTTTTGTATATCAAGTCAGTCAATGGAGCAGATTCCAAAGCATAGTTCGGAATCCAAGTCTGACAGAAATTAGTTGTACCCAGGAAGGACATCATTTCCTTCTTGGTAGTCGGTTTGGGTGCTTGTAAAATTGCTATTTTTCTTTCTTCATCTAATATTCTACCTTCTTTGGATATTACATATCCCAGGTATTTGACCTGCTTTTTCCAAAGCTGCAATTTGTTTTTGTTTACTTTATGTCCTTGAGTGGCTAAAAAATTGTAGTAATGCTATAGTATCTTCCCTGCATTTTTGCTGGGTGGGGGCTGCCAGCAGGATATCATTTACATAAAGTAAAATCTGGCTGCCTCTCGGTGGGATAAATCCCACCAAGTTACTTGCCATTTCTTGTGCGAATATTGTTGGGCTTTCACAATACCCCTGTGGTAGTCTTGTGTATGTGTACCTCTTCCCCTGAAATGTAAATGCAAACCAATATTGGCTGTCAGGGTGTATCGGTATCGAAAAGAATGCATTGCTAATATCTACCACAGAAAAATACTTCTGTTCAGGTTTTAAATCATTCAACAGGGTGTGTGGATCTGGCACCATAGGTGCTCTAGGGGTTACTTCGTCATTTACACCTTGCAAATCTTGGACCATACGCCATTCCCCATTTGCTTTCCTGTCAGGAAATAAGGGTGTGTTACATGGTGAATCGGGAGATTCTATCAGTACTCCATCCTTAAGTAAAGCTGCTATTATAGGTTTGATTCCTACTTCTGCATCTTTTCTTAAGGGATATTGTCTCTTCTGTGGTCTAAATGCTGATTTTGGCATGATAGTAACTGGTCCTGCTGTACGAATAAGTCCTACATCTGATTTTCCTGTTGACCAGAGAGTTTCTGGTATGCCTCGTAAGGCTTTTTCTTCTTCTTCTAGTAAGAGTGCTACTCAGCTGTCCTCACTTGACTGCAAGTGTACAGCTGGGTGTGTCTGTGTTATCCAATTTAACTTCTGTTTTTGTACTCCCTGTTCTGACAGTTCTAACTCTGTCTGTTTTTCCCACTTTGTGACTTTTTCCCCTAGGTCTGCCCATTTCACATTCTTGTCTTTAGTCAAACTAACATGTGGTAATCGATTAGATTTATAGAGCACTAAGAATTCCTGGGGCAATGAACAGCTAACTACACTGTTCCCTTCTGTGTCCCAGTACAGATTACGTAATACTCATCTGTTGGCATGGTTTCTAAACAGTTCTTGCTCATATTCCTTATCAGGTCCTGGTGTGCTACAGTAATATAGAGTACAGTGCAACAAATGCTGTTTATCAGTGTCAAGGGAGGGGGACTTGCTGATGGCTACGTTCATCAGTTCTTTGGTTACTGCCCCTGGACCAGTCATAACCAAGTCCTGGCTGTACCAATAAAATGTTTCACCCTCTGGTCGCACTACAAAAGTATCCATTTGTCGCTGTGCTTCCATACCCTGCATGGTCGGAGCTACTGCTATGCCAAATATCTGCATAAGGTCTCTGCCCAAAAGGTTTACTGGGCATTTTGCAGAAACAACAATTTTGCTTTTCTGGGTCATCCCTGAAACAGGGTCAGTTATTGCTATGTTATGGGAGAGTGGCTCTCGATACAGCTGTCCATTAGCTGCTTTCACTAATATATAATCAAGTGATTCTGAATTTTCTGGTAGTTTGGAAGGATGTATCAGGGTCCGCGATGCCCCTGAGTCACACAGAAATTTAACTTCCCTCCCCTCTACCAGAAGTGTAACTTCTGGTTTCGTGTCTGCTAAATAGAGCTCTAGGCTCAATAATGCCAAGTCTAAAATTTCACTTTCTTCACTATCTATGGTTTCTTGCACTTCCTCTATTTCTTCTGTCACATTCTCTATCCCTTCTATCACATTCGCATTTATCTTTTCTTGGTTATTCCTTTCTAGTGATTCTTGACTATCATATAGTCAGTCCTCACCCTCCTTATCTTCCATGGCTACCTTCTTGTTTTGCTTGCAATCCCTTGCCAAATGTCCCTTTTTTCCGCATTTAAATCATTCACCCCTTTTCTTCCTTTCCTCAAACTCTTCTGATCGTTTATCAGATTGTTTGTTTCCCTGGGCATTTTTCTTGCCCTTCTTCCCTGACTGTACTACAAAAACTTCTGCTCCGTCTTCTACTGCAAATACTTGAGTTTTCTTTTTCTTTTTGTTATTAAAATGCCTTTCGGCATGTCTTGCATATTCAAGTAATGACTGTAATCTACTTGTACGGTGATCTACCATGTGCTTTGTAATAAAGCTGCTAATGGGTGCAATACTGCCTTTCAAAAATGCATTCTTTAGCTGCTGCTCATATGGGGAATCATGTGTCTGGTCTTCAGGTACCTGCATTCCACAATAGTTGTTAAAACACTCTAATAATCTAGCATAATATCTATCAACTGTTTCACTTTCTTGTTGGATGCATTGATTAATGCAAGTACAGTCTGCCCTAGGTTTCCATTTCTCAGAGATTCGGTCTGTCAGACCTTTCACTCTGTTATCCAGTTCTGCGTTGCTATGTGGGAGTGGCTTGTGTTCTGCATCACAAGGATTCCAGTTGCCACTGATCATGTGCCAATCTGGACCTACGATCTGTCTGAATACTTTTTCTACTTCTTATCCATTTCAATGGTAACTTAACCTCATGCCCTGCAAGTCTTCTAAGAATTTTCTAAAATTAACTTTTGGATGGGGAATTCCCTCTGTGGCTTTCCGGATATCTTCTGGTGTCCACGGTCTATATACTAGGAAAGCTGGGTCCTGCCCTTCCTGTCCTGCCTGAGGATTTGGTACTTCTATGAGCGGACACATTTCTTCTTCGCTCATAGCTCGTGAATTTTCATTTATTTGATATTCAATATCCCCTCTCAAGTTACGTGTTCGAGACCTAGTCTCAATGGGATCTCTGACAAATGGTTTTGGCTTTGTAGGGACAGCCGGATATAGCGGAGGTGGACCAACTTCTCCACGCACTTCATATTCTGGTAAAGGAAGCGGAGGGGCTGATGCTATTACCAAGTTATTGTCCTCTTTATCTAGGAACATTGTTTTTGAATTACTACTCTTTTGTTCCCTACGGTTTGCTTCCTCAATCCACCTGTGTGCCTGAGGAATGCCTAATTGACGTTGCTTTTTTACCTGACCTCTTGCATCAGTTTTAAGCTGTTTGATAAGTTTAATAAGCAAGGATTTTTCTAATTTGTCATCAAATTCATATTTATTAACCCATTTTGTATAGTACCTAACATTGTCGGCACGTTGTAATTGCATATATTTTGCATCTTCAGTTAATGGTGGATCTTGGGATCTTTTTGTGCACTTATTTCCCATTTTATTTTAACCTTTGAGCTGCTACGTAACCCTTCTTTTTACGTGGTACCACAATTTCTCTCTTTTTTCACAGTTTATCTAGAATAACTGCCTTACTTATTCTGTTTCCCTGATCTATGACAAGACTGCAGTCTTCCTGTCCCTGACTTGTACAAAATAAATCTCCTGACAGATGACACAAATCAAGTCCCTGATCTAAAACAGAAAAAGGTAAATCTCACCTTACCAGAGCCTCCGTGATTGACCATCTCCTGGTTCGTACAGTAACTCGTCCTCCAGTCGCAGATCAGAACAGTGGCTGGCCTCATTTTAACGACAATTCAGTCAGAGGTCTTTCAGCGCAGAAGAACCGATGTGGTCTCTTCCCCGTATGGTTTCATGCCACCTGGCCCATCTGACCTTAAGCGAAGTGAGAGTTTCCGGTCCAAAGGACCAATCTGTCAAAGGAAAAATAAACTTCAAAAAGATCAATACACGGCAGGTTCAGGTTAAGGCACTTTAATCTTGCAGCAAGGAGACAAAAACGTGCTAATACAGTTTGTCTAACTAAAATCAGGAAGTGAAGCCATTCTTATACATTTCTTACAAGGTATTGCCTACTAAGCTGACGTAACAAATCACAAGTTCTTTCAATATTATTTCATAGCAGCTGTTTGTCCATGATTTTCTGCTGGCACATCAAGTTTATGAAAAAACTTCCTAAGAAAAACAACGTGGCCTTGATGACCACCGGTCAGATACAACTTCTCACTATGCAATGTTACCATTTAAGGTACTATGGCTAATTTGAGCACAAAGCAAGTACATATTATACTTCATTTCTTCAAGCAATCATTGTTTGACTGTATCTATTTTTTTCTGCAGCTGTGCATGTTCTCATAACACGAACAGAGCTAATTGTTCAAGTTCAGTAACATTATAGAAAACAGTATTGTTCTATTCATTAATTTCCTGACCTAGCAGATAATCACCTGTTTCTCAGTATATTTCCAAAATGCATAAACATGAATTTTGCTGTGCTAGCAAATACTAGGTTAAGGTGCATCTTGCAGTTTTTTCAGAAAGCATATTATCATTTTGGAAAAGCATCTTTTAGTTTCGCACAAAACTAAGCTGTACATAAAATAGAATGAATTGTGTTAACCCTTTTAGCTTCTAATAAGCACTAAACACATACATTAGTACATATTTTTCTAACAGTGTGTGTGCTCTATGTGTTTGACGCAGTTGATCAATGTGTTGTGGGTTTTGCTTTTACTACTCTATGACATATCACAATGACAACAGTATGTGCATTGCACGTCAGGTAGCTATGTGGCAAATACATATACGTACATGTGAACTCAATTATTTCATAGGAGGGAACCCTGCTTTCTCCATGAACACATCTGTTATCTTTGCCAGAGTGTGCTGCCACTTTCCAGACCTTAGGTCACATCTGTATGCTTGTGACAAGCCCAGCCACTGCAGTGTTCCCTGGCCTAGGTCATCCGTGTCACACACACTCATTATGGTTTCTATTGAATGGCGTGAGTGAGGGTTTATGCCTGAGGTATATTTCAGACCTGTTCAAACGCAGCAAAGTCTGTCAATGATGGCTATTCATTATAGGTGTACAACAACCTTTGTGGCTATGCCTGCAGACCCCTTATTGCTTATGTGATTTACCGAGGGATTTCAAAATACCTTTGGAAATGTAATTACCAAAGGAGAGATGACGTAACACTTGGCTGTATGTACACGTCGGTACCTGTTCAACATGTTGGGGGCTACTACCTATGTGGTACTTTGGGGATACTTTGTTTTGTACAGGTGGATGACTATGCTTTAGTTGGCTTACAGCTTTACAGCATGGGTTTGACAACAGGTATCTGTCTGTATGATACCCTTGTGGAGGATGTGTGTGTCATCTGGAGAATGCAATATAGACCACAATATGCATTTCCAGATGTGGATGGACATATCCCTACTGTGTTTGCTTGTACCTAAGAGAGCTATATGCCAAACAGGTGTGGTCCCAGGAACGGGTGCAGGTGAATACCACTGGTTACTGGCATAGTATAGTACCTGAAGGATCCAAATGTTACTGTGTGTCCTACATCTATGTGTCAGTTGTCAAGACATCATCTAATGATTATTTATGGTCAGGCTGTTGAGGTTATGTATACTACCAGAATGCAAACCAATGACAGATAGTAACAGTATCACCCACAGCACAGTGTCAAACCATGTCATACACACATGTGTACCCAAGTTCCAAAATGTGTGTAGTACAATGCATACTGGCCACCAATAGAAACCATGGAGTGTTAACACTGTGTAATACAGGGCATGTCACCCTGCCCATGTGTCCACTATGCACGTACATGCAGACGCTGTACCTCCACCATGTTCACAAATGTACACCTGCAAATATGTGCTGCACACATCCCACACGTACTGTCCACTCTCTAACACATGCCTCCAATACTACACACATCAGCCAAGTGGCAAGTGGACGGACAATACACTATTGGAATTAACACTGGTGTAAACAATACTACATTGACAATCATAGCTTTAATGTATCATGCCTGCTCAGCTACACCTTCAAGGATATCATTACACTTTACTGCTGACAACATGCTAACATTGCTATACTGCTATAAAGTCACCCTGTGCATCAGCACCATGTTAGCCTGTTCCTGCATCAATGTTACAGATGACAGGAGGTGGCACAGGTCTCATCATATGCACAGGGTGTGTTGTTGGTTTGCCAGAGGCCTACATTGAGCCATACAATCGACATGTACGTGTGTGTGTGTGTGTGTGTGTGTGTGTGTGTGTGTGTGTGTGTGTGTGTGTGTGTGTGTGTGTGTGTGAGGGCCAAAAGTACAGGTACGGGCCAATGTTGATGTAATGTGTGCAGGTATGTGTTAGCCCTAGGTGTCTGGTTTATGTGCGTGTGTGTCTGCAGGCACACAGTTCCACCATGTGGCTGCCACATACAGGGATTTGTGGGACAGCCACAGACTGTACCTGCCAGGCTTTAAAGATCACCATCTCTGGCCATGTATATGGTACCTGTGCCTGGCAAGGGTGCTACTGACAGTATTAGGTACTAAGCCAGACTGGGTACTATCCTCAGAAATGGACATATGTACACTGGACCCAGGTCCCTGCTGGGACTAGCCATTGCCACATTCACGTGGTCTTCTAGGATGGTCTATGGACAGCCCACCCCAACTGGCTGGGGCTGGTACTGGCACTAAGGGAGCGGCTGTGACTTGAGGGACATCCGCAGTGACTGCCAGCTGCTGATGTTGCTCGCATACGTCCATGTTGACATCTCAACCATCCCGCACTGTCCTGACACATGGACATGACATTGCGGAGGACATCTAATGTCTCACCCCAATGTCTATCAGTGACCTCAGTGTAATTAAGGTCATGGATACTGTCATTTAAAGTGGTGTTATGTGCCCTCTGTGCCCTCAGTCCCTGCCTGGTGTACCGTTCCATACGTGCCTGTGTCTCCATGACAGCCTGGAACATGCGTGAGGTTGTAAGACCTGTGGCACATTTGCCAGGGGCATGATGACCAGCAGTGCTCTGACGAGAACCCCTGGACATCTGCCTATGTGGTACTGTTCCAGACCTCTGGGTATGGCTGCTGTGTCCGGATGCATGTGCCATAGATACCACACTGTCCTGGCCATTGCCGACTGTACAATATCCCTCAGCTAAGGGCATTGGTGATGATGGATGTATTGGCAGTATGACTGTGTGCATGTATGGAGTGGACACCTGTGTACTGCCGATTGGTGGCCCAACAACAGACCCTGGCAAACATGCCTGTGCCTCAACACACCTATCCTCATTATCACTATTTGTATCAGTGACATCAGGTTCCCTGCTGCAGTGAACCAGCCCAACCTCAGCACCTGTGAGAGGAAGACAGGAAACACACTTTATGACCTGTACATGATGTCAGAACACATGCACACATGCACACAAGCACACATGAACAAATGCACACATGCACACATGAACAAATGCACACATGCACACATGCACACATGCACACATGAACAAATGCACACATGAACAAATGCACGCATGCACACATGCACACATGCACACAAATACATTCCTCACTAAAGCAGACAGACACACACACACACACACACACACACACACACACACACACACACACACACACCACCAGCAATCCAGAACATACTCAATAGCGGTTGATGGTGGGGTACAGTATCACAAGCCAAACAGTCATATCACATGTGTCAGCATGAAGGATGTGTGTTGCTCAACAGCATGCAGTGCAAGTGTAGACAGTCCTTGCTAATAACAGTATATATGGCTTTGATGCATGTGTGTTGTTGTTCAGTGATTGGCCTCTCCCTGGAACGCAATGTGTACATGGACACAACATTGCTGTGCAAGTATTACAAGCTCTTCAATGTGCTGTGCACCATCACTCACAGGTATACATACCATGGCTGGATGTTTATCTGTCTGTCACATCGATATCCATTACTGATTAGAGCATCTGTGTCTTTAGCAGATAATTGTGGACACAGGTTTAGCTCATGCATGCTATATATACACACAGGATGAGTGGTGCGTATATACCTGATGGAATACCATTGCTCAACATAGCCATTGTATAGTAGTTATGGTGAGTGTAGAACATATTGTGGACATGCCAGTGCCAGCCATGACATGGCATGCTACAACACAACTGCAACATTAAACATCACACATGCCCAATGTGTGTCATGTGACCTATACACTCAATAACATTACAAGACATATATGTATCACTTTGTGCAAATGGTGATTGCTATGCATATTGTGTATAGGTGCATATGTTTGCATACACACAACATTGAGGTGTATAGCAATGAATGCTATGTGTAGTACTGTGGTTACTGTAACTGGATGGGGTGTAGTACCATGAACCATCATCATGCAGCATCATGTGGTCACTCAAGGCTACTGATGTGTGCCAGACCAGCACCTATCATGCTGTACCTGAACTGCAGTACCATGGCTACATTCACCATTTCACAGCCAGTTGTTACATGGGTTTGTAAGGTTCTCAATAGGGAGCATTGCCTAACATGAATGTGTTGTGTGTTGAAGAGTGTCGCACTGCCCCATGATAGGCCTGTACCCCTCAGGTATATTATGTGTGCTGTGTGGATGACATTTGGTATATTGGAGTGTGACCTTACAGCGGGTGTCTGAATACGCCATGTGTAGCATATTAACATGTACTGCGTATGACAAAGTTGTGTATGTTGTGTGCATGTGTATCGACTCTGCCTATCCAGTGTCCACTACAGTGTAGCCACAATTGCTTGGGATGCTCTGTGTATTGCATGTGTTTGAGGCAGCTACTGACGTTACTGAGATGTGCATAGTCTAACAGCAAACATGCACAACTTGCATTATGAGTAGGTGTGTTACATGTGTACATGGCCTACACCTCACCTATGACATGCACATTTTATTTGCAATATTAAATGTAGAACACACTCACCAGCATGGGTCTGCTGCCTTGCTGTCACACCAGAGGGACCTACAAGGATATGAGATGGTTTGTCAGTGGCAACAACTGTGGCATTGCTACTGTGGGTTTGCAATCTTACAGTAGTACAACGGTTAACAGTCACAGGCCTACAGATCATGTTCCAAATTATCAGTATTGCACAACACCAGGCTCCACATCTTCTAACTACACAGTACACATCTCACATATGCATGATCTACCAATAGAGGTAACAGTAGTCTACATATATGCCATATTACCTGCACACTCTGTATGAACTTGCTGGGGGGCTCTGGGGATGATACATGTCTGCTGTTGCTGTTGTTGGCCAGGAGCCACCAGGCTCAGGAGCAGCTCCTCCACTCTGGTGAGGAGGGGATGGATGGTAACCCCACCACCTGTGGCAAGCTGTTGTTTATGGACATCAGACGCATGCTGCCGGACATGTCTAAGTAAATCACTGCAGTGATGGCGTACCTGCTCATATGTCCGGTTATGCATGCATATGTCATTTACCCTACAGACAACATCTTGCCACAGTGCAGTCCGCTCATGCTGGTCCTGGCTGGTTCTTGAGAATAGAAGTGTGTAGTGCTGAACCAGACTGGTCGTTATGATTTCATCCTCAGCAGGACTATAGGTTGGGTTGCGATGGTGGGCCATGACCCTGGAAGACAATGAAACAATATGTGTGAGCAAGTCATGTGGCACACTTAACAGTCTACAGTACAGATATCACTGAACTGCCATAAATAGCAACCTATTGTCTGTCAGAGGATACACACTTTCAATACCACATATCAGTGCTCAACCCACAACTGCCTGACAGTGCCTGGCACGCTCTATATATTAAACCATGTTCTGCACAGCAACAAAGAGAAACCACTATGTAAGACTATACAACAGTACAAGACACACTGTATGCGACACAATGCACCACCTAGCCACAGGAGGTATATATCAAGCTAATGCATAAAGAAATATGTCATCCATTGCAATGATTGTAAAGTCCAGTTGCAGTATTACCAGTATACCACACTAGTTGTTGATGGCAAACCCCTGCCTAAAATATGTGCACATTTGTGAATATAGGTGGCATACTGCTGTACTAGACTATACATGTTGCTAGATACGCACATATATCCTGTAACACACATTTGACCGAGGGCATGTTACAGGCATACCCACACACACTGTGTGTCAGTACTTACAAAACCTTATGCCTGAGGTATGTAATCTGTGAGGACTACAGGGAACACACAAATACGTGGTTCCAAGCAATGTGGACATACACCATACTGTGCTGTTTAGGCCTACAGCTTCATGTAGTACTACAGTTCATATGGGATTTGGATTCACCAGCAGTACCAATCAATAAGCATACATGTACTGCTTTAGCCTCCAATGGCACACCCCAGTTAACACCAAGGGACTATGTCAGACCATATGCCATACTACTTTTTCTGCCGAGCAATAGCATACACATCTTTTGCTGGGATCAGAGCTAGGACACAAAATACTATGATAGAAACAGTTTCCCACTAAGCTATCCCACATATACACAACTGTGACACATTCACCAACACATTCACCATCACACTCAGTCAACCTCACATAGCAATTATTGCAACACGTACATGTGGGTGTGTATTGGTTCATAGGTAGGTAACAGGCTATTGGCCCTAGGGCCTATAGAAGCCTAGCCAGATGGTACCCTGGCCTTTGACACCCAAGTAATTCAATTTCATGTGCCCCTGTCAAGCAGAGCCACAGAGGTGATTCCTGGGGTGTATTTCCTATCTCCCATCCAATCATCAAGATTATTCATGATGAGTGCTACTGAGGAGCTTTGTTTGCTATTGATAGGTAGTTTGTTCCAGAGTATGGGATGTCTCTGAGATATGAATCTATCCCTCCAGCATGTTCTGTTTATTGAGGTGACAAGGTTTAGGTCCCTAGAGCGTGTAGCTCGTAGGGATTGGGATCTGTCTACGTGGAGCATATCCAACAGCTCTGGGTTTGACATAGCTCTGTATGTTAGGCAGAGGTCACCTCTGGGTAGGCGGTATGCAACACAGTCTAGCTGTGGTTTTGTGAGACGGTCTGCATAGGGCATCTGTTTGAGGCCAGTAATACTCTTTGTGAGGTATGTCTGTTGCCTTTCCAGTTTCTGTAGATGTCTTGTGAGTTACATACCAGAAGGGGCATTGTACTCTATAACGGGTTTTGTGAGTGATGAGCAGAGGGGAACACTGACCTCTTTTTCCCCTGGATGACACACCATTTGTGATGAGGTGTGCCACATAGACAGATTACATGACTAGTGTGGCACTGTGATTATCAAAGGAGAGACTACTGTCCATCTGTGTCCCATGGTCTCTTATCACACTTTCGGTGTTAAGTCGACTACCACCTATGTGGTAGTTCATGGGTACAGAGTTTTTACCAGAAGGGATGCCAATGCATTTTCAACATTGAGCTTGAGGCCATGTCTTTGCCACCAGGCATCTGTCACAGTAAATATGACTCTGTCTCTCTCTCTCTATATATATATATACCAGCACTGTATGCTGTCTTGTTTGCCACACACTACAACCTACATACAAATATGCACTTAACAACCTTCACCAACATATATATGACTATCCTTCACAAACAGTTGCAGTATGTCCCTTGCTTTGTGCACATGTACAGATGCTAATATATCTGACACAGATATATCTCTCCGTATGTGTGTGCCATACACACACAAGGTCCACACTGTTGTAAGTCCCTGGACCTCATGGCTGACCTGTTGGGCCTTGCTGCAACATGAACAGGTGTCACATGTGAGCACACAGTAATATTAGAGGGTGTATATATAGCTGCAAATGCTAGATTAGCATACCAGTCTGGTACAGCAGTTGCCAATGCTAAGCTACACGTTAATATGACTATCATGCATGTGTTCCTCTGTCACATCCATGTTTATATAGCTGTATGTGCTACTCCCCCAAATAGCCATTGTCCACACTACTGTACAGAACACAGATAACATGGATCAGATGTTTGACATTTACTGCTGAGCTACATATGTCACAGCTATGTCCCACTGCACACAGCTACACACTGATTTGTCCATGGCAGTAGTTATGCAGGGCATCTGTGCATAGATACGTACTGCTGCCACATATGGATAATTCAAAATATGTAGAGTACCCTTCAAAGACATCTACTACATGCCAGTAAATACATATCTGTTACATACCTTTCCTTTGTATGTGTTGGTAGTATTACGTCCCCTGTGTCTTTGGCTTTTTTTTTCTGTTGATGTGGGTGGGTGTGTGCCTCTCTCTCTGTCTCTGCCTCTGTCTCTGTCTCTCTCTCTCTCTCAATATCTGCAATGGAATGATTGCGTGTGTGGGCAGCAAGTACAGCCTGCTTTTATAGGTATCTGCACATGTGCATGTGATGGCCTCTGCACCAATTGGTGGCCACCATTTGGTAATTGCATGCAGCCTGCTGTGTGGTAATTGCAGTTCTCACTGTCATAGCAACCCAATGCTATAAATTGCTATGTCAGGTAGGTGTAGCCCTTTCAGCTTTCCAAAGTGGGGCCCATCCTTGTTTGCTGTGGACACCGTTGTTTAAGTCAGAAGGTTGGTATAGTTCTTATATCTGAAGCTAGGGGTGTAGCCAGTGATTTAAATGTTGTACTCAGACCTGAATGTTGCCCCTTCCAGTACACACTTGTCAGTGTAGAATTGTGCTCACCCCTACAAATGCTAACACAAGATACATGGGAGTATGTAGTTCCTTTTCTACTTATACAATTAACTGCCATACAAAAGTAGTTATTGAGATGTATTCATTTGGCACATGAACTGGTTTGTGACCTGCTATACTGTGAATATTAATGTACTAACTTCTGCACAGTTTGTGCTTTTTTATTGTTGACATTAGCACATGATGCTCAAGAAAATTGGACAATTCCAGTACTGAGTATGCCTACCTACATCCTTGGTAGACCCTGAACATACAGGTATATTGTACATTTGGGTGGGGATGCAGACGTACCAAGAGCATTATGTATTATTGTGTGAATGTTATCTTGCTGGACTTAAAGGGTTGCTGTGTACCTGTTAGTTTAGCAAGGCAAGTAGTCTGTCTGCATAGCTCACAACTGTGGACCTATCTAGATGGTAGCCAGACGTTAGGCTGTTATTCTCTGTCTGTGCAACGCACAGGTCTTTTCAGCACTGGTACAATGGCATTGTTACAGTTGTTTGCTACCAGTACATGGCTACATCCTTTGGTATTTCAGTGTTGTACTCCTACATAAGGGTATGCTTGTGGATCTCCTTCCAAAGCTATTTGCACAGTGTGTAACAGCAGAAAAGCTGATATGAATGTGTGTTTCTGCCTCGGACAGGCCTCTGAAACACGCAGGTACATATTTGAGCAGAGCGAGGTAAAGGTAGGTAAAAGTTAGGTACACCTTCAAAATATTAGAGACAGTAAGTGGAAACTTCGGGAGAACCAGTGCATATGGATTACTACACCTTTTCTGAAGTACAGGCGGTGTCTAACTCCACATATTGTCATTATTCATTAGATGTAATACCCCACCTTTCTGCCTAACATCAGTACTTTTCAGGGGATTCAGAGGGACACAGCTAACATATATTTCAAAATCAGGGACATCCCTGAAATGTAGTCACAGTTGGGATGTATGTCCTTTGCCCTAATCAGATATGCCACTGTTTGTCCTGCTATGATACTGTGTGGGGTTGTAAAGTGCTGCTGTAACATCATTTACTGCTAGAATGGCTGGTTCTCTTAACACAGTCATGTAATGCAATTCCACAACAACTGCTGGTAAAGTTCTACAGAACAGGTTTTGTGTTATGGCATTCCTATTTTTCCTTTACATTCACTCATTCTGATGCATGATACATCTATTTCAGCAACAACCTGCTGTATATCTACTGTGGCTTAATGGTACTTCATGCAGTCTAGTGTGCTGAGCAAAACAAGGGCCATCACATGCAGAGTGACTAAGGCACTTTTAAGCAGTTGTAAGTGGGTTTGCGCGGGTTTGCGTGAAGCTTAGCAATGCTTAGCTAAGCGCACAGAAGCGCACACTCACGCAAACCCGCTAACTACTGCTTAAAAGTGCTTACTCCCGCTAACCCTCCCGCTCATTTCTTTGAAAGAAAAGAAAATGGGGAGATAAGACAGTGGTGAAAAAGGGGCACAAAGAAGGAAAGACAGTAGGGAAAGCAGCTCAGGATGTGCAGGGCGGGTGTAGGGAAGGACCATAGCTGCCCATTTCTTTTACAGCAACAGCTGTGCATATGCAATAAATTTGGAGGGAAATATGAAACCTTCCACCCCTGAGAGAGGGGTGAGGACAACAACATATGTTGTACTGCCAATTAAATTACATTTTATATGTCCAGCAGACATGTGTGCAAAATGGACAGCTATGTATGGGGCGTAATTTTTTTTGGAGCAGATTGCCCTTTTTTTCTTTTTCCAGGTGAGAGTGGAATGTGGGGTAGGGGATGTAGGTATATTTGGGGAGGTAGGTTGGGGAGGTAAACGGACAGGACAAACAAGATGCATACAGGGGTGGAATATGATACATGTGGGGGGTGAATAACATTGACGGGGAAGGATGTTTGGAAAACTCAAGCCCATGAGCCCACAGATGGCGAAAGTGGAACTGAGATCCCCACCCATGGGCAGTCACCACTGCACCTTCACAGACCAGAGGGTGGCTGTGCTGGGGGCTGCTTATGAGGGGCAGGCTCACCAGCGAGTCGCGCCACTCGTGCCTCAAGCTGGCGTAAAGAATCAGTGACAGAACACTGGATCTCCCTATGCACCACAGCCCGGACCGTTTGGAGGGTGAGAGGAGGCCCTCCTCCACCCACACTTGCAGGGGGGGATGATCCCCATCCCCTGCAGTGCTTCCACCTGAAGGTGGCACAGGCCCAATGGAGGAGGTCCCGGGCTGGGCACCAGACCTGCTGCTACCAGGTGCCATCGCCAGATGAGGTGGGACAGGTGGGGTCCGCTGGGACCGGCCTTCCCATACTTTCTATGTTTAGGAGGATTTAATGACAATATGGGTTGATAGCCAACAGAATTCCAATTCAGTTGTAACAGCATGCAGTAGTATTCCCATTAAACCAACACACCAGAGTTCCTACAGTAGAACAGCAAGCATAACATATGCATATATAGAACAACAGTGGACATTCCAACAGCATGTAGGATTAATTGGTGGCAACAGGCCACCAGGATTGTAGTATTTGAACAGGGCACATGCATCAAAGTAAATGCAGATATTTATAAACCAATTGGACATATGTCCCAACAAATGTTTTGAGATTAGACATACCCATTGAGGTGTGGAATTGCATTGTTTATGCACATACAGTAGGGTGTAAAAAGATACCTCCATTAACAACTTTTATATACTTATAGTTTACACTACATTCCTATTGACTGCAGGTATATATCCCCTACATGTATTATTACACTAGGCAATGTCCGGTAAATTGTGAAATGGGTTTTGCTAGTTCTTTATATACCTGACCTTTATCTGACATAGAAACTGTCCAGGATGCAGATGTTACTGCTACGTATTTATATACTAAATTTATATTTATATATCTACATATCTAGATGTGTTCAGGTGACATTATCAGTTATATTTTAACAGCCCCCTACATTTCTAGCAGCACACTGACATTTCTGGGGAACACAATAACAAGCTACTCGTGTGTCAGATTAACCTGTACATGCCGGCCATGAACCAACAGCTGAGGACTGTATATATGCTTAACAGCTACTGGCACTCCGTTCATCCACTTTATATGGGCCTACCCAAGTGTGGGTTGACAATGCTTAATACAACAGTACTATTTATATAATGCAAGAGTACAACAACATATCAAAGAAAGTTACACGGACATACGCCAGGAATTATACCTTTATTAATTACATAACACACTTTTCTGGAGGCTCTCTCATTTATTTGATATAACAGCGCATGCAGAAGACTTATTCAAGATGTATTATACTTTTATTAATGGGTTACAACACTCTTTTTCAGGTTCTCTTACTTATTTTATATAACAATACATGCAGTGAAATTATTCAAGACTTATACGTTTATTAATGTGTTACAACACTCTTTTTCAGGCTCTCTCACTTATTTTATATAACAGTACATGCAGAGAAGTTATTCAAGACTTATTGTACCTTTATTATTGGGCTACAACACTTTTTTTCAGGCTTTCTCACTTATTTTATATAACAATACATGCAGACTAATTACTAACATGCCTGGTGACGTAGCCCTAGCAGCCTATCTGCATAGGCTTGCTGATTCGCAGCACAGACACCTGCAGCTGTGAAGTAAATGAAGTGATATTGAGACATACCTATCCATAATATAGACTACAATAGCAATTCTTACATACTTCATTCCATGGCTACCTACTCAGTAGTGGGGCATTTTCCATCCCATGGGCCTCCTGTATCCACTGGTTCAGTCAGTCCTCCTTGCATCTCTTCAGGTCTGAGTAGTGGTGTCTGACCTGCTCACCAGTCCGAGGGACGCCTGTGGCACTGGTGAGATCATGAGCTAGACGATTCCAGGCTTCCGCTTTGTATTGGATGCCTTGGAACTGGCCCTGCAGCAGTCTCTCCTCATGATTATGGACGAGGAGCCAAACCATTACTTTTAACTCCTCAATGCCCCAATGTTGTGCTCGAAATCGAGAGCCCTCTCCAACACCGGCCATGCTGACTGCAGGTGGGAGCTACAACCAGTTATGGCAAGTATTCCCGCCTATGGAGCTTAAATATGCCTCATTTCCTGCACTTATTTGTGATTGGCCGGTTTTGAAGAAACTCAGCTGAAAGCACATCTGCTTAGCAATGGGTAAACTTCCATTGATATGTATGTGTGTGTTGAAAGTGCATGCATATGAAAAGCTGTCATGACTTAGTGGTTCAGTACTGTGATTATGGTGCACATTATCCCAGGTTCAAGGCCTGTCATTGCCTTTTATTTTACTACTGGCCAGACCGGCTAGGAGGTGTGGCTGTGTTTAGCCAACTTTGCTCAACTTTGCCCAACATTGCTCGACATTGCCCGGCATTAACATTGCTTAAGATACGTTACTTATGCATTCATCAATATGCATAACCATTTCACTTTCTTATATATATATATATATATATATATATATATATATATATATATATATATATATATATATAAAAGGGGAGTGGTGGGACTCGAACCGGGAATGCCTCCTCTTTGTGCAAAGTTTCTACCACTACACTATTGCTATTTTGCTTAATTTGCATATAAGTTTCTTATTATCCTCTTCGATGTCTTGACTGCTAACTGTAAATAAGCAATGGGCAAACCCGTGCAAACATGCGCAAATACGGGCAGCTATATCGGGAATAATAAAAAAAATAAATAAAAGTTTTACATTTATATTGTACTGGGGTTTAGAATATGGGGGAGTGTAGTGTTGGGTATGTACACATTTGGGCGGACTCGCTCATGTCAGTTGACATTTCCCAATTGAGAGACTTGCAGGGGTGTGGATTTTTGGACTGCTCGGCAGTCCGACATGTCCCCTGCACTCGTGCATGCTCCATGTTAGCTTTTGAGTTGAGGCAGCGCGCCCTCATTAGTATGCATGGCGCACTGCCGTCTTACTCTTAGACTGGCATTCCCGTGTAAGACTACTTTAGTCTTACATGGAGGATTCATGAATCCTGGGAAATGTCTTGTTCATATAGAATAAAATAAGAAAAAAAGCACAGTTCTAAGTAACTGGAAGTCTAAATCTCAAAATGCACGCACTCGAGGCCCTTCTCAGTATGGAGAACATCGATGTCTGTGCAGTGACAGAAACCTGGTTCAAGGCTCCTGAGAGCACCCCAGCACTATCAGGTTTTACCTCTTATCATGCCCGCCCCAAAATCCGGACAATACCAAGAAAGGAGGGGGGGTATCCATATTCATCAAAGACACCCACACCTCAAGACTGGTGGCAACGCACGATGCATCGGAGACCATCCAGGTGCAATTAACCATAGGCAAGACTGCTCTGCAAATTGTAGCATGTTACAGGCCCCTCACAAACTCAGGAACCTCACATGGCCTTCCTGAAAACACTAGAGGGATAAATGTATCACCAAACACCATCATACTAGGTGACTTCAATTACCCTAATATAGACTGGGAACACTACTCAAGCCCAAACACCCTAGCCCAAAAGTTCCTGGAATTCATAAACTCAAATGCCATGGAACAACTAGTCACCATCCCCACAAGAGGAGAAAACATACTTGATCTCATCATCACGAACATGGGAGCACAATGTTCAACACCGAAGTATACCCTCACTGGTGAGATCAGATCACAAACTAATCTCGCTGGAGGTCCTCATCCCACCCCCACCTGAAATAAAAAAGACCACAGTAAAGAACTTCTCGAAAGCCGACTTCACACTTCTAAAGACTAGTGTGGTCTCCTTTAAGGGCCCGAGCCGGAAAACAGTACTCAAGCCGCTGAATCACTTACAAATGCCTTCTACCAGCACCTGCAGGACTGCATGGATAAGGCAATCCCAAGCAAAACAAAGACTCTTTGCACCAAAGGCAAGCGTCCACTCTGGTGGACCCCAGCCATAAACAAACTCTACAACAAAAGGAGGAAGCTACTACAAGATAGAGCAAAATCCTTAAAAGGTAAGACACCCTTGATCACTATAAGTAAAAAACTAAGAGCTCTCATAAAATCATCCAAAGCAAATTTTGAGAGAAAAATAGCTAAAGACTCAAAAGACAATCATAAGGCCTTCTTTAGCTATGTTAGAAACCTGGGAGGAAACTCCCAGATATGCTCAGAACTAGTTCAAAATGATGTGAAGATTACTGATCCTACAGACATTGCCAACATACTGGCTGACATGTTCAGTGCAAACTCCCCTCCCCAAAAGGAGAGATATCTATACCAAGCGATTGCAGCCCCCAAACATCTCCAACGCCCAAGTGAGAACTGCTCTCCAAAGCAAAAACACAGCATCCATGGGACCTGATGGTGTCCCCGGCTGTGTGCTCCACTTAACTCAACGAGGAATTAAACCCACAGCTAGGACAGCTGTTTAATCATAGTCTTACCTCTGGATACGCACTCCAGGAGTGGCGACTGCAACTGTGGTCCCACTTCACAAAGGCGTGCCTCCACCGACCCTGGAAATTACCGCCCATTAGCTTGACAAGCCTTATCTGCAAAGCCATGGAGAGGATCATAATGGACCTCATAAATAAAGACATAGGAATTTGCAGACTTTGGATCCATCCCAGTTTGGCTTTGTCAAAGGCAGATCATGCCTTCTAAACTTGGTTGACTTTTTCAAACAGTCACCAAAGCCATTGATGAGGGAAAGGCAGTCCATACAGCCTACCTCGATCTGGCGAAGGCCTTTGATACAATACCCCACTGGGTATCATTGAAAAACTCATCAGCTTAAATGTTAACCCATACATCACAAGATGGGTTGCAAACTGGCTGAGTGACAGAACCCACAGGGTCAGAGTTGCTGGCGCCATGTCAGACTCAAAGCCTGTCACAAGTGGTGTACCACAGGGCTCAGTCCTGGGCCCACTCTTGTTTGGCATCTACTTTTCCAAGTACAAGCAAACACAGGAGGGTTATGGCTGACAAAGTTTGCAGATGACTGCAAACTGGGCCATAGTAGAAAACACATCTGACACAGATATCCTTCAGAAGGGTCTCACAGAAACGGATAACTGGTGCCAGAGCCATGGCCTAAAGTTAAATGCCAAAAATGCATAGTCATACCCTTGGGAAAAACAAGGTTACCCCTAGCTACCAAATAGGTGGCAATCCACTGAGTACAGAAGAAGTTATCAGGACCTGGGGACCCAGGTTGATAGTAGTCTGTCATTCGACACCCATGTAGCTAAAGTAGTTAGGAAGACCTTCTACATTGCCCACCTTATCATGAAGGGATTCTCATCTAGATCAAGGGAGGTCATAGTCTCCTATACTCATCACTCATCAGACCAATGATTGAGTACAATGCCCCATTCGGAATGTATCTGACCCGACACTTGCAGCAGCTGGAGAGGCCACAAAGTTCCTCACCAAAAGGATAAAGGGTCTCAAACATCTGTCCTATGCTGCCCGACTGAAAGAACTCCAGCTCTATTCAGTCGCTACCGCTTGCTCAGAGGTGACCTTTGCCTAACATACAAGGCCATGTCAAACCCAGATTTGATGAATATGCTTCACCTCAAAAATCTAGATCCGTCAGAGCCACAAGGGGAGACTTAAACCTCGACACGGCTATTAATAGGACGTGCTGGAGGGATAGATTCATCACCCAAAGACTCCCTATGCTGTGGAATAAAATCCCGGTATATGTGAGGCAGAGCACCTCGCTGGCCTTGTTCAAGAGAAATCTTGACCAATGGATGGGAGATCGCAGATATACCCCAGGGATTACCTCAGTGTCACTGCTCAACAGAGGCACAGCAAAATAATGGGTATAGTTCCCCATACTAAAGGGGTGGCGTAAGCCACAAAACTATGGGCTAGGCTTGTAAATGCCCTCGGGCAGATAGCCTAGTATGAACCTATGAACCTATGAACCTATGTAGTTGGCAGATGGTGTTTGATGCAAACACCTGGCTGGAACTTAATGAATACACATCAATTACTTTTATACTTAAGATGAAATCTTTAACAAGATGAAATAGTGAGGGTGAATTATTATTATTATTATTATTATTATTATTATTGTTATTATTATTATTATTTATTATCATATATATGTTTATTACATATAGACAAGTACTTTAATTAGGTTGATATTTTTATATATATGTATACACACACACACACACACACACACACACACACACACACACATATATATATATATATATATATATATATATATGTATATATATATATATATATACTGCTTTTTATGAGCTTATGTATTTTGAAGATACTAATAAGGATTTTCAAATACAAATATCAATATACTATGGCTAACTTATTTTATTATTTATTTATTTTGGAAGGATTTTTTAGGATATTCCATATGACAGTAAAAATATGAAAAAAATATAAACACGCATGAAAAGGAATATTTGATGGTCGCCTGTTCCATTCAGTTAGAGCTGTGCCTTTTTTATTTTATTTTATATGAATAAGATGTTGCTTTGTTATATAATGTTTATATAATAGTTATTATTGTTGGTGTTATTAGGAAGGTAGATGATATACATTTATTAGCTTATATGTTTTTTCAAAAATGGTTAATCTACTCTTTCTATTGTATATAAGTACACTGCTAGTTCTATGTGACTGAAATACTCCTGTTTTTTTAAATGTAAGTGGAATCTGTGTGTGTGTGTGTGTGTGTGGGGGGGTTACTTGAATGTTTTAATCCATAACTATTTAAGTTTGGCTTTGTAGTGTTTTTTTATTCTGATGAAGTCATGATTTGATGACAAAAGTACTTAATGGTTTATTTTAATATTTAAAATAAATGTGGATTTGTGTTCCGGACAGCCTGTCACCCTTTATGTTTTTGGAACTTTAGTTTGTGTTTGTTTCTTTCCTTTATGATGTTACAAAGAAATGTAACCTTGATATAGAGGAAAATGCTTTGCAGCACCCCTAATTATGGATTCTGCCCTGTCATTCCTCATGAAATATGACAGGGCATGGAGTAAACTGGCTACTGATTTGTCCCATTGCAAGTATACTCAGAATCTCATTTGTGCTGATTATTATTTGAAGTATCCAGAAATTATCAAGTTACACAATACAGCTTCAGACTGTGACTTTAAGCTAATAAAAGCAACGTTATCATGCTGTGCAATTCATTTCTTTCTAATATGTGATAATGATCCTTAGATTTTCATTCAGAAATTTCACTAATTTTTATAGGACTGAGAGTTCAAGCACACAGCTTCTTCTGTTGGGTATTTACAGGCATGTGTGTGAGTGTATAAACTCAGAGCTATAAATAAGGATGGAATGAAGGGGATGCAAGTTATTACGGGATGCAATCATCAGTTACCATCGGGGCAGGAGTGCAATGCTTGCATTCATTTAGAAAGCCTAGGTTTAGTTGCTTTCTGTGTTAGTAGCTTTTTTAAACTTGCTTCAAAAGAAGCTTCATGGCCTTCCTTTGGCTGTCTACAAAATGTCAGAAACATAATGAAAATGAGTGCTGCCAGCTCAAAACAAAATTGTTAATTAGCACTATGCATATATATAGAAACACTCTACTACAGTCAGCTGGGTTGTCTACAGCACAGCTGTTGATGGCTACCTCATCAATATGGCTATAATCAGAAAATATACCAGATATTAAATCACTTGGAGTAGAGCTCAGCAGTAACAAAAATCAAATTGCAATGGTTTATCAAAAACACCATCTACTTTAAAGCTTACACAATTGTTAGTATTTAGAATCATTAGATGAGTATTTAGAGAAGCAGGAAGCTTTTTCTGTCATACAAGTCAGAACACTAAGGTCCTTTATTATAGAAATCAGAAATGGTCGCAGACAGAGATAGTGACAGATTAAGTGTACCTTGAGTCCTGGGCATTGTTCAAATCCTGGAACCCCTGCGTACATTTTAGGACCATGCATAAATGCATGTGTTCATTGATTCAGCTTCCTGATTGCTTTAAATTACATTTCTTGTTTAATATAGCATCATTTGTTAGAGTACATTTTGAATTTGTAGTTTGGAACATGTTTCTAGTAAGCAGTGAAACAAAATACATGGATCAGTAATGACAAAGGGACCAATTTCAGAGCATTTCAACCATAAAAGAGTACTCAAACTGCTTTCATTATAATCCACCAATATTTGTATCAAATTTGCTTTACATAAATACACATCAGTCCTGCAAAGACAGACTAATGACTTTTTTAACTTTATCAACACAGTATGATCAATCATGTTTATCTACAGACAGCCACCAAATTATATCTGCATTGTCGACTTCATCTTTCGCAGATGTCCATATCAAAAAATGAGTAACAATTGTAATGACTAAAGTCACATATTTCAAATTTATTCCAACTTAATTCACACTCATACACATGTACACTAGGCTTGCAAAGCCAGATTAAACATTGTTTAAAAATGCGCATATAGCCAGCAGCCAGGAAACAAAGGGATTAGCATACAAAACTTTTATAAACCACTTTCGTCAATAGACTTCATCAGAATAAAATCTTAATACACTCAGCCTAATTTATACACAAAATCAAATAATGAATCTAATAAATCAATTACTACTTACCAATCAAATAATTAATCTAATAAATCAGTTACTACTTACCAATCAAGTAATTAAATCTAATAAATCAATTACTACCAATATGAAAGCAGTTAATAAATGTTTTGTATTCTAATCCCTGTGTTTCCTGGCTGCTGGCTATAATTGGTTTCTTTTTGCTGGTTTTGGTTACCAACGTTGGTACATTCTTTGTAGTTTACTGTTTAAAAATGAGCAGATGATAAGAGCATGTTCATCCACAGAGAGGCCCCCACCCCACTTAGCTGACTGTGTACACTCCTGTGTACAATATTGATTGTTATGTAGAAATAAATTGCATGTACTTTATGGTAGCTTTGAAGCAGCTGTGTGAAATTATATAAATATAAATATCTCACACCAGAAAACCCAGTCATGTGCAATACAGTTTAAATAGAACAGTATTTTTGAGAGCATGAGAAATATTAATCACCTGATAACACATGGTGAGTCAATATGCACAATCTTTGAAGAGGTAAATATCATTTGAATAATTCCACATTAAAATAGTAATGTAGAGGTTGCTGCTGGCAAATAAGTTTGCATTTTAGTGCTTCATATACAAATGCAGTGCCTGCTGCCCCTGAAGTACAAATTGCCTATATTGCAATAAAAAATGGTGTACTGACGATATTGCCATAACATTTCCTGAACTACATTAGTTAAGCAATATGGAATGTCTGGAAAAAATAGGCTCATATTTACTAGGCATGCAGTCCAGGAGAACATTAAGGAGCCTGGCCCAAATTCCCCAGTTGCTCTAAAACACTGTTTGATTAAGTGGTTTACTCCATGTCACATAGTAGGTAAATGAATGTGGAAAGCTACCAACCCTTCCTCTCCTTTGTCGCAGGAAGTAGCTCTTTAACAAGGTGGACTATGCACAAACTGTCATAGTAACTGTTTTTTACTAAAGCAGAAATTCTTTACAATACTGTCTTCTAGAGAAAATTGTATCACAGTAATATGTAACAATGACTACATAAAGGATGCTAAAAATCTGATAGTTCTAATAATCATTGCAAATAATGCAGACTGCATGACCTGACAAAATCAACTCAACGTAAATCTGGATGTATCAAAGCTATAATAGATTGTTACACTCTCATTCTTTTCCTTTTTTCATACAGTAATTCTATTTATTTATTGCATACAAAAATGAACATGTCAGCATTCAAGTGCAATTGAAATCACTCCCTTATGTGCAATATCACCCAATATCATCTCTGTGCATATTGTACTTTTCTTTCTTGCGTTAATCATCTAGTAGTCAGTGTTGTCCAGTATATATAAATAGTGTACAAGCATGTGCATCAGCTACCTACACATTTACTTTTGTACTACAGTTATTGTTTATTCTTTAATACCTATCATGTCTTGTCTTTTTGTGTTTGTTTTTTACTGTAAAAGAGCTGACACTTGAAATTTTGTTTAAGTAGCACTTGTGTTTCCTAAATGACAATAAAGGTTCTTTGAATCTTTGAATCTTTTGAGGCAGTAAAGGAGATACTGCAAAAATATATTACAGAAGCACAACATATTTAGACTACTAAATGCAACATGTTTAAACTATATTATACAATCTGGGCCTATTAATAGCTTAATTAATTCTTTAGTGCAATGAATAAAGCAAAACAATTAAAGATGGCATAAATACTGCAAATAATGACAACATTAATGCTGCAGCAGCTTTTGTTCAACAACTCACAGTCATACAACACTCAGAAATATTACTGCATATGACAACTTTTTCTTTGGAGGCATGGACTTACATGCCTGCAGGGCATTTGACTTGAGCTTTGACTTCCCTATGATTTTCTGGTATTAAGAGTAGCTATCCCCTCTGAAATCATTCAGTAATGGTCTGATCTGCTTGTATGACTGACAGTATATAATTGTTGTAGCACAGACTTCCAGAGTCAACAGATCCAGATTGTGAGCAAATGGGGTCCTCTGCAACCTAATGAATCAGACCCAGAAGAGCAACACCAATATCCAGTTACGTAGCTGTCAGCGTGCATGCTATTTTCTTCTTTACTTTTACAATCATCACAAGATTTTGATTTCATTTAAAAATTTTATTTCAAATTTTACAGAAAAAAATGTTGACAAGCACTTCTAAACAAAACAAAATATTCTCATATTGAAAATGTAAAAAACAATAAACCTTTCTTCCCTTGAGAATCACATTTAGTGAAAATGCATCTGGCAACCCATTAAACTACAAGAGATGTGCTGGGATGGGAGCGCTACAGAATCCTGAAAGCCCAAAATCCTGAAGATCAAAATCCTGAGACTAAAATCCTGAAAGTTCAAAATCCTGAAAACTCAAAATCCTGAAAGTACACAAGATACCAACACTTACTATATTCCAGCACAAGTACATGTGGAAACATATTACCCTTCAAATATATGCAGGGGGGCAAGCCCCCCTGCACCTCTCACACCCCCTGCTACTTAAATATAACAATTCCGAGATTGCACTTCAGTACACTAAGTGCAATCTTGGAGTTGATATATTTAAGTATCAGGGGGTGTAGGGGGCTCAGCCCCCCACATGGGGGTGCAGGGTGGCTTTCCCCCCTGCTTATACTTGGAGAAGATTAATATGGTTTGTGTTTTATTTTTTTCTGTATGTACTTGTGCTGGAATATAGTAAGTGTTGGTATCCTGTGGGTTTTCAGGATTTTGAGTTTTCAGGATTTTAAACTTTCAGGATTTTGGTCTCAGGATTTTGGGCTTTCAGGATTCTGTAGCACTCCCGCTGGGATCCATACTCAAATAAAAAAATATCATAAAAGATTATACTAAAAAAAATACCATTAAGTGAATACTAATTAGGACCTATGTGAAGTATGCAGGAATTCAAAATACAGATATGTACTGCATTTGCTAACACCCTAATACAGCACACTGGACAAAAGTGTCCCTTTTCAGAAGCAGCACAAGAGTATGGTCTGGTGAAGCACGTTGGTCAGAGTCACATAAAATACAAATTAATGCTGATGGAATTGAACCCTGCACTACAGGAAGCAGCTCTTTAAAACTTAAAAACCTTACTCATCTGCACTAAATACTAGATGAACTGTTAAAACCCCAACACAGTTCATATCTCATCTCTTTGCCTGGAAAAACCAAGCTAAGTTAAAAATGCATTCATAGTTAAAATATTAACATTTGGTGGACTGGACACTCTAAATTGGCCCTAGGCTTGAGTGTGTGCCTTTCGTGGAAGGTTGGGCACTGGGCTGGCAACTCGACACTGTAAAACTCCACTGCCAGTCATGAGCGGACAGGTGATTTGCAGTGGCGACCCCTAACCGGGAAAAGCCGAAAGAAGAAGAAGAAGAATTCATGCTGTTCATAGTGCATGAAACAGTTCGTAGGTAGTTACTACACTTGCAGTCCAAGGGAGCAAACATTGTGTGTTTAAGCAGTATGCTCAAGGTAAAACAACTGGCAAATGAGGGCTGAAGTAATCAAGCCATGCACCACAGGAACTAGAGCTGGCAGCTTTAACCCTTTGTGCCAACTGCCAGACAAAAAAAAGAAACTGACCTGAATGAGGAATCATCTCATGACCTTTAGATTAGAAGACTAATGTGCTGCCTACTGCACCAACAAGACTTCAGGATGCGTTGAAGTTCTCTGATGGGGAGTTGAGTTCTGGCAGTGGTGTTAAGCATGCAAAATCCTAGTCACTAGATCATCAGGGATCACACCCCCCACCCCAGAATAAAATTACTAGCCCTGGCTTGAACCTGGTACCTCTTGCACTAAATATAAACACAATGGATTCACTTCATAATCTCGAAATACTGAAATCTCGAATTTCAGTATCTCGAGACCATAAAGCCGAAAATCCATAAACTCAAAACCCCAGAAGCGCGAAACTTAAAATCGCGACTTCTACACTAAACATACTGCAGAGACAAACACAAACATACACCTCCCTTCACATACACAAACACCTACCCTACATACAAGCAGGGGGAAAGCCACCCTGCACCACTTATGTTGGGGGCTGCGCCCCCCACACCCCCCTACTTAAATATACTAACTCCAAAGTGGCACTACACAGACACAAAAATACCACCACACAAGCTACATTCCCCTAGCACACACACACATGACACTAACAAAACACACAGACACACACTAAAGCCCTTACTCAAAACCTGTAAAACACAAACACTTACCTACATCTCCAACCACCCACTCACACACCGCAACACCAGAGCCGCTAATTCAAAATCTCCGAACTTCAGGATTTCGAATTTTGCGCTTCTGGGGTTTCAGTATTCTGCACTTTCACCCTTCTGGTCTCGGGCTACTGAAATTCTGGATTTCAATAGTTTGAGATTCTGAAGGGAACCCAAAGACAAACAGGAGGTGCAACCACATCATGTGAAGATTCAGAGCCTGTAAACATGGCACAAGAAGCAGCCCATTAACAAGTCAGAGCTTTAATACTCTGCACTAACTGCTAGACAAATAATTATTGAAACACGTGGGATATGACTCTTCAGTCCCCAGCCCCAGAGGCTGATGCCTTATCAGTTGGACAACTGTGCTGACAATTCGCCGCGGAGATGGTGGGATTGAGCCCAGGATCCCACATGCAAAGCATGTGCTCTGGCACTGAGTTACATCCCCTCATTACCACCAAACTGCATTCAGCTTCTTTACAGCTAAATGACAAGCACACTGTGAACATTCAACAGAAAAAGAAAGCAAGGGGTCACATCTAAAGAACATGCCTTCTGTTTACTAAAATAAATGTGTTTCCTTTACAGCATAACTACTATGGTCCATAGGTAGTTGCTAGGTTTGCAATCCAGGGGGCCATTGAGGAGCCTAGCTCAAATTTGCAGTTGCCCCAAAGCACCATCTGGTCAACAAGCAGACTACTCTAAATCACTTAAAAAGTTAACAGGGCTAAAGGTCAGTTAAAAAATGTACAAAACTATTTTGCATTATCATGCTTTTTGTGAACCACAAACATTATGAAAACACTAATGACTGATTGTATTCACCAGTGTTTTACAAGAAGAAGAGACCTGGCAGTTGGGTTGCAGGATAAAGGCTCCAAACTCTTAATGAGCTATCTCCCTAAGGGTACGGGGTTTGATTCTTTCTTCTGCAGTCTGACAGTCACTGAGCAAGTCACTTAATGAGAACAATGCTCTCTACCTGGGACATTACATGCATACACCTTTTCTATATTATTTCCAACAGTGTACATCTGAAGCAAGCACAAATTTCCAATGAAATAAAATATCAAATCTACTGCTGTGCTCACTCATTTAAAAAACAAAAAGTAGTCGTCATCTTACAGCAATTTCCAGCAAAATAAAACATCCAATATCCTTTGTGTACCAATCGAAGTACAAGCAATTTCAAATACAACTGTGTGTGTTTGCTCAGTTCCTATACTGTGGGTGGGGAACATCATGCTCCATTCTCTTCCTGTGCAAAAAACATGCTATTGATGGTTGTGTGGCTGCGCCATATTGTGGGTAAGAAGAGGTAGTCCATTCATCTGCAAAAACATGCAACTTCTTCCTGAATGCTATTTTCTGGGAGGTGGAACCTCCTGGACCCTGAAAATGTGATTTCTTTTTTTCAATTTGCAGTGTTGCGCTATAAGCATATTGTCTTTTGGCCATGGACCCCTCTAAAGCTATGTGGGTCCTAGACAACCTCACAGTTTGCTCCTGTTATAATCTGCCACTGGATGTAAGTTTAGTCCAAGGAATTTATACCAGACAGACCTATCCTCAGTTCAGAATACAGAAGTATGAGACAGTTTAAATAATAAATTGATTGATATGCTAGCAAGAGAAAGAGACACTGCTCAGTTATCCTGATAACAAATGTGTTCTAGTCTCTACACTAGATTTCCTGATGTTAAAAGAGTCCTTAATAAGACATTATACTTTGAAGTGTATGTTGAACTAGTTCTGACTTCATCTACCAAATGAGGTTGTAAAATCTCCAGATATGGAAGGTAAGGAGGCAATCCAACTGGAATGACTATGTTATTTTTATTTTATTTTTTTATTTTATTTTACATTTGTTGACCAGGATAGTCTGACTGGATATATGTCCATTTTCAGCAGAGGCCCAGGGAGAAAAGCTCCAAAGATAATTACAACAGCAAACATGACAAAAATACACATTTAGCTAAGTTTACAGACTCAGTTGAAATTTGAGTTATACAATCTAAACAAATTATGGTGTAGCACACTTAAAATAACAGACTGAATATTATTAGTGCACAAGTATTTCCAAACTTTAGTCAGGTTTATTGCAGGAACATAGCCAATGTGATTTAAAATACTGCTTGAGACTTTTCTTAAATTGTGTTAGGGAGGTCTCTAAAGTGATGTCAGCAGGCAGTGAGTTCCAAGTTTTACCGACAGAAGTGGCAAACAGAGAGTCTCCGGCAAAGTTTTTGGATTTAATAGTTTAGACTACCAATCTATTAGATGAGCGAAGTGGTCTAAGGTTACAGTGGGGGTAGATAATATTTCTAAGAGCAGGTGTATTATCTGGTTAGTTAAGTACTTTATGAGCAATTATTAGTTGGTTGTACTTTAATAGGCTGGGTATCTCTAGCCAACCAAGATAGTGTAGGTTTTTACAATGATGTGTTCTATAAGGCATAGCTTAATAAGTTATCTGTTATGATAGCAAGGAATGATGGATACAGCTGCTGTTTAGTAATTGAATATAGTTTAATATAAGAATGTTTACAGTGCAGTATTATTGTTTGTATGGCTGAAGAAAATCAAATCAGTGTATGTAATTTATGATCAATATAAACCAAAATATGTTAAAAACAACAAAACAAGCGAAATGAGGGCAAATGCTCTGAAAACTAAGCACAATAAATGTAAAAGATAAAAATAGCACCAGAGCACTCCTCTGCGACTGGAACACATACAGAATCCAGTTACAGTATAAATTGAAGTCCCAACGTAATGTGTAAAATAAGGCTTATTAATCAGTCATAAAACAATCCAGGTTAGCGCTTTCACCCCCACAGGCTTCTTCAGACCTATTACATCTCATAGCAAATGCTACCAATATTTAAACTAAATCCTTTTGACATCATTAATTATTATTGTTAATTATTTAATTAAGATAGTATCAAATTAACCTGTGAAAATCCATATAAATTCCTGGTGTAAATATTCAACCAATAAACAACTTCTAATGTAGAAGTTAATATATACAATATATATATATATATATATATATATATATATATATTATATGAAAAGTATATGAAAAGATGTATATGGAAAGATGTGTGTAACATATATATGTATATATATATAAAAAACATTTAAAGATTATATCAAACATTTAAAAACTATTATACTTGCAAGTTATACAAATTCATATAAAAACTATATAAAAACATTACATGACATATTCAAATGCAGTATCCTATCTGAATAAAGTAATTTGAAAACATTTTTATCTAACAACTAGCCTTCTATTTTTCAGGGTTGGTTTGATAGGAACCCTATCATTGAGTCCAGGTCTCTGATCTGCCCTTAGCATGATAATCCATCTAGCCTCTATCCTTTCTGTGAAATTTTGTATATCCCCACCCCTAGAATTGGGTGTATTGATTTGTAATACCTGGAATTTAAAACTGTGTGTGTTGTCCGTGTTCATTATATGCTTTGATAATGCATTATGAAGGGATTTTATACATATACTATACAAATGTTCCCGTATCCTTTCACGTAATCGTCTATCGGTTTTCGCTACATAGAATGCATTGCATGCCATACACCTAGCTAAATAGATCACATGCTGTATGTCACAATTAGCTGAAATATTAAAGTAAATCTGTTTCAGTGTGACAGACACAAATGGACAATAGTTACACTTGTGGCATGGTCTAGTACACTGTATTGTATCTTCTCTATCGAGTATAGCTGGAACTCTAGGGTAACAGAGTAATCTATGCAGATTAGACTTATTTCTATATACAAATGCAGGTCTTTCTCCCACTATCTCCTTTAATTTAGGGTCTGTAGTATACCTTTAACATTTATGGTGCAAGTAAAAATATTTTAAGAGGGACAGAGCTGATAAGGAACCTGTGAGCATCGAATTACCCTACAATTTGGGAACAGCTTCAATGAACTGGAAAGAACCGGATAGGTTTTCTGAGTGCGTAGCAGAACGTGACAACCCTCTGATGAT
Source organism: Protopterus annectens (assembly GCF_019279795.1). Classification (NCBI taxonomy): domain Eukaryota; kingdom Metazoa; phylum Chordata; order Ceratodontiformes; family Protopteridae; genus Protopterus; species Protopterus annectens. The sequence goes on from NC_056731.1 coordinate 151,319,815, forward strand.
GTACGTTGCGACTGAACAGGAAGAGACAGAGGTTGGTGAGTCGATGGAGATACTGCATGGGATAACAGAACATTTTGAGCTGCTAGAAGCGGATTTCTTGAAACTAAAGAAGTTACAGACACAGAGATACTTCCAATTTCAAAAACAGCCATGTCTTCACATGGCCGAGGACTAATTATGCAAGAAACACTGATTATAGGGGACGTGGTACTCGCAATTTTAATGAATGTGATGTTGTAAATAAAAATAATTTTACTCGCACCTTAAATGTTAAAGGTATACAGAGCACTAGCAATAGTCTAGATATAGACAGTACTGATTTGAGTGTGCAGGATAATCTCATTCTTAGTAATTTACAACAGACTACTTCAGACCCTGTTCTAGCATCAGCTACAGGGGCAAGCACAGTAGAAATGGATAGCAATCCAGTGGTAGTAACAACACCATTAAATGCTGACACACACTCAATGGTTTATCCACCATCAGAAGGTAATCCAGTGGTAGTAACAACATCATTAAATGCTGACACACACTCGATGGTTTATCCACCATCAGAAGGTAATCCAGTGGTAGTAACAACATCATTAAATGCTGACACACACTCGATGGTTTATCCACCATCAGAAGGCAATCCAGTGGTAATAACAACACCATTAAATGCTGACACACACTCAATGGTTTATCCACCATCAGAAGGTAATCCGGTGGTAGTAACAACATCATTAAATGCTGACACACACTCAATGGTTTATCCACCATCAGAAGGTATAGATCCAGGTACTTCGAACATGCCTAATAATTCCTTGAATAACAATGCTACATCACAGAAACCTGTTGTTAGAAGGAAGGTTCCAAATGTAAATTCCTATAAAGTAATAAACAAACACACTCCTTTCCCTATCAACGAGGCCCCCAGGGGAGGGAGAAACAGGTCAATGAGCAGAGGCAGATGGAAACGCAAGGGCACAGGGGTGGAACATCTAGGCCCGACGCTCACAAGGATGTGGGAGAAAATACCCAGACATTAATATGGAATCTCTCTAATAGAGTTTTAATGGAAGATGAACTCTCTGTACTTAATAAGGGACTTTCATTCATCCCTTCCATGAGAAGTAATTTACCAGACTCAGTGACTGATACTAAGTTATTTGGAAGAAATGTTCAATTTAAACTAGATTATGGGGACATTCTCCATTGTGTGAAGATAGAATTTTTAAGAGACTGAGTACATACTATGACTTCCTTGGAAGAGGATGCCACATTGAATTAATGTCTTACTACTTTGGGAACATGCTAGTCAAATGCCAGATTACTGTCTACATATGTTCCCAGATCTCTGATTACTGAGTTAACTCTTAAGGGTGCTTTATCAATGCAGTAATCAACCTTGTTGGCTATTTTCTCAAAAGGCCCTATAATGCATTTCTTGGCATGATGTTTTAATATGTGACACTGGCACCAGTCATTTGTGTTAGCTCCTCTTGTAAGATGTTTGTGTCATGGGGGAATCTATGACAGCTCCCAAATGGTCAGCCAAAGGACCTTGACATTAGCCTTTACCTCTGAGAGGCTGATGTAAAATATGAGCAGTCCCATTAAGGAGTCTTGAGGTACCCCACTGGTGAGTGATCTCTTGGTATAGGTGTTCTCACCAATCCTCACTTCCTGGATCATGTCTGTGAGAAGCTGGCAATCTAGTGAGTCATGTGAGTTTGTCAATGATACCTGAGTGGAGTATTGTGTTTAATGCCTTGACCAGGTCCAGGTAGGTGGTATGGACTGTTTTCCCCCTCATCTATTGCTTGGTGACCTCCTTAAAGAAGGCCAAAAGGTTTTGTAGGCATGACCTTCCCTTGACAAAGTCAAATTTGACTGGGTCCAATGTCTGAAGGTTGCCTATGTCTTTGTTGATTGTTTCCATGATAATTCATTCCATAGTTTTGCATATTAGACTAGTCAGACTAATGGATCTGTGCTTTCTGGGTTCAGTTCATGGTCCACCCTTGTGAAGTGAGATAACTCTTGTAGTCCTCTATTTTCGTAGTACAAAAACTGTTTCAAGGTTATAGTTGAAAAGTGATACAAGTGGTCCTGAAAGGCCATGTTTCAAGCTATTTAGGAAGCATCCCCTGGGACAGATCTAGCATAAGGTGACCTAGGCAGCTGCCTGTGGCCCAGGACTGGCTACGGTGCTCAGCCTGACCTTAAAAAAAAAGCTTTGCTACCTTCCTGGTTTAGTTTTGCAGAGCAGAGAAAATTGGGATAACACACTTAAGGAGATTTCCAATAAAGGAAATCAGGTGGAGAATTGAATCAGAGAGCACTCTACTTTTGAAATTGAGTCACTGCACACCTCTACAGGAAATCAGTAGGGGAACTGAATCAGAAGCATATGCACTAGCTTCCCACATGCTGGAGATTTGTAAGAGCACATGCTGGAACTGTATCACTGACTAATTACACAGGAGATTTGCAATAAGTGCAGAACATTTTGAATGCAGAGCACACATTGTAACTGCAGTGGACACTATACATTGTGGATATAGTGTATGTTCTTGACAACCTTGTTTGTATGTATGCAAGTTTTTTGCTCCATTGAAATTGTTTGTGCATCTCCCACGTACTGTGTTTTCTTTAAGGATTACATGGTTGTCTACGAACATGAAACAATTGTTACATTGTCTCAGGGTGCCAGTATCTACCATGCTGTCTGCAGAGACATTTGAAAATTGCATATCCATGTTGTCTAGACCTGTATTTGGCTGGGCTAATACTGGATATGGACTGGGTTGTACAGAAGTCTCCTTTGGTGGTCTCTGGCATTTGGCACTAGACTATGTTAGATTGTGCTAAGATTTGATAGTAGTGCTGTTTAATGTGCAAACTAGCTGCTTTAAGCTTATCTCTGTGCAATGGCTTTGTTTTCTCCACACTAAGTTACAGGCTTCAGTTCTAAGGATAGTTTTGTAGATAACATGTACTCAAGTGCAATACTGGTTTGCTGACTTGGCAGACATTATTACAGATACATGGAAAACAATGGATGGGAAAAGTACTTAAATATCTTATACAACAGACAATACGATAGCATTACAAGAGGGGAGGGAGAGACTTTGGAAGTCAGATTACCATAGGAGGTGGAAGCCAGAAACACAGCATTTTAAAATCACTACAGGAAAAGGCTGGGAAGGTTCAGGAAAAAATTCAAGCGGCAAGAAGTATAAGCAGAATCAGATTTTCTGTTGAGGGATCCAATCAGAGACAATATTGGAGCTCTAGTTCTATGGTTAGTATTTCAGAAACTTTAACTTAATGTCTCACTGTCTTCAATGAACAATGAACAGGGGGAAAACAGTAGCAAAGTAAACAGAAAGACAATGGCATGCAACTTTAAGCAGGTAAATGATAAGCAGAATATGTGTAGCACAAATCCTGGAGCGGAATTCACAATACTTTCAATACTGCATTCCCACCACAGACCATGGCACCAGACTATGCAGAAATTTGCCAAACCATGTTTGGAACTATCAGAAGCCCTGTTGCACCTTGATTTGAGCTGTGATGATTACCTACCACTAGGACTGGCACTACTCAACAGCAACTGTTATCCAGATCCAAATCACATAGTAGCATATCATCCTTGCCATAGGGAGCTTGTAGGCCTTGCAAACTCTGGAAAAGGCATACCAGTTTCAAAGTAAAACATATATAAGTCAGAAATATGGTCATATACATTTGTTAAAATAATGCATGCATGCAGAAGGAGGACAAGGCTGTGAACTTCATTGCTTTACTGCACACCAGACATTTTGTTTTAGTAGGAAATCCAGCACTTTTAGTCTGAACTGTAAGTGAAAACTAAAAACAAGGATCTGTATGGATTGCATATTTGCAATTATAAGTACCATAAGCACAAATTTACAATGCAAATCAGATTACTGTTATTTTATTTCTGTCCATTCATCCCAAATCCCTTTTTCCTGTTTTTGTTCAAGGGGTCTGGGAGTCACATCAACAGTGGCAATCATTTACAGCCGATGTTAACATCAACAGATGTCTAAGAATCATTAGCTATAGAGATTTAGAATAAACAAAACTAGGATTTCATTAATTATTGGCTAAGTTTGTTTAAAAAATAAAATAAATACAATGCATTTTAAATTATTTAGAGTATGTGCCATGGCTAAGAAGTTGTCAATTCTACTTTTCATTTTACTGACAAATTCACAGGGGTACTAGTTTGAGGAGACATGGATACATTTGAATGAACAGTGCATTCTTTGGATGTTGGCACATTAACTGCATTATTCTATGTACAAGATGGACCACTGGCATTCCTAATTAAACCATGGGGAGATAATTAAACCATGGGGAGATCTGAAAATCAGCAATTCAGCTACTACAATAATAGCAATATGTTTGGTTCAATAGATCAAAATATGACAACCTAACCTCCCATGTGTACTTTTCCTAGCTTTTACCAGAATTAAGAGCATTTATTTTGAACCTAAGGAATGACCAAATATATGCCATTTAAGTAACTAAAGAAGATAAATAAGATAACATTTGTAGTCATTCCCAATTGCTGAACACTCATATCCCATTTCTCTAATTAATATAGGTGGCAGACTACTAACAGCTACTATGCCTGTTGTTCTTTGCTAATGATTAAGTCACTCCCACTTTGCTCAGTGTGAATGAGATGCATCTCTATTGGGTAAGACCTTTCCTGAACTCCTGCTTCCAGATCATGTAATGAAGCTGGTTGGGGGTGCTTGGAAAGAAACATATTTTAAAAATCAATGGTCATCATCATCATCTTCTCTTCTGAAAGACTGACATGGCACAATACAAATGGTGATATGTGCGTATGCAATTTAGTTAGGTTTTATGCAATATGTATTGAAAAAGTCTGTTGTGTCTGGTCTTTTAACAGTGCTGATGCCTTCGAGTTGAACCCACTGACAATAAGTCTAATACCTGCAAGAATAGCCCAGCAATTTCATAACTGAACACAGTAATTATTTTTCCAGTAATTTACTCTGGATCATTGACATATCTTTCCTTTGACACAGGACACTAAATATGTTATTTTTTTTTCTTTAGAGGCCTACAGTGAATGCTCATTTCTTAAATACCTGCCTAGAAGTGTCACAGCTTTTTAATCAGTTTAAAGGTTCTCAGCGGTTTGACACCTAGCATTAATGCAGTACATAGACAACATGTAAGATAGAACAATAAACTCCTGCTTCCTCTAATATGCAGATTAGTAACTTCTCTAGAATGCTACAGGCTGCTAACCAATAGCATAACTAGCACTTTCAAAATGAGACGTTCAACAAATTAACAAAAAACAATGTGCAATGTTGTGATTACTTATAAAAGGACAGCTATATTATATCATGTTAGGAAATGGAAGCTATCCGCTTAATAGAACACTGGCAGTCTGTCAACATATCAATACCAAACAATAATCAGAATAAAAATGTGGGTTAGCTTAATGGTTAAGGTGTTTACCTCTGAAGCAGAAGGTACAGTGTTTGATTTTAATCTTTAATGGAGAGAAGTTAGTATAGAGGGGATTGTAGAATGATAGCTTAGTATTTACCTCTCAACCCTAGCCATGCATTCCGATAAATACCTCCAACTGCTAAGAACAAGTTGTTGTACTTTAGTATTTTCTTGAAATATTATTATTTCCTGTGTGCTACGTTGTTGGAATCTATTGTTTCATTAAATAAGACTGTTTTTGTCTTGGCGGGTTCTGTTCGAATTGTTTGCTTCTAGTGATGAGGCACAGCCTGATATTTTTAAGGAGACTGGGTATTTCTGACAAGATGATGTTTGCATTTTCATGGAGAGTTTATTAGAATATGCCACACACTAATAGGACCTCTACATTGCAGAACAAATAAGTCAGACCTGTCTTTGGGATCCATTTTTTCAGAAGTTTGTAAGTTATCCCCATGTCAGCATGGTTTTATCTAAGTATTCTAGTTTCTTGCTTCCTAAGAAATGCATGTATAGGTTAAAAGGATCCTCTGTTTTTTTCTAGGTTTGAACTGTGACACTGCTTTTCCCACTGGTTCTGGTAGGATTAACCGGTGAAAGAAATGAAGTAGAAAACACCAAATGTCTTCTCCCCTTAAGTCAAGCAAATAAACACAGAAATACAGTTCAGCCACAGAAACAAATACAACATATGAGAGATGTATCTATACTATGAAAACTATGAATTTAGAACCAATTCTCTGATCTAGCAACCAACTAGATATCAAACAGGTTGTCAGCATACACATTTCACTTCTTGCACATAACAAGCTCGCAGCACATAAACCATCATATGCAGAGGTACTCACAAGAGGCCTTCCTAAAGATCAGAGGCCTAGTATATCAGTGAATAAACCCCTAAGGCAAAACACCTCAAAACCAAATATCTTGGTCATAGGCAACATACAGGTGTCCCCCTCACCAGGCTAGAAAAGGTCAAGGTCAGCTGCCTGTCAGGTACCAGGATCCGTCAGATCAGACACGCACTCAAGTCTGTCAACAGCAAGTACCGTTATGACTGTGTCATAGTCCATGCTGGAGTGAATGATTTCAGACGTACCTCACTGGACTATATGAAGAGAAACATGACTGAGCACTCAGATTATGTCTCTCAGGCAGGTATGTCCCTAGCCCTAAGCAGCGTTCTGCCTTCACCCAGGACAATGCCTCAATATAAACAAAAAATTATTGACTTCAACAATTGGCATAGCTTCTGGTGTCAATCCAGGGGAATCCAGTATCTGTTAGCCTGGAAAGATATGGTCGACAGACGACACTGCTTTGCCAGAGATGGTCTTCACCTGTTGCCTCTTGGCTTTTGGTTACTGGCAAAAGTACTTGCTTCCCCCATAGTGCCTTTTTATGGGCAAAATCCTGACAACAGCACTCCTGACATAAACAAATCCACTAGAGACAAACTCAAAGTTATGCTGCTTAATGCTAGGAGTCTAAATTTGAAACTGCCCTCACTGTAAGCACTCCTTACCTTGGAAGAGGCTGATGCCCATGCAGTCACAGAGACATGCTCTAGGCCTCAGAGAGCACTATGGCCATGCAAGGCTACAATGCCTTCCACATGTTCAAACCTCAAAATGAGCATGAAAGAACAAATGGTGGATGTGTATCCATCTTCATTAAAGACAAATAACACCTCAACACTGGTCAAACAGTACAACTCTCTAGAGCTACTACAAGTCCAACTAACTGTAGGTAAAACTTCCTTCTATATCAGTTTCAGCTATAGGTACCCAACCATGAACCACGAGAATCGCTCTGCCTACCTAAACCTACTTGAGTCATTCACTATACAGCCAAACACCTTAGTCATGGGTAATTTCAACTATCCTTCCATTGAATGGGAGTCATATATGAGCAAAAACACGTTCACCCTAAGGTTTCTGGACTTTGTTAATACACAAGCTCTAGAGCAGATAGTCTGCACCCCCACAAGGGGATTGAATGTCCTAGACTTAGTACTCACCAACAAAGGGGGTCTCTGCACTACTCCCTGTGAGCTCTCCTCCCTGGAAAGGTCTGATCATAAATCAGTCTTGTTCGAAGTAACAATCATATATGACACCCCCCCTCAAAAGCAAAAAAGATGAAAAATTTCTCCAAAGCAAATTATTGGATCCTAAGCGATGGCATAAATAGTTTCAACCCCACCCCCCTCTACCACTGTCAACAATAACTCCTATATAGAGGTGTACACAAATACCCTGTATAAACACCTATACATATGTACAGACTCACTGTACCTGAATGGATCAAAGCAAGATCCTCACAAAAAAATCAAGCCACCCTGGTAGACATCAAGCATAAATAGGCTATATAACAAGAGGAAGAAATTAATGTTTAAGAACAAGAGGGAACTGTCTTAACAGAGGAAGGATACCTTCCACAGCTTGAACAAGCAAATTATATACCTTGTAAAGTCCTCTAAATCAAATTATGAAGCTAAACTAGCATCCCTAGCTAAGGAAAATCATAAGCCATTCTTTAGCTATGTCATAAATCTAAAAGGGAAGGCCCAGCTTTGTGCTGAATTAATAGTGGATGGTACAAATAATACTGACCCTAAGGACAAGGCCAACCTGCTAGCAGACAGAGTTGGTGCAAACTTCATAACCCTGTCCCCACCAGACATACTCCAAAGCATACCTGTCGCCAGTCCTCTACCTAGCATCTCCAGAGAGTAGATCATAACTGCACTCTCCATGGCCAAAAACACAGCCTTTATGGGACCAGATAACATCCCAGACTGCCTAATAAATGGTCTAAAACAGGACCTAGCAGAACCACTTGGAAAACCACAGTCTAAGTACTGGCGTTGCCCCAACACAGCAGAAAACAACAACAGTAATTCCCTTGCACAATGGGGGTCCATCAACCGACCCTGGAAACTATAGACCCATAAACCTAACCAGCCTTATCTGTAAGGCCATGGACAGCATCATCATGGACCTTATCAACAAAAAATAGGTGACCTTCAAACTTTTGACCTGACCCAATTTGGCTTTGTTAAGGGTAGATCATGCTTATTAAACCTGGTGGACTTCTTCGAGAATGTCAGTAAAGCCCTGGATGAAGGCAAAACAGTACTTAAAGCCTTTCTTGACTTAGCCAAGGCCTTTGACACAATACCCCACTCAGGCATCATTGAGAAGCTTGGAATTAATGCATATGTCGGTAGATGGGTAGCCAGCTGGCTCACTGACAGAAGGCATAGAGTCGAAGTTTGGGATTACACCGCTACCAACAGACCATTTTTAAGTGGTGTACCATGAGGATCTGTGCTGGGCACCTTACTGTTTGAAATATATTTCTCAGAAGTCCAGATGGCCTGTGGCTTACCAAGTTCACCAATGACTGCAAACTGGGTGCAATCATTGAGTCCCCCAGTGTTGTTGACATACTACAAAAAAGGCAGAACCAGAAAACGCAGCACAGCAACTGAAGAGACACAACTTTAATGAATGAACAAGTTAAGTGCTTTCTTCCCTCAATACAGGGACTTCCTCAGAACCCGGCTTCTGGTGCCAAAGCCACGGACATAAACTAAATGCATAAAAATGCATCATCATCACTTTTGGGAAAGGGGAAGTCCCTGCAAATTACAATATTAACAGTACTCCCTTAGCTCAAACTCCATGGTGAGAGATTTAAGAACACAGGTTGGTAGCAACCTTAACTTTGATCACCATGTGTCCACAGTGGTAAGGAAGGCCTTCTATGTTGCACATCTCATAAGTGAGGGGATTGAATCCAGAGCTAAAGATGTTATAACTCCCCTGTATTCATCTCTCATCCGACCAATAGAGTACAACGTTCTCTTCCATATTTACCTCACCAGACACCTGCAGCAGCTGGAGAGACCGCAAACATTTCTCACCAAGAAAATTCAGGGCTTTCAACATATGACCTACATGGACAGACTGAAGCCCCTGTCACTGTACTCTGTATCTTATAGGCTGCTGAGAAGCAACTTGTGCCTGGCCTACAGAGCACTCTCAGACCCTTCCCTAATGGAAATGCTGCACATCCACAAGTCAAATGGGGCAAGATTCAGTCACTCTAGGGGATTTTAACCTAGCCTGCAACATTACCAGGATATGCTGGAGAGACAGATATGTCTCCCAGAGATTGCCACTCCTCTGGAACAAACTCCCAAATCAAGTAAAACAGAGCTCCTCAATGACACTATTTAGGGGTAACTTAGACAACTGGATGGGTGACAATAAATTTACCCTGGAGATGTCACCTATGTCCCTCTTGGATAAGGGTAGTCGATGCTGATCATAGACTCACACTACAAATATAGACCATACAACTTGGTCAATATCAGCACCAGTATTGATACAATCTATACAAAAGCTGTGCACTTCACTAGGAAGATTGCAACTATCCATAACCAACCAGCAATGATAATGCAGGCAAGCCTGAGCAGAACAGAGTGTAAGTAGCTGAAATGCTTGTTCTGCCTTTGTGTGCTAGAGTTCTACTTGCTTCTTCATGTGTAACATTGTCCAGATTCAAAATTATATCCCTTATACTGGGTGTACACTGAGATTTCCTATATTAACTACTACATACTCATGGGTGTGAGCTTAGTCTTCAGAACTACATCTTGTGGGGTGGGTCTGGGTCCAACCAGGCTGGTTCTTTCTTTGACTGTATGCCCTGACCCTCGTAATTCTCCAAAATGCCTGTTTATATTTTCAGGACCATCAGTTTTTTTTTTTCAGTGCCTGCAGACATCTTAATCACCCTTGTTCTCAAGAAACCATCACATGATGTGTGCAGTCTGGAGATTTCCCAGCCAATCTCAAACATGGTAGAGGTTTCTAAGAAGGTAGTACATGTCCAACAAGATTCATTGCTAGTATCTCACAACCTCTTTGCTTCATAGAAGTACAGATTCTGAATCCAGCTTAGCACTGAGACCATCTTTACTAGGAAGGGTGTGATCTCCTAGCAGTCAGAGATCAGCCTTGTTATTCAGTTTAGAGCTTTCTTGATCTCTGCTTGACATTTGACAATGTTGGTCATGAAATAGTGAATAAGTGATTATGTACTGACTGTAGCTTTTTCACAAATTTATTCAGTAGGTTTGACTATTACCACATAGAGCAAATACAGAAGTTTGTTTAAGGTAATAATTCTTCCTAAAGCTTCCACCTGTAATGCAGGGCCTGGTCATAGACAACTTTTTATGCTCACTGTTTATTCGCTTAGGACAGGAAAAGTAATTCATCACAGGAGATTTTTATCGAACAACTTATATTCCAGTGACTCCCTTCTTTACTTATCCCTTCCTTAGGATCAGGCGTAGGATACAGAATCTACTGAGGACAATTTGGATGCTCCCCTTATATAGATTAGCAAAAATGGCTCAAAATTCAATCCAGCTAAGATATGATTGCTGACCTTTTAAGCTAAATTTTCCATTGCTATTGACTTTAACCATACAATAATTTATGATGGAGTTAGGCTGGAGTTTGCGTGTGAATTCTTAGGAGGAAGGAGATGAGACATTCAGTGGTCAGTTATTACTAAAGGCCCAAGTGACAGATAAAGTCTGGTCTTATTGTTATTTGAGCAACATCATTAGAATTAAGTAATAATTAATGTTAATTATTTCACAAAAGGATCACGCTGTGGATCTGCACATTTTGTTTCCTTCCCGAGGTGCCTGCTGTAATTCATTGTACCTTGACTGGCCAAAGCTGACACTAAGAACATGTAGTTGCTGCACAACTCTGTAGAATGATTGCTAACTAAACTGAATAAAAGCCTGGAAAAACCACCACGATGAGAATCACTTCCTCCTTTAATAGAGACAAACAAACAGGTAAACAAATAAAATCCAAGAGCTCTAGTAAGAGATGAGTGCTTTCAGCTCTTCAGCCTTCATCAGATCTAAAAATGAGTTCTCTTCACTAGTTTAAAAACATAGTCCCATCCAATCAGATGTTTGTCATTTAGTGACAACATACTGAGTAGGTGTAACACACTTTTTAACATCTTAAAGCTATAGCTCTAGCTGCAAAAACCAGGCCTTCCTGACATTAAAATAAAGTCATGAAGAAAACTTTCAAAAATTTTGAAGCGTTTATTTTTAAGCAGAGGCTTCAGTGGTACTATATTGTTTATACCTGGATGCCTGTCGGCTCTAAGGTTTATTATCCACTCAGTTTCTCGTATTTCTGTTAAGATTTTTAAGGTCACCTCCACAAAAATTGAGTACGATGTGATCCAAGACCATAAAAGTAAATGAGTGTGTGGGAAATTGTATAACGTGAGTGGTTAATGCATTATTGGTATCAGCTTTAGTGATATCTCGCAGATGTTGCATAATCCTAGCTTTAAACAACTGGTTAGTTTTACCTACATAGAAAGCTACACATTTCTTGTAGCTGGCTAGATAAACTAAATCTCGGGAGAGATAGGTAGCATATCCGTTAAAATGGAAGTCTTGGCCAGAGATAGGATGTGAGAAGCAGTAGCTGGTGTTTATATAAGGGCAAGCTTTGCATTTGCCACATCTATATGTACCTTAGATGTCTGGAATCCAATTCTTTTTGAAACTCCATCTTTGAAGCATAGCATCCTTTTTAAGTTCTTTTTGTTCTTGTAAGTAAAACGTGATTTCTCCCCTACTATCTCTTTAATTTTTTCATTCTCTGTCAAGACTGGCTAATACTTGCATATGGTGTCACATACTAATCGAGAGTTAGAACTGTAGGTCAGCAGACAATTTAGAGTCTTATTGAGATCCGCTGTCTCTCTCAAATTCCTTTTTGTTTGCCTCATCACATCTTTTTTCCTGAACGAAGGATATCCATTTGTTTTCCTAATATTCTCCAGCTTATCTGCTCTCATAACAATTTCTCATTCCAAATAGCCTCTATCCTATAAGAAGCCCTGTATCTGCTCAGTTTCTTGTGTTAAATCACAGTGTCTTGTACAGAGCCTAGAAGTTCTAATGCTCTGATGTTCTAGGATGTTTTTGAAAATGTGATGAGGGTGCATGCTATTTCTATGTAGGTAATGGTTCTTCCATGTCTCTTTGTGATAAATGCAGGTGTTTATACCTAATTCCACATCATAGGTGAGTTGTACATCCAAGAAATCAATTTCTTTACTTGAATAATTAAGAGTGAACCTAAGGAAATCAGTGTCCCATTCAAATATTCTTGAAAATAAAGTAAATCTTGGACACTGCCAGCCCACAAAATAAACACATCATCCACAAAACATCCATAGAATTTTAGTTTATGCAACCAAGGATTTAATTCATCTAGGACTTTGGTCTTCTCCCATTGGGCTAATACAAGATTTGAGTAGCTGTTAGCACATGGGGTGCCCATCGCTACCCCCCCCCAATTCTGTAAATAGTAAGCACTGCCATATGTGAAAATGTTAGATTCAAGTATTAATCTCAGCAGTTCACAGATAAGATCGTGCTTAGCATTCAAGTCTGTTAGGAACATACTGATGGCCTCTATCCCATATTGATTAGGGATAACAGTGAAAAGGTTGCAAACATCCATAGTTACAAATAGTAAATCTTTGGGAATTCCTTCAGCTTCTAGTGAACAATGCAAACATTCTAAAAAATCACCTGTATCTGTCAAGACCTTCTTGGCCTGTTTAACATAGTCTTTTAAGAAATCTTCTTCATAAACAGATAGAGGTTCTGTTACCCAGTTTCGTCCTGCAACAATCTGGCGTAGAGGGGGATTGTGCAGGTCTTTATGTATCTCAGGTAGACCGCTGATGGTGGGAATAGTAGGATATTCCACCTTGAAAAAGTCAAACAGTTCCTGCCCTTCCTAACAGACTTGAATGCTAAGCATGATCTTATCTGTGAACTGCTGAGATTAATACTTGAGGGCCTAGCTGTCTTAGTCAACTACTATCATTTGTTTTAGTATTGATATTACATAGTATACATAGTATAACTGGACACCCTTTGTTAAGGGCCTTAAAGTAGCTGAATGTGGAGTGTCTGGTGGCAGTGATAACTACCTTATACTCTGGGCAGAAGGGGGTACAGCAGGTAAATCTGTGCGAACCTTTCCCATGTGTGTGTAGCGAAATCCAGACCCTGGGCTGTGTGTTCCCTGTGTGCTCTTAAGGGAAATTGTACTTGATGCAGAGAGGTCTGCATCTAGAAATACTGTGTGTATCCATTTGTATTTCAAGTGAACATCTCTCTCCATATCAGTGGTGAGGATTCAGGCTCGTTGATTACTGGCCCAGTGTGTGGGGACATCACACATGCAACAGACAAAGCGTTCATTGGACAGTTTGGAGTGTCAGTGGAATACTGTCTATACAAGAGACGTAGAAGACATTGAGTCAGAAGGTATGTTATTCTCACTGTATTACTGATCCTTTTTTTATACCATAAGTGTCTTGGTTTCATGATTTGCACTGCTGATATATATCCTTACCTATCACTTTGTCACACCCATCCAATATCCCCCTTTTGTTTGCCTTAAAATCTTGCTTTATTTCATGTAATATAAAAAGGTAATAAACCACTAAAAAATATTTCCCTCCACATGCACCTTTGTATACTTACTGCTGTTGCCCACATCTCTAGGAAAGCTTCTTCTACTTATTTTACATTTTCACCAATTTCATCCTGTTTCATCATTTCCTCTCATTTACCATGCCTCACACCTGCACACTGCAGATGGCATGAGGGTTCTCCTTTGTTTTCTTTCATTCAGTGGAATGTGTTTTCAGAGACAGGCTGAGGCTGTACATTATGATTCTTGGTCATCACATTTCAACCTTTAAAATGCATCCTGTATGTTGTTATTTGGAGTAGGAGATGCATTCTGAGCAACTGTTGACTCTGTTGTCTTCAGCAGGAATATCATACAGTCTAATGGGCTTTACATGTCCCCTTGCCAATATCTTATAGGAGTAATGATACAACTTAAAAGACTAGTAGATAAAGATGGATGTGTTGTCTATAGAAGAATCCACTGATATACTATATAATTATGTGTTGTGCTGTTTTGAAAAAAGTGGTGTGTGTGTGTGTGTGTGTGTGTGTGTGTGTGTGTGTGTGTGTGTGTGTGTGTGTGTGTGTGTGTGTGTGTGTGTGTATCTGTGTCCTTCTGTGGTACGTATAGCACATCCATATTGCACATGAACTGCACTGTTCCTCTGTGTCATTTATGTAACATCATATTTGCTCTGGTTGTATGTACCCATATCCTTGCACATGCCATTCTGTGGAATTTATTTTGTTTCCAGTTGCTCTTTACCTGTGCATGCTAGTACTGTCCTAAAAATGGCTATGCATTTCCCTATTGTATACTTTGTGTGTGTTATGTCATGCCTGTCTTAACTTCCTGTCCCATACAGGTACGTAAATTGCTACTGTTTTGTTTGTTTGTTTTCTTCCATAATGGCTGACTGCTAAGCTACTTCACTACTCAGTTGTTTCTTCCCACATGTCCAATCCTTATTGAAGCCACAGTGATCTCTATATTAGGAGTAACTCCTATCTCAGACAGATTCCATTCTGAGAGTACCCCAAAACCATGTGCAGGGTCTAATGTGCTACGTACAAACCAAGCAAGCAGTGTGACTAGTAAGCATAAAAGCAGGCATCCTACCATGGGAAGATTTTCTCTTTGGTCTAACTCTCCAGTCATTTGCTTTGACACCATGAGTGTAGGCTAGGGAAGACAATGAGAAGGATCACATCATATGCATGCACCATACCTGGTAGTAGGGTTGCCCCATCATACTCAGTTACATTGTTACACACAATTAAGTATATGTTGTTTTTTTAATATTGTTTTATTTGAGATACATATATAAATTTTTTGAGGTTTTCAATACAGGTGTTTTTAGAATACAAAATGTTTGCAAAAGTATTTAATCCAGTCCTATGAATGAATTGCTGTGTTATTTTGGACGGTGTATTTAACCATTTCTGATGCACTGGCCTATGAATGATAAAGCTCTTTGTTATGAGAATAAAGTACAGACTTTATCAGAGTGAAGCAGTGGGTAAATTAATACTGAGGGAAACAAACTTAGTACTATATGATGAATCTCATTAGCCTCAACTGAAAGATAAATCCAGCACTACAGGACATTTTCACTGAGTTATAAGAAGAGGTACTGGCAAACCATCAGTGAGCATAACTTATCTATTTCTCTGACTTTTGACCTTTTCAGTAAGCATTTACTTTATTGCAAAGTCTTGTACACTTTTGTTTTGATGTTTTCTGTATTAGGTTCATAGGTTCATACTAGGCTATCTGCCCTAGGGCATTTATAAGCCTAGCCAGAGTATGTTTGGCTTTAGCCACCCATTTTAAATTAATTTTGCTATGCCCTTTTTTAAGGTTAGTATACTGTGCCTCTGTCTAACAGTGACACAGAAGTGATACCCAGGGTAAACCTACAATCTCCCATCCACTCATCAAGATTCCTCTTGAAGAGAGTCAATGAGGGACTCTGCCTAACCTGGACTGGGATTTTATTCCAAAGTGAAGGGAGCCTCTGGGCTATGAATCTGTCCCTCCAGCATGTCCTATTTATTTCAGTGCTGAGGTTCAAGTCTCTCGAGCATGTAGCTTGATGGGATTTGGATTTTTTGAGGTGCAGCATGTCCCTTAATTCCAGGTTGGACATGGCTTTATACGTCAGGCACAGGTTGCCTCTGAGCAGGCGGTATGCCACTGAGTAGAGCTGGAGTTTCTTTAACTGGGCAGCATATGGCATCTGTTTGAGCCCTTTGATCCTCTTGCTGAGGTACTTTTGGGGTCTTTCCAGTTGCTGCAGGTGTTTGGTAAGGTACATCCCAAAAGGGGCATTGTACTCGATTATGGGCCTGATGGGGGATGAGTAAAGATGCAAGATGACCTCCCCTAATCTAGATGTGAATCCCTTCATGATTAGGTGGGCTATATAAAATGTTTTTCTAACCACTTTGGCCACGTGGTTGTCAAATGAGAGATTGCTATCAACTTGGGTCCCCAGGTCCCTAATTACTTCTTCTGTACTTAATGGATTACCACCTATGTGGTCATTTGTGGGCACTTTGTTTTTGCCAATGGGGATGACTATACACTTTTTGGCGTTTAGCTTGAGGCCATGGTTCTGGCACCAGTTGTCTGTCTCTATGAGGCCCTTTTGGAAGATGCTTGTGTCAGCTGGAGAGTCGATTATGGCACCCAGTTTGCAGTCATCTGCGAACTTGGTCAGTCACAGTCCTTCTGTGTTGGCCTGTACCTCCGAGAAATATATACCGAACAAGAGAGGTCCCAGGACTGAGCCTTGTGGGATGCCACTTGTAACTGGTTTGGAGTCTGACATGGCTCCAGCAATTCTAACCATGTGGGTTCTGTCCTCGAGCCAGTTTGCAACCCATCTAGTGACATAGGGGTTTATATTTAAGCTGGTGAGCTTATCTATAAGCCCGAGTGGGGTATTGTATCGAAGGCTTTTGCGAGGTCCAGGTAGGCTGTGTGGACCACCTTCCCTTCGTCAATGGCCTTAGTGACTGTTTCAAAGAAGTCGACCAGGTTTAAGAGGCAGGATCTGCCCTTAACAAAGCTGAACTGGGTAGGATCCAGTGTCTGTAGGTCCCCAATATCTTTATTTATGAGGTCCATGATGATCCTTTCCATAGCTTTGCAGACCAAGCTAGTCAGGCTTATGGGGCGATAGTTTCCAGGGTCCGTTGAGGCACCACCTTTGTGGAGAGGAACCACTGTTGCTGTACGCCACTCTTTGGGTACATATCCTGTAGTAAGGTTGAGATTGAACAGTAGTTTTATGTTTGGGTTTAGCTCTTCTTGGAGTTCATGTAGGACGCAGCCCGGGACACCGTCTGGTCCCATTGATGCTGTGTTTTTTGCTTTGGAGAGGGCGGCTCTTATCTGAGCATCTGAGATGTCGGGGGGGCAGCACTCTGCTGGGATAGATATTTGCCCTTTTGGTGGGGGGGTTTGCGCTGAACCTGTCAGCTAGGATGTTGGCAATGTCTGTGGGTTTGGTGCATTTTTTGTCATTTTGAACTAATTCTGAGCATATCTGGGAATTTCCACCCAGGTTCCTAACATAACTAAAGAAAGCCTTGTGATTATCCTTAGTGTCCTGTGCAATTTTTCTCTCGAAGCTGGTGGCCTTAGACGATTTTATGAGTGCCCTTAGTTTCTTGCTAATACTGATCAGAGATGCCTTCCCCTTTTGGGATTTTGCTCTATCATGTTGTAGCTTCCTCCTTCTATTGTATAGTTTGTTTATGGCTGGGGTCCACCAGACAGGACGTCTGCCTTTGGAGGATTGGGTCTTGGTTTTATTTGGGATTGCATGATCCATGCATTCCTGAAGGTGTTCAGAGAATGCATTTATAAAGGATTCTGCGGTCTGGGCCATATTTTCCACAGGCCCAGGGGCTTTGAAGGATTCCATCTCGGTTTTGAGGAGTGTGAAATTTGCTTTAGAGAAGTTTTTCACTGTGGTTTTCTGGGCAGAGAGTGGGGTCAGGATGTGAATATCCAGTGAGATCAGTTTATGGTCTGATCTTACTAGTGAGGGATACACTTCTGGTCTGGAGCATAGAGTCCCCATGTTGGTGATGATCAGGTCCAGTATGTTTTCCCCTCTTGTGGGAGTGGTAACAAGTTGTTCCATAGCATTTGAGTTTATGAATTCTAGGAACCTTTGGGCTAGGGTGTTGGAGCTAGAGTAATGCTCCCAGTCTATGTTTGGGTAGTTGAAGTCGCCCAATATAATGGTGTTTGGAGAGACCTTCATATTTTCCAGTGTTCTCAGGAAGGCCAAGTGGGGTTCCTGGGTTTGGGAGGGTGGTCTGTAGCAGGCTATAAACTGGAAGGCAGTTTTACCCACTGTTAGCTGCACATGGATAGTCTCTGATGCTTCGTGCTTTGCCACCAACCTGGAGGTGTGGGTATCTTTGATGAATATCGATACTCCCCCTCCTTTTGTGGTTCGGTCCAAGTTTTAGGGCCGAAAAGCATGGTATGAGGTATAACCTGGTAGTGCTGGGGTGCTCTCGGGAGCCCTGAACCAGGTTTCTGTTACTGCACAGATATCGATGTTGTCCATGTTAAGGAGAGTTTCAAGTGCGTGCATCTTGAGGTTTAGACTTCTGGCATTGAGTAGCATTACTCTTAGTTTCTTATCCCTTGTGATACCTATGGAGGTGGGTTTGTCTTTTGAGCCTTGCCTAAAAAAGGCACTATGGTGGTAGCAAGAGCCTTTGCCAATATCCGAAAGCCCAAGGGTGACAGGTGCAAGCCATCCCTAGCGAAGCATCGAGGCTTGTCGAGCATATCATCCCAGGCTGACAGGCATTGGATCCCCTTTGAATTACACCAGTACTTAAGCCAATTGTTGAAATTGATCATCTTGTCTTCATATTGTGGCATCTTTGTTGGTGAGGGTAAGATGCTACTCAAGTTCAGGGTCATACCGGCCTGGGCTACATGCTCAGAGAGCTCCTCTATGTCTCTTTTCATGTAGTCCAGGGAGGTACGTCTCAGGTCATTCACACCAGCATGGACAATGACTGAGTCATATTTGTACTTGCCTTGGAGTGACCTGAGTGCTTGTGTTATGTGGTGGATCCTAGCGCCTGACAGGCTGCTCACCATGACCTTCTCCTTGTTCAGCCTGGTGAGCAGGACATCAGTGTGCCTGACGATAGAGTCACCTATTACAAGTGTATCAGGTGTGTTGTTTATCCTTAAGGGCTGTGACTGTTTGGCACACTGGCTTTGTGAGATATGTGTTGCACTTGTTTTGTTTTGGGGTAGCGGATGCTTGGGTGTCTGCTTTGGAGGTCTCTGCTGCTTAGGCAGATCTTTATTTAGAGCCTCCAAGTATGTTTTTGTGTGATTATGTGTTTGGTTTGCTGTCGTGGTAGGTCTATGTGAGACTGGAATTGTAGTGAGTGTAGTTTCCTTCTCCTCCTGACTGGTTATGCCAGTACTGAGTTGAGAGAGCTTAGCCTCCAGTTTGGCTATATGATTGCATCTCTCACATGTGTTAGAATTTGTTGGGAGGGGGAGAGGGTTGTCTGTGTACATGAGGCAGTTGTAACATTGCCTCAAGATTCCCAGGTTCACCAGCTGGACCGGAGAGGAGATTGACAACTGACCTTTGGACATGCTAGAATAATATTGGGAATTCCTTTATAACTGAAAACAAGGACCAATGGGGAGTGAGGGTGTAGTGCTTTTAATTTTTAGTGCTGACATATAATTGCCTTAGTGAGCAAGTGCCAGGTAACTTAAGTGCAATGTGTTACAGGTAACTTAAATGCAAAAATGACAAACAGTAACTTTCTTTTAAGTGAAACAAGGAAATAAGTACAGTAAGCAATGCAGATATCACTAGGGATCCACAGAAGCACTGAGAAGCTGCGTTTTAGGTGGAATTAGCATTCCAGGGAAATAACAAGCAAACAAACAACAAGCATACAAACAAAGCTAGATTCAGCAGGCCTGGATCTAGTCTATGCTACAGCAAACAAGGTGTACCAATTTCAGTAAGAAACAGTTCAAACATGCAGGCACTATAAACCTTTAACCAGAAATTCCCAGCTCAGAAGGGCAGAGTCCAGCCTCTCCTCCCACAAGTGTGCAGACCACGAACCTTCTTAATGCAAAATAACTGGCCTGAAGCCCAAGTGCATAAACCAGAACTAATACACTTTAGGAATAACAGACACTGAGCTCTCAATCAGCAGTTCCCAACTTAGAAGGATGTAAGCTGCCTGTTCTGCCACTACAGTGCAGACCACAAACCCTCTCAATGTAAAACAACTGGTTTGAAGCCCAAGTGTTGAAACTAAAAGGCTTAGAATGAGTTACACCAAGCAGTAATAAATACAACTGAGTACTTTTAAGATGACACAAAAGCAAAGTAAAGTAGGAAGAAACACAAGTACAGTAAAAGCAGATGCATTTTTTTTTTTTTTCTGGGCTGAGACTGAAATTCGTCCATAAAGATCAGAGCTCTATCTGAAATTCACATATACACACACATATATATATATATATATATATATATATATATATATACATACATATGGGATCATGTCTATATTATAACATCAACAGCTTAGGTTGTCGAACACAAAATCATTGACACCTAAGCATCGAAAGCTAAAAACAGCGAACGGCCAAATCATCGAATTCTTTCCTAGGGAAAGAATTCATTTGGCCATCCACAAACAAAATAAACAAACACACCCAAACATAGTGCACCCCCAACACCCCCTCCTTACTATATATACCAACTATGAGACCACTCTACATTGGGGAAAGGACAAATCCCCGAGATCGGCCACGTGAATGCTTTCTTGAGGAAAGAATTCAATGATGTGGCCATTCGCTATTTTAAGCGTTCGACGCTTAGGTATCGATGAATACGCATTCGACAACCTAAGCTGTCAATAAATCAATAGGGAACCATGGGACCCTATCAGAAGCTCAAGTTTTCAGAAACTCAAAATTCATATTGTTGAGAAAATATGATCAAGATTCCGAAAGCTCAAATGTTTTGAATGGAGACCACAGCAGAGTGAGGATTGGAGAATTTACCATTTTTCCCAATGTAGTGCGATCGCAATGTTGTAGTATATGATATATGGGGATGTGGATGGTGCGGGGGGACTTGCTGGCCCTGGAAAAAAGTAGAAAAAAGGTCGATTTCTGTTGTTTTTTGAAGTCTGAATTTTTAGAAAGTTGATCATATCATCTCAATAATATAAATTTTGAGTTTCTGAAAACTTGAACTTCTGACATAGATGTATGTGTATGTGTGTGTGTTTCTATGAGTATGTATACATGTATATGTATATCTACATCTGTATCTTTTAGTGGTCAAATGCTAAGATTACAAAACTACCTAAGAAGTAGCACAAGTGATCATCTCAAACTTTTGTGATCATAAAGTGCTGCTATTTCTTTGTGGAAGATCACAGTATGTCAGAGAATGATAACTGTTTTCTCTTCCCTACTGATGTGAGCTCTCAGAGGTGCTATCTATGTGTGTGTATGTGTGTGTGCATGTGTGTGTGTGTGTATGTGTGTGTGTGGAGGGTGGCCTAATGGTTAAGGTGTTTACCTTCCAAACACAAGGTTCAGGGTTTGAGTCTCACAAGGGATAATTGGCTAGGCCTAAAATGGCTCGCAAGGGTAATTAGCCTAGTATTAATCTAATTTAATAGAAGGGGATGTGTTGTGATACAGCTTCCCAGGTCAGATGTGAAAAGGGCTTCCACCCATGCAACAAAAACACTTTTCTGACAGATTTATGTATTTACTTATATATTTATTGACCAGGAAAGTCTGACTGGGTCAGAAACCCATTTTCTGTGTAGGCCAAGGGTAGAAAAGCTCCAACCGTATTGATAACAAGAAACATAACGTGCATACATAGGAAAAGATTGTTGCAGTAAAACTTGTACATAGCATATAATAGAGACAGAGTAAAGTAGATACAATAAAAAATGGAAGTAAGTTTATCAAAATATTAAATACATTTATATTTGCAACGAGCATGTCTTACTTAAGTAAGATGGTAACTTTAGATGGTGCTAGAGGAAAACAATAAGAAGGTTAGCACGCTCAGGTGAGAAAAAGAGACAGGAGGAAGTAGAAGTGAAGGATTCTGGCATGGGAGGTAATTTAGTAAGAGAAAGGGGGGAGCTAGATGGCAAGGAGATAGGATACTAAGAAGTATGAGAGATATAGTGTGGTAGTAATGAGCAGGCGAGAGTTATGGGAAAGAGAGAGAGGGGCAATAGTAAAAGATAAAGTCAGATAGGGGCAGATGGGAGAGAAAAGCATGTGCAGTAGGAGAAAACAGAGAGGGCTAGAGGGGGAGAGAAGTTAAAAGGGAGACAGGTCAAAGAGAGAAGGTAAGGGGCAAAGAGAAGGCTATTTGTTGGTTTGGAGCAAGGGCTGGTATGTGAGTTAAGCAGATTCTTTTAGTGTAAGTTTGAATTTCTTGGAATTGTCTATAGAACTTATATATGTTGGTAGGGCATTCCATAGCTTTGCTCTACCATATGAATAGAGACATTCACTGGCTCTTTTATTGGGTATATGTATGGTTGCTAACAGCTTATATACAGAACCAAGAGATCTGGTGGGAGTGTAGGTAAGTAGCACAGATTTTAGTGCAGGACAGCTTTCTGAATTGTATATAATTTTATGCTCAATTGTTAGTTGCAAATAGTCCAGATGGAGGAGAAACTCAAGCCATTTAAAATCTGAAAGATCATAGCAGTGGTGTGAGGTGTGGGATTTGCCTGTAGCAAATTTAGAGATCTTATAATAGCAGGACTGGAGCTTATATTTTAGACATGTGTAAACTGGTGAACATGGGGGCACCATATATAAGAGACAGGAGCAAATAGATGACGGCGAGTGTTCTTTTGTTATGAGGCTCCATAAAATGATAATACTGACAACTGTTTGAATACAGTAGTTAGTGGCTAATGACTGAAAGACAACCTACTGAAGAATCTACAATAAAATGAAATAAATTTACAAGTGTTTTTTTTTTAATGTAGGGCTGTGTAGTGAGTGATGTGGGGTATGTGATACCCTAGTTTTGAAGCTATTTGGGAGAAAGTTCACAAACCACCCACACTCCAGTCTTATAACAGAAGAACAGAGGGAGAAATGGAGACAAAAAGATGCAGAGACAGGGAGGAATATATATATATATATATATATATATATATAGAGAGAGAGAGAGAGAGAGAGAGAGACAGACTTTGACCTCTCTTGTTGAAAAGAGAAAATATTTTAAGAGATACATACAGAATGAGGGTTGTTCAGATAATTACCCTTGGGAGGAACTTGGAAGCTAAGAGTCAGAACTGTTAGAAAGCTATGAAAGGTCTTTGAGTGGGAAGAAGTAATATCCTTCAGAGAAGCCACAAGCATTGTGAAAATTGCATAGGAGACTAAAAATTAACTAATTAACTAGCTAAACATCCTACTAAGGTCCCCAATACCAGTTAATATTGGAAGATGATATTTGTGAAAGTGGACTCTTCTTGAAGACCTCCACATGTAGAATCTTCCATTGATAGATCACACCAAAAATTTGTGATCTTTTCCTTTAAAGCTGATAGTACGTCCCTGCAAATACCTCTGTGTTTAGGGAATTTATCAAAAGCAAATTTTATTCAGCTACTTGAGGACCTAAATACATTCTGCTGTGATCCCCCTACAATAGATCCCATTACTAAAGCCAATGCCTGTGCCCCTGACATTTACACGCACTTACATTGCTGAATTGCTAAGGTAATCCCTATCCACACCAAATATGATGAAAATGCAAAATCAAATCTCTGTGGCGGAATACCCATACATATAACAAGAGAAAACAATTAGTTAATGCATAAAAGAGGTCTCATTCGACCTACCTTAAAAACACACTTAAGCAAGCTAGTAAAAAGCTTAAGATCCCCATTATAGGTTCATAGTCAAATAATAGGGTACCTGCTCTTTTGGACAATTTTAAGTGTATCCAATTTCCTATTTGCGAGAATCAAACACTATACTTTGTGTTTGCGAGGTAAACACATTAACCAACCTTCTAACAGGAAACTCACAGCTGAATATGAACTTAAAGTAGCAAGTCAAGCCAAAAATAACTGCAAATCATTCTTTACATATGTCAGTAAGTTTAGAACTAATATTTCACAATGGTCAGTGCTAGTCCATAATAATACTGCCCGCACTAACCCAAATGATATTGCTAATATTTTAGCTGACAAAATTAGTGTATAGTCTACTCAATCTACAATTATAACTTTTCAACAGATTCCACAGTCCCAGTCACCCCCACCACTTTAATTATCAAGGATTCAGTACTCACAGTCATTTCAAAATTTAAAACCACCTCATCCATAGGACCAGATAACATACAATGCTTTTTGATTAGCAGTACCAAATATTACCTGTCTGAAACCCTACTTAACTTCTTTAATGGAAGCCTCATTAGGGGGATACATTCCTGAAGCCTGGAAAGCAGTCATTGTAATGCTGTTACATAAGAGTGTCCAGCCACGGACACAGGTAACTATAGACCCATTAACGCCACTAACCTCACATGTAAGAATATGGAATGTATCAACTCAGACCTCATTAATTTGATCATTGAAAATATTTTAACATTTGACCTTCATCAATTTGGCCTTGTCAAAGGAAGGTACTGTCTCTTTAACATCATTCATTTTTTTTTTTAAAAAAGTCACCAAATCAGCAGATAGTAGTTACACATTACCTACAGCACATCTGCACCTGACCAAGACTTGTGACCCTATTTATTCTACATGCTGTCATTACTGACAGACTTATAAATCTAAATATAAATCATTATACTATGCAGTGGATAGCTAAATGGTTGTCTTAACAGTGGTTAGAGTCATAGGTGCCACTTCTGAAAACAAACATGGCTCACCGGTTTATTAGAGTGATGAAACCAGACATAGGGGGAGGGATAGTGATTATGGATTCTATTATCTATGAAGGTAAATGATAAACATTTTGCAGGATGAAAATAAGTATATTAGGATGTCAAAGAATGAGATAAATATAGCCTACAAAAAATTAATTTGGCATTAAATGATTTATTACTTGAAGGCTTCATTGATGTTAAGACATTTAATTATTTGAACAGTAAAGAACCTTGAGTGTCTTCAATTTTTGGGATACCTAAGGTTCATAAAAACATTGAGGATCCACCGTTAAGGCCCATACTGGGCGCTGAAGGTTCTATTACAGCCCTTTTGGCCAAATATTTGGACTTCAGTTTAAAAAGCATATCTATGGAAGTGAGTGAGGGTTTAAGAGATTGATGGGATTTTTTAAGGAGTATTAAAAATGATTTATGTGTGAAAAAAATGTATTACTATTGATGTAATAGACTTATTCACTTCCATTCCACATGGGCAGGGTTTAGAATTTTTTGAAGAAACCTTAAGAGCACAAAGAAAGTTTTCACAAAAGGATTTACATGTTTTTCTGGAGTTAATGGCTATTGTGTTAAACAATAATTTTATATATTTTGAAGGGGAGTTCTTTCATCAAATGAAGGGAGTAGCAATGGAGGATAGGTGTGTACCCACCTATGCCAACATTGTCCTGTCATGTTGGGAAGAGAAATTTACTTTTACTTCCAGATTTAGAGAATGTCAGGTGTTGTATAAGTGCTTTTTGGATGATATTTGTTTATTTTGGATAGAAACGGAAGAGAAGTTTTTGGAATGTTTTGAATGCATCTCGAATTCAACTCGTTTTTTTTAATGTACATATAGTATTGGGCACAACAGTGTGGACTACTTGGACATTACTATTCAAAAGAAAGGAAGTGGTTTTACATCCAAAGTACATAGAAAAGACACATTAAAATTCGTATTTGCATTTTACTAGCACGCACCCATACTTCCAGAAGAAAAGTATAGCAAAGGGACAATTTGTTAGAGGTAGTAGGATTTTCCTCGGATGACAACAATTTCTCCAGTGAATGTAATATTTTAAAAAGTATGTTTTTGGAAATGGGATACCCCAAAAATTTAATTGATGAGATACAAAATGAGGTGGTAGTAGGTAGAAAAGATAGATTTGCACCCATTTTTGGGGTGAATGATCAATTATTGAATAGGACCCGTGGAGGGATTCATGAAAGTGGTTAATGCTGGAAGTAAAGAATATGAAATTGCTCTTATTACAGATTACAGTGGTGATGCCAATGGTATTAAGGATATTTTTGTCAAAGAATGGGCTAGATTTGCTAATTTTTCTCACTTGAGTTTTATTTTTAACAAACCATTAAAGTATATATTTAGGAAGGGGTGTAGTATTAAGGCTATATTAGAGAACAGAGTAGTTACAACAAAAGAAACAAAGTAGCTACAGTATGCAATACAATTTTCACAAGGAATCCCACATTGGTTCCAGTGCATGTGTTAACTGTTTTTAAACAGGTAGATTGCATGACATTTGGAACTTATGTTCTTTCTAGTGTAAAATGTTACTATGGATCCAGGTTCAAGTGATTCAACCATCTCATTCTCCTTTCGTTTTCTAATGGTCTAAAGTAATATTAACCCAAAGCCCAGACGTACAGACAACTTTAAACTATGTCAAAGGCAAAGGGATGTCTTTTTATTCAAACTCAGGAGATCAGTGGTACTAGATGCATCAGTAACGAGGCACTGCAGGTACAAATAAAGTAGCAAAAAAAAGTTTTATTGAACATCACTGTACTAGCACTATGTAGCAACATGAAGGAGAAAGCAAAGCTGGGAAGAGTCTTTTCTTCCTTTAAAGACTGGCTCCTCCTGTGATTCTGATGCCCATATCTTTTTAACTGATAAAAAGCTGTAGTGTAAGCACCTGCCACTGTATATGCCCAACTTGCAGTTCATAATTCATAGCGCTTTGTAGTGAAAAACTTCTTTTTTTGTCATGTCAAACTAGGATGAGAGGCATGAGTACCATAGGTCTTTAGTTACATTAACACATGAATCATAATACCGTAGGTGAGACTGTTGTCAGACAAATGACATAGGTGAGACTGTTGTCAGACAAATGGTAAAGATGGCTTCATCACAAAGCTGTCAGGTTTGCCACCTCCTGCTCTTCCATAATGCGGTAGTATGTATCTGTTTCTGCGAGGAGTGCTAGTATACAGGCCTGTGAGCTGGGGGACAAATTAATGCCCCATCACAATATGGGCCACATCTGTGATACAAATAAGACATCCTACAAAAAGCTGGAGAAGGTATGAGCCTTCAAATATCTGATGGCTATCACACTTCTGCTGTCAGAAATGCATTGTAAAACAACGCTTTTAAAACATTCTCATTTTCTTCAAAGAAACAAATAACATTAATAACTGTAGTAATTATTTATGGTATTTTGGGCACTTAGTTTATCTTCTTTCTTCCCAGTCTTTTGAAAACAGCATCACCATCATCTATTACCACCACATTCTAGTTCTATGATTTCACATTAGTATTTTTACTAATTGTTTACAGTGTTACTACTCTTGTTGTGTGGCTTTAGGACCAAGTTATTTAGTAGCTTTTTCTGTTTAGTTTAGTGTGTTTATGTGCGGGTAGTGTTACCTCACAGTAAGAGATTCTCTGGTTAGATTCATGGCTGGGGTACCTTCTCTGTGGAGTCTGCATGTCCTCCCTGTATTCATGTGGATTTCCCTTGGGTATTCTGGTTTCTTCTCACATTCCAATGACATGCAGTAGGTGGAATGGACACTTTAAATTGGCCATAGGTGAGAGTGTGTGTGTTAGTGTGTGCTGACAAAAAACTACCACAACAGGGCTAGCCATCCAGTGGTGTAAACCTTGGCTCTAGATGATTGTCACTGTCAAAGTAACGCCCTGACCCCATGTGTAAAAATGGGAAAAAGGGTTATGGATGGATGAATTTGTAAACTGTGGTCTACCCTTCTTAAGCCTTTATCAGTCATGCCCTGTCAGCTTAAGCAAAACAAAAATCAATGACCAACAAATAAAAGGAACGCTTTTATCTGATGGTCATTGTTTTTTGTTATACACACACAAACACATGGAAATATAAGTTTACAGCAGCAAGTTTTTTTATAAATACCTAAAATTGTAAACTATTTTAACTGCCTTTCATTACAGGGACCTAGACTCCCTGGGTCATCATTGTCTGAGGAGGGGGAATTTACCCCTCACAGCCCTACTTCTATAGATATTAACTTTGCTATTCTACCTTGGGTAAAGGGACAAATACGGAATTGTAAGAAAGCCAGTTTGTATAATTGTTAGTACTTGGAAGAAGAATGTTTGCAGGTACACGCAGGAGCAAACAAACATGTTTGGGGAGGTTGTAGTAAACTAGAAAAAGCACAAAAAAGGGACAACATTCAAACCCCATCAGAAGCAATGCCTGAGCACTGGATCCTGCCATAACAAGATGAAGATCTTAACCATTTTGGCACAGTGGTACCAATTTCAAACTTTTGGGGTTTGTCTGCAGCTAATATCATCATCATCAACCCTATTTTTTTATATTTTTCTTTGTGGGGTTAAGGTGTCATGTTAACTGTCGCCATCTCTTTCACTTCAATGCTACACTCCTGCCTTCTTCAACACTCATGCCCGACTATCACAGATCTTCTCTCAGACAATCTATTCACCTCTTTGCTGGATGCCCTCATTTCCTCTTACCTTCCTCCTGTCTGTCCCAAATCTTCTTCACCAGATTGTCTTCTGCTTTATTGCACATCTGTCTAAACCACTGTAATCTGTTCTATTTGATCTTTCTTGCAATCAGAGCTACTTTGGCTTCTGCTCTTATGTCCTCATTTCTTTCTCTGTCACACAGTTGTGCATCCTACAACCCACCTCAGGCCCTTAATTTCCATCACATCTAGCTTCCTCATCTGTCCTGCCCTTACTGCCCAGGTGTCTGTACCATACAGTAGTACTGGTCGCATCACAGCTTTGTACACCTTGCTTTTCAGTTTCTTTGGCATTCTTCTGTCATACACTACACCTGGCACTTTATGCCAGTTGGCAGCAGCCCCTCTGATTCTAGCTTTGACTTCTTCATTCAGACTTACCTTCTCCTCAACCACCCCTCCCAGATACTTGAAGCTGTTAACCTGTTCCACTGTCTTCCCTACTATCTCATTTCTCAGCTACCACTGTCTTATCTGTAATTCATTTCATCCCATGAGCTTCATTTTTGCATTCCATTCCCCTATCCTTTGCTGAAGTTCTTAGTCAGAATCTGCGTGTAATGCCGCATTGTCTGCATACAGCAACTTTGATGATCTGTCCCCTCTGACCTGTTTGGTGATGTAGTCTGTTATGAACAGCAGTGGGCACAGAGCTGAAACCTGATGTACGCTTACTCCCACTGGGAACCCCACTGTGAGACCAAACACTGCTCGTACTTCATCATTGGGTCCATGTATGCAGCCTGCACTAATTCTACCTGTGTTTCTGGGACTTTGACCCACCACAGTACTGCCCAAATCAGCTTTCTTGGGACCTTGTCATATACTTTCTCCAAGTGTAGGAATGCCCAGTTGGACACTTTCCTCATCTCTAGCATCTTCCCAACTATCTGTCTCACTGCAAACATCGGGTCAGTTGTGCTGCATCCTGATCCAAATACAAACTGCTTATCTCCCATCTTACTTTCTATTACTCTGTATATCTGTTTATCAAATGCCTTCTCCATCATGCACTGTGACAGGAGTTTGACACAGCTATGTATGTCCCCTTCGTTCTTGTACACTGGCACAAGTATGCTTATTCTCCAGTCATTTGGGATACACCTTTCTCTCCACACTGCTATGAGTACTCTCAGGAGCCATTTCTCTCCTGTCTTACCCAACATCTTTATCATACCTGCTGTGAGTTCACCTGAGCCAGCTGCTTTCCCTGACTTCATTTTCTTTAGTGCTGTTCTTACTTCTTCTATGGTGGGCCCCTCTTCTTCTCTCATTGTGGACTGTGTCTGGGGCAGATTCCTTCTGTAGGGTTTCCTTCATTTAGAAGCTGATGAAAGTACTCCTTCCATCTGCTTTTGATGCCCTGTGGGCTGATGAGCAAGTTGTTGCTGGCATCCCTTATGAATGGTGCCTGACCATCTTCTTTATATTCCTGTCTTTGTCTTGCAACCTGATATAGTTTCTTTGTGCTACCTATTGGGTCACTTTCCAGAGTTGGTAGAATGCCTCCAATGCCCTATTCTTTGCTATTGCAACTTTCTTCTTAGCCAGCAAGTATTCCTTCTTAGATACTGGTCTGTCATTTCTATCTCCTGTGTTTTCCTGCACTCCTTCTTTCTTTTGATGACTTTCTGGACTTCAGCATTCCACCAGCTTTCCTTATGTACCTTATTTCCATACCTGGGTGAACAACTGGATACCATCCAGTCAGTAGCTTATTGACCCAGGGCTGGTGGGCTTCATGATAGGCACTCACTGGCCAATAGGGGGGCATACACCCCTCCCATTACCATGGGTTCCTGGCATTGGTTGGAGTAGGCTGTGGTCCTCACCCAGCTGCCCATTTTGTCAACATTAATCAACATGAAACAAAACAAAACAGATTAGGCTCACCACGGCTGATAAAAAACTACTTTATTCACTGCAGTTTAGTTAGCGCTTTCACGTTTTAACAACGTTTCTTCAGACTTAAAACAGTTCATTTAAAAACAACAACCTTTAAATAGAGTTCATAAATTGTAGCCAACCAATTAAAACTACTAAATAATTGCACTTGTCACCATCATTAAAAAAATAGCGAATCACAGTGTAACTACAATTAATTGAACCATTTAAATAAATAGTATTGTCTTAAAAAAGAAATACTAAAAAAAAAAATTTTTTATATATCAAACATATAAAAAAGACAAAACATAAAAAGACATTTTGAATGCAACATAATAAGGTGATATGTAAAACTAGTGTTTATAAGGACGTGCTGCCAAGAAAGGTTTAAGGGTAGCCCTTTCATTCAACCCATGTCCCTTATGCCCCTGTAATCTAATAATCCACCTATTTTCACACTCTTCTGTGTGATTCTTTATATTTCCAAGTCTGTTAGTCCCATTCACTAACTGCAAAACATTAAACTTGAAAGTATGTGTAGTTCCTACATTTAAAACATGTCTAGCTAGGGCATTGTGTTCATCTTCCCTATTTATGGCATATAAATGCTCCCTCACATGTTCTCTAAGGCTTCTATTGGTTTTTCCAATATAGAAGCAGGAGCATAACTGGCAGACTGCCAAATACACTAAATCTCTAGATCTGCAATCAGCATAAAAATTGAAACTAAACTCTATACCTGTATCTGGATGAACAAAGATAAATTTTGGCTGTTGTTTTCTATTCATCTTGTAACCTATAAAAATTACAGGCATTACTCTGTCAGCAAGTAATGTAGTGAAATGGAAGCTACAGGCAAGTTAAGTACCTTAAACGTACAGCCATTTGAAGTTTGCATGAAACTTCACCAGAGCACATCTCTAAAGGTAACTTGCGTGTTGTGCTCTAGAAGTCTGTGGGAGCACAGGAGAATCCAAAATCAAAATTCACTGAAGCACAAAATCCAGAAGCTGAAAATGCCAGAAATACAGCCTGAAAAATGTTGAAACCAAGTGTAAAATCAGTGTTCTGAAGAAAACACTCTGTATAATGTTGCATATGCAAGAAGCAAAACTCTCTGCATGTGACCCCATGGGAAGTTCCATGTGACATACTACTACTAACTACTACTTCATTATTCCACTTCTGATGTCACACAAGTTCAGAACCTTACTCAGAGTCATCAGGAAATGGGCATGACACTAATATCTTAGGTTACACAACCTTGGAGCAGTGTCTAGTTTCATGTGGAAATGAGTATGACAGTAACCTTTAGGGACACATTTCAGAGCAGTACTTGGGTCCATTTTAAAGTAGTTACAGCACTAATCTCTTAGGGTGTGCAATCTTGGAAGTTAGAGAAATGAAGCACTGAGGGTGTTGGAGACACAGCCACCAAAAGAGGGATGCATAAGAGTTCCTACTTACATAACCATGAGCTTGGAAGTTTTATAGTATTAAAGTCAATACAGTAGCAATTTTCATTGCAGTGATATGCGTGGTGTTTCAGTCGTTAACAGTGACCTTTTGGGGATATCTTACTTTAGGCTTTTTCATTCTTTAGGAATTTGGTCTCAATAATTTGTACATCACTTGAATTGTGCTAAGGAAGTCCAAATGTGCAACTAAATAGCTATGCATTGCATGTGCATAGATTATTCTGATTCTTTGCCTTTCACTCTTTGTACCTTTGAGCTAGAAAGAAAAGTACAATATGACTATGTATAAAATGCAGTGGTTTTAGTCACTGTACAGCCTAACTATGGCTACATTGAGGTGAATTACTCTAAAGAACTCTTATAAGTTTTAACTTTCCATTACTGTTTCTCCTCTTACTTTATATTTTCCTTTCTCTGCCATTCTATCCATCTGCCTTACCTGTTTCTGTACTATGTATAAAATATGTCCTAAACTCTCCTTACTATACATCTGTCTCCTACTTATCCACTTAAACTCTTTGATTTCTTCCACTGTACATAATATAAATAACTGTTTGCCAACCATTGACAGTTTCTTCTCCTCTTTTCTGTACAACTCTGCCTTACCTACTTTTCATGTAGATACCTAAAAGCTTACTCTGTAGAGCTTAATCCATTACTTCTGCTAGAATGTTACACCCAGTTTCAATGGTATGTACTTATACATAATTATATTTAACTTGTATTCCATGCATCTGTAAGCTACTTTATGTTTCTTCTAACTGTTTGCTCACATTATGCTGTATTTTGGAGCTTATGACCTATTTATGTCTACATTTTGTATCTGAGGATCTTTTCTACATGGGCCACCTCCGAAAATTGGTTAATTTTCCCAACTGGACCCAGTAAACAAATGTCAATAAAATAAATCAGTAAATAAACTGGTTGTTTAAGCATCTATGCATGGACACAGCATAGAGTTGTTGAGCTATACAATAAATTCCTGGGCATTTAAGCACTGCCTTTCTGACAGACGTTGCAAGGAGCACTGCTGCAGCCATAGAGGTTATCTTTCCTCAGTGGTCACTTGCTAGTTGGCTTTTAAACACAGGCATGTGTTGCAGCCTGGCCACAGTGCCTCTACATATTTGTATTACATGGAATGATTATTGTTCCTGGAATTTTATGAACTGCAGTCAGAATGATAGCTAAATGATATTTAATGTCTTTATGGAGCTTTTCTTCCCAGGACTCCATTCACAATGGGTTCTTCTTGGCCCAATGGACCATCCTGGTAAACCAACTGCAAATAAATAAATAAATAAATATTTATGACTCATTGGTCTGATGTTATATCCTGTTTAGACTGTGACTATAGCCAGTTCATCTAAAGTCAAAGTACTCACTAAGTAAAGCATTTGATTAATAGTCATTTGTCGTAATATCAATGTAATAACTTGCATTTTATTTCTGCTATGATTGTACAGTTGTTAAATAAAAACAAAGATTACAACACAGGAGGCTCAGATGCAAAAGTTTACTAGTGTACACCAGGAGGCAAAAAAACCATACAAGTACAGAATTTTGTCTGACATGATGCAGGAAGTACAGAATATTTTATAGTGTTTACATTCAGGTTATGCCCACCTTACTGACGTGGTTAGTCACAGGGCATCTACATCACTTTTACTAACAGTATTCTATTCATAAAGATTGCTGATGTTATATTTTTTAAAAAAGCTTTCCCTTGGGAATAATATAGCCTTGCAAAGCACCTGGTCAGTTATAATGTCTTTCTGTAAATGTTACTCCTTCAAGGTTTCAGGCCTGCTTGAATACAATAGCTGGTTCAGTCTAGTAATACACCTCTTTGTTCTTCTTGCAACATTCTCCCAACAGCTGCGTCTTATCTCGATAACATTTACAAGGCCAATTGTCCCAGAGGAAGGAGAAGAAGATTTTCAATGCTTTATACATTTAATTTCCTGACCCAGCAGATAATCGTTAGTGAAAAACATAAGCTTGCTGAGCTGGCTACTGCCAGGGTCAGAGTTCAAATACACTGCAGTTCCAAAGCTTCAAGCAATTACATGTAAAATCATTCTTATTGCCATATTATTAATAGAATAAAATGCATTATATACTATTTTGCTTTTTAACTAGCACTTTATATATGTTCAAATACATATTTTTCTAATAACAGTAATGAAGAAAGACTAGAAGAAGACTTCACACTGAGAATATGAATTGCATTAAAACAGAAATAGATAACGCCTTATGAATCTATAACTGAAGCATATTTGATGCTCTAGTGTCTCTTAATACCAAAATTTAGATATCAGCAGTCTGCAGGCACAAAATGTTTTGGCACCATATTCTTTTGCCATAACCAGTGAAGGGTAAAATATCAAAGACTACATCCCCTTCACCTCCCACTTTTCATCTCAGTTTATGAACTAGAGCCATTGACACCTAACATTACAGCCATGTAAGCATGAGCAGCACAGAGAATTATACAATTTCAACATGTATGTATCATGCTGTCCCTGCATCTGCCCTGATTGTCTGAAATCATCATGAATAGATGTTTACCTCTTCCATTATACACCATATGTACCTCATCAAAGTGGGGAACAGTTGTAACTGTTGTCCATATCCTGGACATATAATGCCCTGACTGTGACCTTGGCAACTCAAGTTTGATTAGTAGTACCAGTCATAGCTGGCCTTAGGCATAGGACAACTAGGTGGCCGTCTAGGGTGCCAGTCTAGCAGGGGCACTTTTCTAGTATTAATTTACTGTAAGTAGACCAGGATGGGGACACTGAGTGGTGTGGTGGGGGGCACTGTGGAACCCTTTTGCCTACGGCACCAGTTGACCTAAGGCCTCTCCTGGTCCCAGTATTGGAGGAGCCAAGCACAAAGGGGGAGGAGTGAAGAGGTGTGGCCTGCTTTCCTCTTCCATTGGGTGGAGAGAGCTGTGTGCATTCTGGGCACACACAATAGTGCAATTTTCCATATAGAGCCTGAAGAAACCACAACTCTGAGATTCAGGGAAAAGAACATGGCTGTTTAGTAGGAATACACTTTACAGAAGTTAGCAGATGTCCTCCACAGTCAACCCATTGCACATCCCCACCCCTGAACTTTGTTAAATTAGAGCAGGAGTGTAAAGACATAAAAAGAAATTGTTTAACAAACCCATGACGGTTATCTAAATGATGACCCTATTGTTAACCCTCACCAAGTGATGGGGAATGAATGGGTTTACTGGCCATGAAGGGACTTATGATCGACAGACAGTGAATACAAGATTGGAAAAATCAAAAAAAAAGAATGAAAACTTTCACAGTTCCTGGAATTCAGAAATAAGCATGTTTTAACCACATCTTCTTCTACTGGCTTTTCCTGGTTAGGGGTTGCCACAGTGGATCACCTGTCTGCTCATGATTGGCAGTGGAGTTCTAAGGTGTCGAGTTGCCAGGCCGGCACCCAACCTTCCACAGAAGGCACACACATGCAAACACTCACACCTAGGGCCAATTTAGAGCGTCCAATCCATCTACTGCATGTCTTTGGGAGGAAACTGGAGCACTCGGAGGAAACCCACGCGAACACAGGGACGACATGCAGACAGAAGGCACCCCAGCATCGAGCCAGAGAACCTCTTGCTGTGAGGCAGCAACGCTAACTGCTGCACCACCGTGGCCGCCCTATGTTTTAACCACATATTACAAAGAAAACTAAGAACTGCATGCTTTGCCACACTACCTTCGGTTCTATTCCTTATACAGAACAGGAATGGGCCTGCATTTTTTTCAAGCACATAAAATGAACCAAGAATACTTAATGCAACATTTCCTTATGTTTAAAAAATGAAAATCAGGTTTTGAGAACTGGAGATTAATCACTGAAGTCACTGCCTGTGGCTGCCTCTGGAGTAGAGGATGCTTTCTGGCTAACTTTCATGCATCTAGGTTGCCCTTCGTTGGACTTGGCCTCATAAGAATGAGCATAAAAATGTTAAGCTGCAGCTCTCCCTACTGCTCAGTCACAATGACAGAGTACTGCTGACAGCTGCTGTAATTTAAATCACGTACATTTCCAGAATACAAATTGAATGAAATCTGTGCATTCCATTTCTCCAGTTAAATGATTGTGAGCTGTCTTCATTACTGTTCTCAAGTCACATGATACTGTTATTACCATATGAAAGTATATACTGTCATCCATCTTAGTTACAGACACAGCCAGATGCAGACTCATGGCCTCTTTCTGTAGTCAGTTTGAAATAGACATTGCTGCTCTTCTTTGTTATGTAAAATCAAACAGCAAATCCAGCTTGAAGGCTTCCCATACCACAAGAAAATGGGAAAAACAATGAACCAAGAGTATAAAGTACAGAAGTAGAAGAACAGCAAAATCACATTTTCATAAATCCATAGATTAGTACTAGGCTAACTGCCCTTGTGGACCATTGTCAGCCTAGCTAATTACACCATGTGAGAATCAAACCCTGCACCTTGTGTTTGTAAGGTAAGCACCTTAACCATTATGCCAACATCCCACCCCCTAGTTGTAAATGCGGGGAAAAGCTCTCATCAACTGGCACAGGACTGGAAATGCTAAAATATATAACACTAATATGTTTTATTTATCAAAATATACACTTCAGCCATTTGGTGCATTGCTATTTTTTGACTTGTTACACCTGGTGCAGGTTCTGTAGCCATTACCTGGAACTGTTTATTTAATACAATTTAATTCATGCTCCCTTTACTTCAGGTGCACTTATGGAAATAAGTAACTGCTTCCTTGATAATGGAATAAGCATCGACATAGATAGAGAGCAGCCATTAAATTAGTCAACTGCTGTTTATGTTGATAGTTTTTCTGACACTTTTAATTGGTCAGTAAGAAAGCAGAGTCACTTTTTAGTGAGATTGGCATAATACTGGTGTTGGACAGTATTCTCTTTCGCTGGTATTGTGCGATCTCAGAACTGGTACTGGTATTTATTTTCTTTTACAGTCCACGAAGCCACCTATGAGTCATTTTGGCTCTCCTTCAGCTTATTTGTCATATTTGCATGTAGTATAGTCTATGCCCTGAGAAACACTTTCAAAGAACTTCACAAGATTCATTATATAGGCTCTATCCATAATAAAGCCAAACTATTGGGGGTCCAGTCTGATAAGATTTATCAACCTAATGCTTAATATGTTCCATGGCTTTGCATACAAGACTTATTAGGCTGATCAGCCTGTAATTCCTAGGGTCAGTGGTGGGGTCACCCTTGTGGAGTGGCATCACAATAGCTGGGCACCATACCAATGAAACAGTACCATTTGCCAGGCTGAAGTTAAACGGGTTGAGGAGTGGGTCTGGCAGTGGTTGTTAAATGCTATTAATTAGGCAGCTGGGTATGTTGTCAGGCATCATGAATGAGGTAGTCTTTGTTTAGAAGAATGTTTTTTTCATGGTGGTTGGTGGCTTGGTTCCATTAAAGATAGGTGGGTTTGTAATAAATCTCTCTGAGTTCAAGATTGCACTACATTTACTACCCAGTATTTTGGCAATATCCATTGGATCAGCAGAGTTGGTACTACTATGAATAAGATGTGAGCAATAGTGAGTGTTATTTCTTATTTTCCTGACACATCTAAAGAAGGATTTGTAATTGTCTTTGGATTTTGTAGCTAGTCTGTATTCATGGGATACCTTCACTTATCTATTTTTTATTTTAGTTTCTTACCTAGCAGATTGATGTTGTCTTTAATGTGGGGGTATTTTGTTCTGCTATACAAGTCAAGGAATGAAGGAGTGTCTTCTCTTTATTACACAGATTAATAATGCATGAGAGCCTGTTGTTTTGCTTCTAAACCTTCTCATTCTCTTGGATGTACTTGGGACTGCCCATTTATTACATTTGTCTATGTGTAACCAGAAATTGTACGCATAACTACCTGCAATATCAACATTGTAAGTAAAACTATTATACTAAACAGTGTAAGAAACTTCTCTGTGTGGAAGATTTTCAGTCCATATATTTCTAGTTAATCACTGTATATTAATCAGATCAGACAATAGTAGTAGAAGTAGCAAACTTAAACTCGTCAAGTCAAAAAGTAATAATAGAAAATATATAATTCTACAGCATTACTAAGTATTCGAAAGTAATCCATGCAAGGCAGGCAGTCTGTTTCCAGTCAAAAATCCTTTATTAAGTACAGTCTGTGTACTTAATAAAGGATTTTTGACTGGAAACAGACTGCCTGCCTTGCTTGGATTACTTTTGAATACTTAGTAATGCTGTAGAATTATATATTTTCTATTATTACTTTTTGACTTGACAAGTTTACGTTCGCTACTTCTACTACTATTGTCTGATCTGATTAATATACAGTGATTAACTAGAAATATATGGACTGAAAATCTTCCACACAGAGAAGTTTCTTACACTGTTTTGTTTTTAGACCCACTACACTTTAGTGGGTTGTTTTGAGACTTTGGGGATACCACGGAGATTACTTGTTTTAAAACTATTATACTCAGATTTGTAGACTTCATTAAATAATTGCACACATTTTGTACATTTAAAGATCTTGACTTTGTTGATATTTGCTTCTAACAGTGTAGAGCTTTTGATAGAGAAGGTTACTTGTTTGTGATCTGTGATCTATTCTTTGCTCTACTGGCTTCATTAACAATCTTGCCTAGATTGTTCTTATTTATAAAAGCTAAGAATATTTATGCATATCCTAAAATGGTGATATAAGCTCCCCAAATTATTACTGCATAGTAAAACAGTGTTCCTACTTAAGGGTCCTTCATCAAGAAAATATAGGAATGTTGTGTGATTTTCTGGTAACATGATGGGGATCCTACATCATGCTATGATCCAGTAGCTGATTCTATTTAATATGAGTTGAATCTCTATGAGCTCCAGTTGTGGGTCTCCGGGTATCTGTCTTGAGGTAATGTGCTATTTTAACAAACATGGATACACCACCATAGTTTCCATTAGGTCAATATGAGTAATAAGCACAAAATCCAGGTACTAGAGGCATGCTCTCTGAACACTTAAACCACGTTTCTGCAATACTGTTCAAGAACAGCACATCCACTATGTTATGAACTATTGCATTACAAGGCATAGATCCATAGGTTCATAGGAGTTTACTAGGCTAACAGCTTAAGAGCTCTTAGAAACCTAGTCATTATAACATGATTTTTCCCAATATATGCCCCCTTGGGGCAAGATAATGGCATGAGCTTGTGCCTATGCCTTGAGTATCTTACAGATTCCCCCTCTCCATAAGAGACATAAGTGCTACCACAGGTGTGAATTTGTGATTCACCATCCATTGTTCCAAACTGTATTTGAAGAAGGCCAGGGAAGGGCTCTGCTAAATGTGAGTAAGAAGCCTATTCCAAGGAAAGGGCACTCAGTGAGACAGATATCTATCTCTCAGGCATGTTTTGTTTGAATCGCTAAGTTTAGATCCCTAGAGTAGATATGCCTGGCTTGTGGATGTGTAGCATCACCTTCAGAGCTGGATTTATGAGTACCTTGTAGGTTAGGCATAGGTCCCTTCTTAATAGTTGGTAGGAGATAGGGTAAAGGGATAGGGCTTTTTGTCTATCCACAGAGGACATGTTGTTTATACCCCGTATTTTCTTTGTGAGGAACTTCTGAGGTCACTCCAGCTGTTGTAAGTGCCTAGTCAAAGACATGCCAAATGACGCATTGTACTTGATTATTGGTCTAATAAGGGCTAAGTGCAGCAAGACTATAATTTCCTTGATTCTGTATAGCATAGGTTTACTTATAAGTTGTGCCACATAGAAGGACTTCATCAGCACTGTGAACACCTGGAAGTTATAGTTCAAGCTACTATCTATCTGTGTACCTAGATCTCTCACCTCTGAATCTACTCTTGGGGGTGTGCTATTGATGTTGTAATTTACAGAGATATTTGACTTCATAAAGGGTATAATAATGCATTTTTTTGTATTTATTTTTAGGCCATGGTTCTGTTATCGATCATTTGTCTTATATAGACTCTCCTGAAGGATATCTACATTATTGGGGGATTCAATGATTGCCCCCAGCTTGCAGTCATAGGCAAACTTTGTCATCCAGAGGCCTCCCACATTAGCTTTGACTTTAGAGAAGTATATTTAGAACCGGAGTAGTCAAAGCACTGTGCCCTGTGGCACATCATAAGTAACCGGCCTCTTGATGGATCTGGATTCACCTATTTTAACCATATGTGTCTTGTCTGTGAGCCACTTAGCTATCCCTCTGGTGATTTAGATGTTTATACCCAGTTTTGTGAGTTTATTTATAATACTTGAGTGGGGAATTGCATCAAATGCCTTGGTCAGGTCAAGGTAGGCGTTATGTACCAATTTACCCTCATCTATGCCCTTAGTGACTTTCTCAAAGAAATTCACCAGATTCAGTAGGCTTGATCTGCCCTTTTTCAAAGTTTCCTTTGTCACTATTTATCAGGTCCATTGCTATTCTTTCCATGACCTTACTTATAAGACTAGTCAAACTTTTGGGTCTTTAATTTCCCGGGTCAGTAGTTGATCTTCCTTTATGCAGAGGGATAACTGTTGTTGTCCTACACTCCATCTCTACTAAGCCAGTCTGGAGGTTGTGGTTAAGTTGAGATCCTAATGGGCCTGATAAGTGCTGATTTCAGCTATTTAAGAGGCAAGCTGGTATATCTTCAAGCCTCATTGATGCTGTGTATTTGGCTTTAGAGAGCACAGTGGCTACCTGCTCTTTGGTGATAATTGGCAGTGGAGTGGAGTGGTGGAGGGTATTTTTTTTTTTTTTTTGGGGGGGGGTGATTGGGAAGGTAAAATGTCAGCTGAATTTGTTGGCCAGCAGTTTTGCTATATCTTCTGGTTGAGTATAGGTGATGCCATCTAAAACTAATTCTGTACATTGTTCCTCTTAAGATTGTGGACATAACTGAGAAATGCCATGTGGTTATCCTTAGCTTTGGGAACTATTTTTACTTCATAGTCTGCTTTTGGAGACTTCACTAGTTCACTGATTTGCTAGTTTAGACTATTTAGTGACTTTTTTTGCCCTGTTGTGCACATTCCCTCTTTATTCTTGACAGGATGTTCTTTCTTTTTTTGTACACCCTATTAATACCAAGTTTTTGGAATCTGACCTCTGTTTATTTCAGTCTGGTATTGCTGTTTCTATGCAGTAATTTATATGGTTGCACAGGGCTTTTGTTTATGCCTCTGCATAGTCTTCTGGATATGGAGGAGCTTGGAAACTAGCTATGCCATCCCTTAATAGAGGACAATTTACCTTAGAAATGTTTTAAAGTATCCAGGGTTAGGTGGGAGACTAGATTTACCTTTATTTCAAGGAAGACCACTTTGTGATCTGATCTTGCCAGTCAGAACATCACACAGGGGAGGGAAGGCATACTGCTGCATATTTGCAAGTACCAGATCTAGGATATTTGTTCCCCTAATGGGAGTGCAGTCAAACTGCACCAGGGCATTTGAATTTACAAAGTCAAGAAATCTTTGGGCCTGCATGTTAGTGGACATGTATGCCTTCCAAATAATGGAGGGTGTAGAAAACTGACCCATGAGTATAGTATTGGGCTGGATGGTAAGTGATTCTAGTAACTTCAGGTATGATGTATGGATTTCCTGGTTCATGGTGGGGGACCTGCAGGTAGCAAGAATATGGAAATGGATTTTTCCCATGATTCATTGGACATGGAGTATCCAAGTGTTTCAGCAGTGGGAAGATGCACTAAATGCTGAGGACTGGTTCTGTTATGAGAGACAGAAACCTACCATTGTGGATAGCAAAACTTTGAACATAACTGAGCAAA
>NC_056731.1:151364360-151366860 GCF_019279795.1 Protopterus annectens
CATTATACATATCAGCTCTAATTAGTATTATATATAACAGCTCTAATTAGCATTATACATAACAGCTCTAATTAGCATTATACATATCAGCTCTAATTACCATTATACATATCAGCTCTAATTACCATTATACATAACAGCTCTAATTAGCATTATACATATCAGCTCTAATTAGCATTATACATATCAGCTCTAATTACCATTATACATAACAGCTCTAATTACCATTATACATAACAGCTCTAATTACCATTATACATATCAGCTCTAATTACCATTATACATAACAGCTCTAATTACCATTATACATAACAGCTCTAATTACCATTATACATATCAGCTCTCAGCAGAGATATTATTTTCCTGTAACACCCCTGCATGAAGAGTGGCAACAGTTGAAATCCGCAGTGTGCAACAGAGAAAGGCAGCAATCTTAGCTTAAAAAAACAGAGTATAAGACATTACAAAACATAATAAACCTCAGCATGCATCACTTTAATAGGAGCCAGCCATAAATGCAAGGTAGTACTGATCGATACACTAAGGTGCAATCACAATTGTGGGATTGATGTGATTTGAATAAACAGACCACGATATGTTGCAGAATTCTACTTTCTTCAAATGCATTGATCTCAGACTGGGTAAATTTAAGTGTAGCAGGAGTATGGCAATTCCTTCTTGCAGGTAAATCTCACTCTTGTGA
The DNA here is from genome assembly GCF_019279795.1 of Protopterus annectens. Classification (NCBI taxonomy): domain Eukaryota; kingdom Metazoa; phylum Chordata; order Ceratodontiformes; family Protopteridae; genus Protopterus; species Protopterus annectens. The sequence continues at coordinate 151,365,064 of NC_056731.1, forward strand.
TCATATTTTTAATTATGACTTTTGCTTGCACCTCATTTCTGCGATAAAGTCCACTTTATCTCTTGAAGAAATACCTTTGCTCTTAACTTTATACTGCAGTTCAGTCTGCACAATGTGTCTAAATATATTTGTTGTGTAACTAAGTAACTCTGTTACTTCTACAAAAAAAATTTAAATAATTTTCTATCAACATCTTCTTAGTTATTCTAAAATCTCAGTGATTAAATACTGTCTTCTTTTGTAAACTTAAGAAAGATAATCTAGTCAAGAGATCACAAGGCAGTATATAAATGCATATGCACACTAAGCAAAACCATATTTGAAAAATGTATTTGGTTACTAAAAGTAATAATACTTGGAAGGGTGAATATAATGGCAAGTTTTATTCCCTTCTGACGTGAGATGTTTGATCCTGAGGGAGAAGTGGAAGTAAATCTTGGCATTATCTCCGGCTGCTTCATGAATTAATTCCTATACTACCTCAGCTATATTTTAAATTAATTTTATTATACATTGTTATAGCTTGAGAAGAAATTAGACAGTTGATGTGTATAGTTTATAAAGCGAAAACTATTTAATGCGCATAATAATACTTTGCATTGTTCAACAATTTGCAGATTTTACATTAAACTGTCAACATTTACTGAATTGCAAAGGACACGATAATAATAAGCAAATTCAAATTTGAAAAACATAATTTCTCAATTTATTCTAGGGAAAAAATGACTGTGATATTCAAATATCTGAGTTTGAATGACCTTCTGGTAAAATCCTTCTCAATGGCCGATGCTCAGGATGTGGCTTAGGTATGGTAGAGAACTGACGATAATTCTACAGAATCTAGCATTTTGTTAAAAAGTAAAAAAGAGATTTAACTAGATAAAAGTGATATGGACATGAACTTACAGCTGGTACTGACAACAGGGAGTGATAAAGAGCTACATAGCCGCCATGATAGTATGTAAATCCTCAAGTCTTTAGCTCAGAGTGGCAGCACATCTGAGAGAAATGGATTTTCATTGGCTACTGTCTTTTGCCTTATATTTGAATGAAGGTTTCTTATAAAACAATGCAGAAATGATTGAAAATAATTTAGTTTGCTGAAGTATGAATTTGGAAATGTTGCTGCAATTAAAAGATGTTGCTATTTGATGCAATCAATTTATTCAGGTGTTATATTTTATTCTGATGGTTTGTAGAAGTATCTGGTATTCAGTTTTTAAACATTCATAAATTTCATAAATCTTCATCCACATTACTGTCTTCACCTCTTTACTTTGTCTTTCTCTGCAATTTAAAGCTAGTGCCATTAAGATAAAGCACAATATCACACAGGTAAAGGATTAAAATAAAATTATTACCTGCTGCTCTTAATTTACATTTTCTTGTGTAAAGCAATGAAGATGTCAAGTGTATTTGTTGTTTGAGTTAATCCAATTTTGAATCAGTCAACAAAATAATTGTCTGCATAGAGTGTTGCATTATGCAGTGCCCCTGTGTATTTCTAAAGCCCATTATTGCAGACAGTTTTCTGAAATATAATGCTAAGGACTACATCACAAGACAAACAGCAATTGTGATAGCAGACTGCCTTGTTGTTTTGCATGCTTTAACTTACAATGTGTTTAAAATTTCTGGGGATATTTTAATAAAAGATTAAGAGCAGGTCTTGCAATGTTTTTTACCCTAAGGAAAAATGTAAATAGTTTTGTATAATTTGCTTGATATTATTGCTTAGTCATGAATCTACTTACAGTATATTTGTTATGCAAACAATGTAGCTCTTTGTATTTTATC
>NC_056731.1:151369360-151491860 GCF_019279795.1 Protopterus annectens
CAAGGTCTCTTATTACACACTTGGTGTTAAGTAGACTGCTGCTTATGTGGTAGTTCATGGGTACAGAGTGTTTTACCAAAGGGGATGACAGTGCACTTTTTGGCATTGAGCTTGAGGCCATGGCTCTGGCACCTAGCATCTGTCTCAGTGAGGCCCTTCTGTAAGATGCCCACATCGTTTCAGGACTTGACTATGGCTCCTAGTTTTCAGACATGTGCGAACTTCATTAGTCAAAGACCTTCTGTGTTAGCCTGTACTTAGGAGAAGTAGATACCAAACAGGAGAGATCCCAGGACTGAACCCTGTAGTACTCCACTTGTCACTGGTTTGCAGTCTGATTTGGAGTCTGCAACTTTTACAGTGTGGGTTCTGTCAGTGAGTCAGTTGGCAACACATATTGTGACGCAGGGATTTAAACCTAGTTTAGTGAGTTTATCTATAATTCCAGAATGGGTATGGTGTTGAAAGCCTTGGCAAGTTCAAGATAGGTTGTGTGAACTGCCTTACCCTTGTCTATGGCTTTGGTGACTACCTCAAAGAAGTTGTTCAGGTTCAGGAGGCATGATCTGCCTTTCACAAACCCGAACTAGGTGGGGTCCAGAGTTTGGAGGTTGCCAATGTCTTTGTTTATGAGTTCCATGATGATACGTTCCATGGCCTTGCAGACCAGGCTCATCAGGCTAATAGGGTGATAGTTCCTGGGGTCCGTGGTGGCTCCCCCTTTATGGAGTGGGATAACTGTTGCTGTGCACCATTCAGTGGGCACAAAGCCTGACGTGAGGCTATGATTGAACATGGTGCTTAGGTGGGGAGCCAGTTCATTCTGCGATTCATGTAAAACGCAGCCTGGGATGTTGTCCAGTCCCATGGATGCTGTGTTCTTGGCTTTAGAGAGTGCAGTGTTTACCTGCATAGTTGTGATTACAGGTACTCTGCATTCTTCTGATATAGATATTGGCCCTTTAGGGGCTGAGAGGGGGGTAAAGTTAGCACTGAACCTATCTGCCAGGATGTTGGCAATATCAGCTGGTTCTGTAATTTTCATGCCATTGTGCTGTAACTCAGAGCAGATCTGGGTGTTGCTATTGAGATTCTTGACATAGTTATAGAATGCTTTGTGGTTGTCCTTAGAATCAGTGGCAATTTTGTTTTCGTAGCTAGGTTTAGATGATTTTATGAGGGATCTCAGCTTCTTACTGATGCTGACCAGGGAGCTCCTCCACTCTTGGGCTTTTAATCTCTTTTGCAACAGTTTCTTCCTTCTGTTGTAGAGTTTGTTTATGGCAGGAGACCACCAGGTTGGCTTAATTTTTTTGGAGGATAGCATCTTGGTTCTGTTAGGGATAGCATGATTTACGCACTCGTGTAAGTGCTTATAGAGTGCATTTGTGTAGGATTTAGCAGTTGTAACTGTATTGTCCATCTGCATGGGTGTCATGAAGTTCACCACTTCTGCCATAAGAAGCATGAAGTTGGATTTGGACAAATTTTTTACAGTGGTTTCCTTAATGGGGGGTGGGGCTGGGATGTGGATATCCAGGGTGATTAGCTTATGGTTGGATATGACCAACAAGAAGTTGACTTCAAGTGTGGAACACCAGTCACTCATGTTGGTAATGACTAGGTCTAGGATATTGTTGCCCCTGATGGGGGTGTGGATAAGTTGATCCAGGGCATTGGAATTTATGAATTCCAGAAAGCGTTGAGCGATGATGTTGGCAAATGAGTAGTTTTCTCAGTTAATGGTGGGATAGTTGAAATTGCCCATTATTAGGGTGTTTGGTTGAACCCTAATATTTTCCAGTATATCAAGAAAAGAGGAGGGGGAATCCTGGGGCATGGTGGGGGATCTGGAGCAAGCTACAATTTGGATTGCAGTTTTTCTCAGAGTTAGTTGCACTTCGATAATCTCGGATACATTATGCTGCACAACTAGCCTGGAGGTGTGGATATCCTTAATGAATATGGACACACCTCCGCCTTTAGTGTTCCTGTCCAAGTTAGATGGCCAAAAGGTGTGGTATGAGTTATAGCCTGGTAATGCAGGTGTGCTCGCTGGAGCCTTGAACCAGTTCTCAGTCACTGCACAGATATCAATGTTCTCCACTTTAAGGAGTGCCTCGAGTGAGTGCATTTTGAGGTTTAGACTTTTAGCATTGAGTAGCATTACCCCCAGTTTTTGCTTGTCTGTACCTGTTGTGGTAAATTTGTCATTTGAACCTTGCCTAAAAAAGGCACTATAGGGGCGGCAAGAGCCTTAGCCAGTATCCAGAATCCCAGGAGTGACAGGTGCAGGCCATCTCTTGGCAAAGCATGGTGGTCTGCCGACCATGTCATCCCAGGCAGACAGATACTGGATCCCCTTAGAATGACACCAGAAGCTTAGCCAATTGTTGAAGTCAATCATTTTGTCCTTGTACTGCGGTATCATTTTGGGTGATGTCAGGATGCTACTCAGGGCTAGGGTCATACCTGCCTGGGCTCCAAGATCTGAGAGATCTTCCATGTCTCTTTTTATGTAGTCCAGGGAGGTACATCTCAGGTGATTTACACCAACATGGACAATGACAGAGTCATATTTGTACTTGTTGTGGAGTGACCTGAAGTGTGTGGGTTATGTGGCAGATCCTGGCACTCGACAGACAGCTGACAGTAACCTCCTTGTTTAGCCTAGTGAGTGGGACATCAGTGTGTCTGACTATAGAGTTACCTATGACTAGTGTGTTGAGTACATTGTTTTGCCTTATGGGCTGTGGTTGAGTGGCACACTGAGTCTGTGGGCTATGTGTCATTTGGGTTGTGTTAGGGGGTGAAGGTTGCTTGCATTTCTGCTTTGGAGGTCTCTGTTGCTTGAGCAGATTATTATTGAGAGTCTCCATGAATGTTTTTGTGTTTCTATGTGTGGAATTTGGTGGTGTAAGTTTAGTGGGGCTATGTGATGAGTGTGGTGTGATGCAAGTGTTTACTTGACTGTCAAGTTCAGTCTTGATTGGAGAGAGCTTTGCCTCCAGTTTGGCTCGATAAGTGCATCTCTCACAGGTTGAAGTGTTGGATGGTAGGAGGAGAGGGCTGTCTGTGTACTTGAGGCAATTTCTACATTGCCCCAAGATGCCCAGATTCATCAGATAGACAGGAGAGAACACCGCAAGCTGACCATTGGACATGCCTGAATAAAAAACTACTTTCCTATGGACAAGTGAGGAAAGTAAGTACAAAAACTGTTTTCCTCTAGGTTATGAGGAAGGTTGAGTGCTGTAGTAATTTGTAGCTTATTTAGTGCTTACAACAAGTTCTAAACCAGTGCTGAGCACAAAGAAGCAAATTCAAGTGCTAAAACTAAGAAACTGGCTAGTTCTAAAGGGAAAAAATTAAGAGCAGACTTTATGGCGCCGGAAATAGTTTAGCCTTAGCTAAGCAGCACTGCGCGATGTGCAAACTCATGCAAACCCGCGCAAATATGGGTTTTTATCTCAGAAAGTTGAAAGGGATAGAAATAAGCCCAAAATGGCCAATAAAGTTCAATTTCAGAGCTGGAAACCACTCCTCTAGTGACTGACAGGCTGCTCAATGCTACTCTCACTGGTAAGCAGAAAGACTTCCCACTACCACAACAAGGTCTGGACAACTCAGAAACACAAACTAAAGTCCTGAAACCAGCAAATCTGAGATCGAGACTATTCTAGTATAGGAAAAGGCAGGAAATGAGCAAAACAGATAGTATTTTTGTTTTGTGAAATTAGTCAGAAAAAAAACACTAAATCTCTACCCAAGGAAGAATTTAAAATCCCATTTTTAACATCACCTGGTAGGTTCTGAAAATACAGCTGTGTGAAAATCCTCAAAACAGTACCAGTGGCCATAGCCCTGGAAGAAGTATCAGCAGAGACATACATACACTGCAAACAATGAGTAGTGAATTGTGCAATAGAATAAACTAAGTTACTTAAAGAAGACTTTTCCTCACAAGATGAAACTACAGATAAAACATTATACTTTCAAAATCTGTCAGAAAAAAATTTAATGTATGAACCTGACAATTCAAAATTCTGAAAATCAAAATTGCAACAGTATATACTTATTTTCCCATACCTATCAGTAATTTTCTCATCCTTATCAGAAACAGTAGGACTGGAATGAACTAGGGGCTTAGCTGCAGTGGTATCAACTAAAACTATAACTGCTGCATCAGCTTTGGGGATAGTATATAAAAATTTAAAAGACTGCAGAACTTTATACATCCTATCTGCCTTTGGGGGGGCAGCTGACTGATTATCAGGAAAATTGCAGGCAGCAACATATGCATCTTCTAAGCTTACAGAACAGCAAGAATGGGTGTAGGTTCTGGAAAATCCATATGTAACAACTGATAGTATTTTCTGAGGGACTGAAAACACTGAAACATGTTATCAGTAGTCTCAAAGAAAGAGAACTGCCCTAGAGAGAATCAGAAACTAAGCTGTCCTCTGAGTTTGAATCAGAAATCTGAGGAAAAACTCTTGTAGCCATCCCTGCATCTTCCTCTTCAGATCAGAATTTTGAATCTCTTCAGACAAAGAGGAATCCCCTCTTTCTTTTACCAGAAACTACTTTACAAGAGAGATCAATAGCCTGAATTTGATCATGATCCAGACCCAGTAAATTACTCCTAGCCAAAGAAATTTGAGGAGGAATAGATACATATTTGGTGTTCTGTCTCTTTTTGACAGGACAAATGGGGCCAACCATTTCACTAATGGCAGCAGCTGCTTCCCCAGGGATAAACACAGCATTCTGACACAAAACGGAAACCTTTCCTGTTCTCTCTCCCAGGATCAATAAGAGTGGCTCTTCCTTGCCCACTGAGGGGAACCCCACTGCCGCAGAGAATGTGGCTAACTCCTGGTCAAGAATTACTATAGGTGCTACATCAGAGGGATCCAGGGTAAAGATGAGTGGTCTGAGGCTCAACAAATAGCCACAGCAGAATCATCCCTCTTCAGCTGAGGCAAACTGCCAGCCAGCCCACTGGTGGCAAAGGCCTTTTTCTTAATGTCTTTCTTTTTGTGGCTGGAAGAAGGACCAATTGTGGGACTGGTAGTCTATTCCATGATCAAGCCGAAAATTGCGCCTCTTTCCCAAAGAATATGAGAAGCAGTTACCAATAAACACTACTAGTCCACAAAAGTTACTTTTTGACAGAAAAAAACACAGTGCAAAACACTGTAAAACAGTATGCCAACCCCATAAAGGAAAAATAAACACAATTTATCCACAGAAAAAAATGTTTTCAGTTACTTTATACTACTTTTAAACTGAAAAAAATGAGTGCTCCATTTAAAACTACATTACAGTCTCGAGACAGTCCAGTAAAACAAAACACCCCTAGTTTTATAATAAGCTTCCTGAAGAAGTAATAAAATATCAACAAAATTAAGAACATGGAATTTTTTTTTCCATAAAGGCAACTTATCTGCGCAGCAAAGTAAAGCACAAGCGAACTGTCAATCCTCAAAAGCCTCAATGAAGCATACTGTTTGGTGGCAACAAAGCTCTTAAAGGCTTCATGCCCAAACTTGTCTTTTAGTCAGCTGCTTGACAGTTTGGGCACATGGAAGGTGCACTGAAGTTTTGGAAGCTGGCTGGCTGTTATATCCTTGGTAGGACATAACCCGTAGAGCTGAGGCTACTGCAGCAGTGATCAATATGACGAACATCAGCTTAATATTCTTTTGTCAGTTTGGCTTTTTGTATTAAGGCAATTAGGCAGTTCCAAGGTGAATCACATCTGTTAAACGTTGCTCTTTCACATTAGACATAGCCTCTGAAACATCAGTTATTCATGGCAAAAAGCTCACTTGTTAAACTTTTGCATCTTTGTAGTTCCCTGTTATTTCTTGCAAGCAAGTACTGAGCATACAACTTCTCAAAATGATGAGAACAGATTTAACAGGCATGGCATATATTTAACATGTTGCATTAAATAAAAATCTGAAGCACAATTAAATAAAATGTGCAGTCAGGCATTATTTATATGCATTTGCAGAGTATTAAGAATAAAGTAAGACTATAGAAAATGTATACCAGTAATTGAAACTCAAAGCTTTTACCCCTATTTTTCAGAATAATTCTAATTATAATAAAATGATTTTGACCGCAGCTTTAGATGACTAAATGCAAGCTTAATGAAACATGCACACTGATCAGTATAAGCAAAGATTAACATCTGGCCTTCACATATGCTTGAAAAACTAAATTCCCAGGATTATTTTTTTCTGGAAAAAAAAAACTTACTTATAGCCTCATGATAAGCATTAACTTTTGTCACAGGGTAACCACTTTATAAATATTAATGTAGGCATTCATAAACTGTTCAATCAATCAAAAAACAGTTTCCTGTTTTGCTGCAGGCAAAAAATGGGATTTAGAAAGGATGATTTTTAGGCTGAGTTACCTTCAGTACTCTGATGCTAAGTGCCACAACGAAGAACCTTACAAGCCCAGAAATGAACATGCACTGGTAATTCCTTATTAAAAAAGCTCTCCCTGGTGGTTTCAGATAGTCTGATTGAGGAAGGAATGGATGTGACTACAACAGGATGTAATCTGTATCTTCCCGAGAAGTCTGGTGATGGTGTTGATATCTCTGGAGTTAAACATGTGTCATACACACCTCAGTGAAGTGACAGGTTAAGTGAAGCTAAACGCCCTTTAGTGCCACAGATATGTATAGTATATTAAGTTATACAATTTAGATCATTATTGTGAAATTAAGACGTTCACGTTTAACATTTTCTTTTCAGAAATTGGCAGCTTATTTTATTTTTTTCTCAAAAGCATTTAGCAAGTAAAATGTACAAAATGTGACATAATAGCTCTGTACACCGTACTCTCCTTAGAAAACCAGTGAGCAATTCTGAATTTTTCTTTTTTCTTTTTTCTTTTTGTGATACTAAGCTGGCTTTTCTGTTTAAAGCCTAAATTGTTAAACAAGGGCTTTTAATTTTATTTTTGTAAAAATAAAAAAAAATAGAGAGGGAGACAGAACCAATGACTGAATACATCCACTGCTTTACACATAAAACGTGTCAGTCTGCATCACTTCCACTGTGAGTGAACAGAAGTAAATGTATCAAGGACTGGAATCCCCACACTGCACTTGTCAAAAATATCTTGCAGAAAAACACTTTCTAAAGTGATTTGTGGGTGGGGGTGGGGGTAACACCCCTCCACCCACAAACTTATATATAGCAGTTCTGAGATCACACTTACTTGAAAAAGTGGAGAAGTCCCCCCAAAAAGGAATCACTTCCTGCACAACTTGTTGAAAGTGGTTTCTTGTGGAGGAACTCCAATCATCAGCGATTTGAAGCTCAGCCACTCAAAGCTTGAGAGTTCAAGATTCGTCCACCAATAAGATGATGTTCTGCATAGTTGTGAAGTTATCCATATCCACTATTAGACATTAATTTTACCTTCAAGTGTAATACTTAGCTGTGTGAACTGCTGTCAATACCATTGTTAATACATAGTGTGTTTTTGAGCTGCCCCTACCAACTATAGTAATGATCTTCAAAAACATTATGATGTCCAAACCTTTCTAATTAGTTATTAGTGAAAAATATTAAGCGCCAGTTTTCTAATATTTTTTATCTGTTATTTATTTCACATTTTGCCATGTTAAATCCAGAATTTGAAAGTCTTATTTCTAGATGAGTCACCTTCCATAGTACAAACCTAAAGAAAATGCATTACTGCAGCCAGTTAAGCTAAGCAGCCAGTCAATGGGAGACAATCAGAGTACTCAGAGAATATTTGCAGGCCTGTACTAAATCCCAGAGTTTGTGCTAAGGGTAAGCAATATAAACCATTGCATAATGCTAAACTTACACCTCACTCGCTTGCTCTGTTATGAGTTACAGCTGACTTCCAGAGTGACCCTCTCAGGTGGCCACCACTATCCAGAAAGTTTTCAAGGTAAAAAATGGAAAATGGAATTAGATTCCCAGTTTTTCCATAACACACATGCATCCATTTATACCTATGGACAATTTGGCATTGCCATGCCAGTGAGGTATATTTTTTAATAGATTAATTGTAATTCATATTAGTAAAGAGAACATACAAACTGGGTGTCTAATGTGGTGTATACTCGTGAATTGTCTTATGTTTAATATGGGTCTGAGGCTCAGATTGATGGCTACATGCAGGGTAGAGTCTGGAATTGACAGTGTTCTGATTGCCAGCTGGAACATTGCAGGGGAGGGAGTTGCAATATTTGCAGACAGGGTATAGGGACAATTAAGTAATGATCTCTAACAAGATCGGACACACATACAGTTCTGTGATAACTAAAAGTAATGCATGAAGGCTGACAAGGACCAATAGTCCCTATCGGTTAGGGGTACAGAGGCTAGGAATATAGACAACTGGCAGACTGCATAATATCATACCTCTCAGTTGTCCAGACTTTTCCAGAAAATCCAGATTTTTGCCTCATGTTTTGATCTGTTCCTCATAAAATATGCAGTTTTCTGGAATTTTGTGCAAATCAGCGAGGACTGATTTACTTAATATTGACAAGCATTTGAGTTTCAGACTATATCATTCAGAAAATGCATGGTAACACAAGACGTTTTACTCTAGCAACTTTCTAAGTTTATAAGATCATTATTTAAAATTGTCCTCATTTTTGAGGCTTTGTCCCTCCATTATTTTTGGCTTTGTCCAGATTTTTTGTGCAAAGAGGTTGAGAGCTATACATAGGATTAATGGCAACTGTGGAAAACAAAAGTACTAAAATTGTTTTAAATATGATTTCTGTTTTATTAATTTAACTTGTAAAATGTATGCCTTTACATTTTTATATTATTGATAATATGTTTGTCTAATGTGAAACTTTCTGTTTAATTTATTTATTTTATTTGGGTTTCCTGAGGGTAGTACAGAAGTGAACCAGGTTTAAGTATAAATAGTTCACTTGCTATTATAAATAGTTGGTTAGTCCATATCCTAGTGATCCTTGTACTATTAACCGTAATGTTTTATAGTTAAGTTTGTTTGTCATTAGTATGTCAGGATGTTTTTCTCTGTCGAAGAATACACTACCAATGGGACTTCCCGTTTGGAAGCCTCTGGTTAACATTGGTATAAAGGAATAAATAAATAAGTCATCTTTGAATTATTCATGAGAACTGAACTTTTTTTTTTAGTTTGCATGCTTAGACAACACAGAAATGAGCAGATAATTATTTTTTATGAGGCTCTTTTGTCAGAAAAGAATAAACACTATGACAACATGCTTCCTTTTTTTTTTGCACTGCCAGATTTTTGCTGTTTTCATAGGTTTTGTGTGCTTACCCACTACCCCCTTTAGTAATAGGTGCTAAACCTACCCCTAACCCTAATTCTGCTCCTGCCCATAACCTTAACTGTGGTCCTTACCTTAGAAATGCTGTTTGTATACAACTACCAGTATTCAGATAAATCAGGTCAGAATGCCTTGTTAGGGTTATGGTTTATAGATCAGAAAAGGAATTTGTCTTCCTTTTTTGATCTCTTATTTTGGGTTTTTGTTTTATCAGTCGAATGTGCAGCATGGTTTGGTCCATCTTTTGTGTGTCAGTGTTTTAACATGTCATACATTGTTGATACACACACAAACAAACACACACACACACACACACACACACACACACACACACACACACACACACACACACACACACACACACACACACACACACACACACACACACACACACACAAACGCACACACACACGCACACACACACACACACCATGTGCAAATGTGTGGTACTTCTGACTACACTGATCTGTCTTCCCTGCTGATATATTACTCAGGTTATCTGAGATGAGCAGTAGATTAATATTCAGCTAAAAAAGTATTTTGTACACAAGGAAAAACCTTACCAGCAACAGAAATCCCTATGCTACAGGCAATTCTGCAACTACAACCATACCTTTTTTCTGTAACTATAAACATACCTTTTTCTGTAACTACAAGCATACATTTTTTCTGTAATTACAACCATACCTTTTTTCTGTAACTACAACTATACCTTCTGCTGTCCTCACACAAGGACGCTGTTAAGCTCCCATTAGTAGGAGTTTCCACAGCATCACATCTCTTTATTACCATAGTATTGTAATGACCCTAGCTTTGACATAATGCCAAATGTATAAAAGAATTTTATGAGGCACATTTAGCCATGACGGTAAAGCACAGAGCAACCTGTATAAGCTACCTGGTAAGGTATAATTTAGTGAGCAGAAGCTGCTTAGTAAAATATATTGTACCTGAGTTTGTAACTGTTCCCTGCTGTCCTGTCTAGCACGTTCATATAGGTTCATAGGTTGGTACTGGGCTATCTGCCCGAAGGTGTATATTAGCCCAGCCACATTTTGTGGTATTCACCGCCCCTTTAGTAGTTCCCTAGACCCTTGTACTAGCAGCTAGTACCCTTGGCCCCTATCTAGTAGTGCTGTTGGTGTGATCCCCGGTGTGAACTTTCTCTTACCCATCCAATCATCAAGGTTCCTCTTGAAGAGTGATAGTGATATGACTCAGTGAACTTGCTGGTTACTGGTGCATAGAGTTTACCACTGTCAACTATGTGTGCGAAAGGATTTAAAAGCATTCACAACAGGTAGCATACCTGCCTTTGATGCAGAAGGCTGTGGGTTCTACACCCAAAGTATATAGATGGCTTGCTGATATTTTTTTTAATCCCGTTCAATTATATGTTTGGTTATCTGAACAGTTTGATTATCCAAACTACCCTAGATCCCAATTAGTTTGGAAAATTGACTCTACTTTACATAAAAAAATGAACTAAAATACCTTTGCCGCTCCTTTAAAATTATATATAGATATATATATATATATATATATATATATATATATATATATATATATATGAATTCACTTTATAATCTCAAAATACGAAAATACTGCATTTTAGTATCTTGAGACTATAAAGTCGAAAGTCAAAAAAACTGACACCCACAACTGTGAAATTCAAAATCGGCATCATTCAAATACACACACCAACACAGAAATAACCACACATACACCTACCTAATGACACTACAACACACAAAACAACACACACAAACACAACATAACAAACAAACACACCTACTCTACCTATAAGCAGGGAGGCTAGCCCCCCACACCCCTGCTACTTATATATACTAACTCTGAGATTGCACTAAACACACAAATACATAAAACCAGCCACTACACACACTCACACACACTAAAATCCCTACCCAATACCCTCACAAGAACACCACTTACCTGAATCCCCAGCTAAATCCACAAACCGCACCACATGTCACAAACGCGACAAAACAACGGCGGATTTGAATATCAGTGAATAACCCTTTGAGCAGAAATGAAACATAGTGTTTTGAGTGGAGTGCAGGAGAGGAAAAGAGCTGCAGAGGAGAAGGAGAAAATGTACAAATTTCCAAAATTAACATCCTGGTTGAACCCAAGTGCAACATCATCAGCTACTAATACTGCTACTTCAAATATAGCATCCACATCTACATCCATTCCTGCTTCCAGTCATCCAGTTCCAGCAGGCGTACGAATGGCATCGTTACCTGTTCCTACTGCTGGGGATATTCCACAAGAGGAAATATCCAAATCTGTAATAGTAAAAGAGTTTCTGATCCAAGAAACAGATTCAGGGCTATGGAACATTAACAATACTAACACAGTGAATTACTGGATTTGTAGTGGACCATCATGATGTCAGAATCATGATAAAACTTTTCAAACTCATGCAGAGTGTATAAAGGAGCTGAAGGAGAGAATACTCTGGAAAGGTATTTATCAAAGAATGTTTTCAAATGTCAACTGTGCAATGGCGAGTGTGTAAAATGTGAATAGCTATTCTATTCACTTTCCCAAGGTTGTTTGTACTGTTTTGTATGTCATCTGTTGTCCAAGAGAAAGTCTCCCTTTGCTACATCGGGATTCAATGACTGGAAACACAGCAATATTATTGTAGAGCATGAAAACTGAGAAGAAACATCATAAATGCATGATGGCATATTTGATCTGACATGAAGAAACTGGAAGTGTAGATTCTTTGTTACTTGAACATCATCACTCAAAGCAGGAGTATTGGCATAAAGTGTTGACACTTGTGGTTTCTGTAATTTACTTTCTTGCCTCTAGAGGTTTGCCATTTCATGGGAAAAAAATCAAATTATTGGGTCAGCAAAAAATGGAAACTATTTAAGTATTCTAGAGCTATTGAGTGAATTTGACCCTTTTTTGGAAGAGCATCTCAAACTGTACATAAATTGTGGAAAAGGAAACCCATCATATTTATTGGTGAACATTTGTGAGGAATTTATTGAATTAATGGTGCATCATGTTTTTTGCGCGGTTCTTGAAGAAATATAAGAGTATTACTCAAGAAGTGTGGATTCCATTCCAGACATCTCACACACTGATCAACTGAAATTTACTGTCCAGTACATATGAGGATGTGAATCTATGGAATGTTTCATTGAGTTCATCCCCATCTTTTTTTCATGGAGCAAAGAATATAACAGACACTGTTGTGGATTTCCTTAATGAAAACAAAATTCCACTATCAAACTCACATGGTCAACCATATAATAATGCCTCAAATATGTCTAAATGCTATACTGGATTGTAAGCACAGATTCATCAATTGAATGAGTTTGCCATCTATGTCCTCTGTACTGGACACAGCCTAAACTTGGTGGGAGTAAGCGTGGCAGAGTGTTGTCTACAGACTGTAAAATTATTTTACTTTGTTCAGCATTTGTATTCCTTTTTCGCTGCTTCTACACATCAATGGAATGTTCTGGCATCATCCTTAGGAAAAAATGTTGTGGTCAAGCATCTGAAATGAGATGATCATCACATTTTGATGCTCTTCATGCTCTGTATGAAGGATTGAGCCAGAAAATGGAGAACCTGGAAATTATCTTTTTGACATTTCCTTGGAATGACATTCTTGAAAGTGGGAACGAAACAAGTAATGTCCTGTGGTCAGAGGACGCGAACATGCTTGTTGCCATCAATCTTTTTGAGTCTCCAAAAACATATCGTCGTGAAATTAGAAACAAAGTTAGTGAATCCGAATTAAAAGCCAAGACTAGGTGTCCAGATTCAGATTTTAGTTATGTGAAAAAAGTGAATGAAAGCGAAGTATGTGTCTTACTAGATATGAGGGATCAGAAGAAGAAGAGGTACTTCTCACTAAAAGTGAAAAGTTCAAGACAGAAACGTTCCTTTCTGTTCTGGAATCTCATCTTTGAGATAAAATGTGCAGAAGCTTACATATTGATTGGAATTTTCCTTCTTCAGTGAATTGAAAACAATTGGTTCTGATGAGCTAAATGAAAAGTGTGAAAATGTGGCTACTTGTATCACAAAGACCTTGATTATGGTGACCTTTTAAATGAATGTGTTCATCTCAAGCATTACATTGTTTTTGGTGAAAATTGTGCAACTCTCCTTGCATTGTACAGAAAAATAATTTCAGACAGCTTGAAATGTGTGTTTCCCAATGTTGAAATTATATTCACAGTGTTCATGTGCATGATGGTTACCAACTGTGTAGAAGTACATTCATTTTCAAGACTGAAACTTATAAAACATCAGTTTCACAGCACAATGGGGCAACAGCATTTGAAATGGCTTTTACTTATGTGTATGGAAAATGACATCCTCAGGACCATTGACTTCAAGTCAGTTGTAAAGCAATCCTGTGCTAAGAAATTTTTTGCAAACGGTTATACTGAACACTTGATTAATAATAAGTATTTTATAATAATTTCATACTGTGCCATCTGCGTCTGTATGGTTAATTAGTTATAGTATCATTAGTTTTGTTGAAATGTTTGTGTTTTTCAAGGCTAATGTTATATTCTTCAAATGTTTATGTTGACTAATCTTTGGTGTACAGCATTTTTGTTAATGTTTAAACACTAATTTTATTGGAAGTATCAATAAATATATGTTTAATTTTACTGGCCATTTTCATTTTTAAGGGCCCCAATGCACTGCTTTGCATAGCGGCCAATAATGCTGTCAAGACAGCACTGGCAGGCAAGGTGAAAAGGAAAAAAAAATACTTTGTCACCTTTTTCTTCAATTGTGTTTCAGTTTACTGAAGAGCAACCCCATCACTATTCTTGTATCAATGTCTACCTCCTGTCTTCTCCTGCCAGGCTGTTTAAAGTACACAGTGGTATCAGTTATGCCCCCATGCTGCTTCGTACTACTGAAAATTTAGACATGATATGTAATATGCCCCATGTATAAGACATCAGACAACTCTCTGTAAGATAAAATGCAAATGACCACATGGAACATAGTGATAGTTGCTTTTGTATATGGCCATACCTGTCTGTATTTGTGTACATAAATATACTCATAGAAATCATTGCACTTCAGACGCCTTTTGTCCACTGAATGCGCCACTGTTAATTAAAACAGTCCATAAAAGCAGGAGTATTGGGGGAAATCATCTGAGATATCAGAATGTCCCTGAAAATCAGACAGTTGGAATATACACTCAGGCACATGCCTGCTATTGCTGGCCATAATGTTTAATAGATATGAGCTTCTGTACCAAGCTTTTGTGTTCATTACAATGACTGAAAGATTTCATGAGAAGTCAAAAACCTCTTAAGAGTCCACACTGAATATTCGTTGCAATCTGTTTGCGTTTTGCATCTTGGAAGTATATTACATAAGAAGACATGAATAGTATCGTGGCCCACATACCATTTCATTAAGTTTGTAGTTGGCATGCCCATCTGTTACTGAAATTACTGTCCGTGCCTCACTAACAGAGTAACACTGCCATAACTGCTCCTCACCTTTCATGCATATGCACAGTGTAGGAGATACCTGTATGTCTGGGCAACAATTTCCTTTTATCAGGCAGACTCTGTTTCACTGCTCTAAACCTTTTGCAATTTGGCCCTCTGTGTGTAAAGCTTCAAAGTTGCTTATCTATAAGAAATTCAAATAAAAATATGGTTATCCTCACTTTTATCAAAGGTAGCTTATATTAATTCTTAAAATCCTGTGTGATTTCCAACAACTTGTAATAGGCTTCTGATTTCTGCAGATTTCCCAACTCCTAAGGTACTGTTTAGATCTGGCTGTCATGTCTGGGTTTTTAAATGTATTCTTGCCCATCTTATTGTATTTCATTACATGCGTCCGTTATATTTGACAGTGATCTCAGTGGGAGTTGAGACACAAGTGAAGGATCCAAGGAGATAAAAAACATATTATATGAAACTTTCACTATTTTTAACATGGTTGTGCAATTCTTTTCCCACAGGCATGTCTCACTTGCATTTCTTAGTCTCCAGAGCTCCTTTGCGCCATCCTACATAATATTTCCTCTTTGAACAGCCCTATTAAATATTATAGGCCTTCTGCCTCACATACTCTTATATTCCCATGGTCTTACACTGCTCTTCTGATCAGCAAACAAGAGGAAAATATAATTTAGTTAAGATATGCTGCCCAAACTTCATGAATCAAGAACAGAACATCATTCTCACTGTTGTTTTTTTATTTTGTGTTAAGAGTATTTAACAGTGTTTATGAAGAAATAAAACAACCTTAGTCAACATTTTAAAATATTTTCTTTTGTAAATAGAACTTTTATTAATATATGCTATAATTTTCAAGTCATGAAAAGCTAAATATGCTTGACAAATGCATGGATTAATTTATCTGTTTGCTTACTTATTAACTAGTTGGAGACACTTGTTTTACTGGATCATGCATTTTCATAACTTTAATTACTGATATGGTACATTGTACTAAAAATAAATTCAACGCGCAAGTCAAACTGTATGCTTTGAAGTTTCTGAGCAACAGTTTTCGTATAAGAAACACAAATAATATATCTGATGTCAGTTTTGAACACCAGTTCCTACAAATATAAAACTTTGAATCTTAGCTGTGTTATAAAAAAAATGATTATTTATTCATTAAATAATCAGTTATTAGTATTCCCGCAGGAGTCAATTTATTACAAGGCAAATGTTTGTCATACTAATGATGTAACTATTTTCCTTTAATATTGATCACATAATCGGTTTCTTTATCTTAGCAGTGATATGGGATCCGATCCCAGTGCGTTGCCATACTTGTGCATGTTTCTACTATAATGGTATAACGGTACTGTTTATGTCTACTGTCCTATATGTCTGAAGCAGGATAAGGATCCACAGACAGATAACTTTTAAACCTTCAAACCTGGCATTGTATTCATGTCACCATGCAGGATCTAAAAACATGACAGAAACCAATGAAATTTGTCCATGTATCCTAGTAATTTTTCAGATGCATTTTATAATTATAGCGGTTATCCAAAAGACAGGTTCACATATAAAGCAAAATGTTAATATCAAACAAACTGAGTACTTGTCTTTTTAATGTTACAATGGCTAGAAAAAGCTGTAGCACTACTGAAGAACATGTAGGCTGCGATGGTGCAGCGTTTAGCATTGTCGCCTCACAGCAAGAGGTTCTTCCGTTCGATTCTCGGCTGGAGCGCCTTCTGTGTGGAGTCTGCATGTCCTCCCCACGGTCGAGTGACATTTAAAGACATGCCGGTAGGTGCATGTGTAAATGGGTGTTCCTTCTTTGAAGGCTGAGCGTCGGGCTGGCAACTCGGCACTATAAAAATCCACTGCCAATCTTAAGCAGACCAGAGTTCCGCTGTGGCGACCCCTAACCAGGAAAAGCCGAAAGACATTACACTACTGAAGAACATGAGTTTCTTGACAGCCACACTTAAGAAGCAAGTTGATGACATTTTATTTGTTAAGAAACACCATTTTATTTTAATTATTTTAATTCACTACTGTAAAGTGTCACTTCTTTTTGTTATAATCATATCTGTATAACTCCCTTTGTCTTTCTTTCAATCTGATTAGTGTTTAGACTGAAATGTTTCATTTTCTGTTCTGCATTCCACTAAAAATACTGTCTGCCAAACATGTATATTAATAACACTTGTTCAGTTACTTAAATACGACATTACATTACACTGGAAGGATGGAGCATCACTCACCTAGGAGGGTTTCAAATAATTAGCTACTAAACACCAACTAGCTCACAAATATTTAACCTACACTCAGAAATGCCACACCCACTTTACAGAATTTTGAAAATCCCTTTTTGAACACATTCTAATTTGAAGTTGGTATATATAATTAAGGATGGACTCTTGGCATATGTGTAAATAGTTTTCACTATTTTGCTTTTATGTTTTATTAATCAGCAATATATTCACTGGTCATACTGTTACCTGTCAGTTATCATTGTTATGCTCACTGTATATGTTTTCATAAAAAGGAAAATGATTTTGCACAAAAAATACTGTATTTGCCATTATTACTCATTTCTCTTTCTTCAGACCACAATCATTTCTAAAGAAATATATCTGTGCAGTATGGTTCCTGTGGCCACATCCCTTTATATTATTTCTGTTTGCTTTGTATAGTACTGCTTGTAGTGGCCAAATTCAGTGATGTACAGCCTGTAAGAAAGAGCTGTTTCAGAAATGTTGCAAGAAATGTTATTGCTGCAAATAAAATCCAAGAATATACATCAGAAATGGGCATTTTTGTATGATTTTATTCTGTTTAAGTACTCGTATAATCTGTAGTGATAAGCAGAATGGAATTGTTCGGTCTAACTGAGCCATCACCTTAGCCAACACCCTTCTCTGAGTACATATAAACATGAAATACTAATAAGTTTGGATATTTGGGATTTTCAGCTGAGCCATGGTATAGTTTGTCCAGATTTTCATGAAGCATCAATTCACTCAGGTTTCATGAAGTCACAGACTGCCCTAAAGGCTCATAAAAATCAACTGGCAAAGGGGGACTGAAAAGAAAGAAATTAATTTGATAAGCCTTAAGCTTTCACGTCTGTCACATAATGAGAAAAGTGTAACACCGGTGCATAACTAATTAGCAAAAGATATCAGAAGAGTGGTAGATAAAATAAAACAGTATAAGGAATAAAAAAAGCATGCACAGATAGCACTGCATGCATTATTTCATCTGAAACTATGACAGGCAAAAATAAGGAAACTGCAGATCAGTATGCTGATATAGTAGAAATACCAAGTAAAAATTCTGATATGCACTTAGTCTAAAATTGTGCAAAACACTGTTACAGGTTAAATTATGTGCCACAGTTTAAATTACCTAAGTATTTAGCTGCTGGGAATATTTCATAGCTAAAAACAAAGTTATTCTTAGAAATAAAAAGGCAGGTGTGAGAATCATTTACAATATGCAATCCAGTATTACTGTAATCCCCTTTGATAAAAACTCTGTACCTATCCCCTTTGGTAAAAACTCTGTACCCATGAACTACGACATAGGCGGCAGTCTACTTAATGCCGAATGTGTGATAAGAGACCTTGGGACCCAGGTGGACAGTAGTCTCTCCTTTGATAATCACATCACCACAGTAGTCAGGAAATCCTTCTACATGGCACACCTCATCACAAAAGGGTTCTCAACCAGGAAAAAAAAAAGTCATTGTTCCCCTCTACTCGACACTCATTAGACCCATTATAGAGTACAACACCCCTTTTGAAATGTACCTCACAAGACATCTGCAGCAGCTGGAAAGGCCACAGAAGTACCTCACAAAGAGGATTACTGGCCTCAAACAGATGCCCTACACTGACCATCTCAAAAAACTCCAGCTTTAGTCCATAGCATATCACCTACTCCGAGGTGATCTCTGCCTAACATATAAAGCTATGTCAAACCCAGAGCTTTTGAACATGCTGCACCTAAAGAAATCCCAATCCCTCCGAGCTACATGCTGTAGGGACCTAAACCTTGTCACCACAATAAACAGGAGATGCTGGAAGGATAGATTCCTGTCTCAGAGACTTCCCATACTCTGGAACAAGCTTCCTATCTATGTCAAGCAAAGTTCCTCATTAGCACTCTTCAAGAAAAATCTTGATGAGTGGATGGGAAATAGGAAATTCACCCCGGGGATCACTTCTGTGGCTCTGCTCGACAGAGGCATAGGAAATTAACTTTCTTGGGTGGCGTAAGCCAGGGAACCTTGTTGGCTAGGCTTACTTAGGCCCTTGGGCCAATAGCCTAGGACCTACCTATGAACCTATAAAACAGCAGTAACTCATCTGTGATCCTCACAAACAATAGTGAGACCGAGTGAAAACATTCTGCCTCTACTGACCGGCAACATGTACAGATATGTACTACACAGTTGTATATTGTATCTGAGGTGCTTAAACAAATATCTGCAATCCAGAAACATTGGCACACATTTCAAAATGAGGCAGTCACTGCATATTACTGTATAACATGACAAAACATAACAACACTACAGTAAGATGTAGCAGGAACAGTTAATATGGGCAATTCATTTCAGATATACAACACTGCAGTACAATTACTGAAGGTAGATATCCTGTAGGGAGATGCTCTTGATTCAGCCAGCAATGTGCAGGACAGATGTCAAATGCATGCTGAAGGACTTACATAAAAGTGCTTAATTCAACACAGAGCCACAGATTCACACTGATAGGTCAGTTCTTCTCAGCAGATGTAGCATCACAGTGCTGTAACACGTGGTGACTGGGGTGTTTCAGAGCACCAGACAATGTCAGTATCATGCCTTTCATTATCCCTTAGATACTCTGCTAGCACATGTAAGGGCAGGTATCTCATCCATATCCAGAATGGGCAACTTTTATGGGAAGTGTTTACAACACAGTATTGCTGCCCAGTGTTCTGGGTACATTAGTCTGCATAGTTTGTCAGTCATGGACCAACTAAACCAGATAGCATTTCAAATATATAATATATAAATAACTAAATGTTATGCTAGAAACCGGACAATATACAGACATTGTATGCTAGAAAACCTCTTAACTGTCCCTTATTTTGTAGGGGTACCCTTAATGTTTTTTTCAAATGTTTTCCCTGTCCTTCCTAAAATTGGGAATCATTCTGAGAAGTTCTAAGATAATAGTGCAAACATTTAAAATATGTCCTTCATTAATTTGGGGCCTTTTAAATAATTATTTTTTACTTTGCCAAAAAGTCTGGAGGATAAAGCTGAGAGCTCCATATAGGCAACTGGCTATCATAAGATGATTAAATATGCAAGGTGATCAGGAACCATGGAGGCTGCTATGACAGCAGATTATCTACTGGTCACTCATAGGTTCATAGGTGTGTACTAGGCTAATGGTCCTGGGGCCTTTAGAAGCCTAGCCATAGGATTACCCTGGCATAGTGCCACCCAACCTTAGTTCCCAGTGCCTCTGTCGAGTAGAGCTACTGGTGTTATCCCCAGGGTGAATTTTTTTTTCCCAAACACTCATCAAGATTTCTCTTGAAGAGGATCAGTGAGGTGCTCTGCTTAACATGTATGGGAAGTCTGTTCCATAGCATGGGCAGTCTCTGGGTTATGAACCTGTCCCTCCAGCATGTTCCGTTAATTGTGGTAATGAGTTTGAGGTCTTTGAAGTGTGTGGTGTGGAGGGACTGAGATTTCTTTAGATGTAGCATTTCTAACAGAGCTGGGTCAGACATGGCTTTGTAAGTCAAGCAGAGATCACCTCTAAGTAGGCGATATGAGACAGAGAATAGTTGGAGTTTTTTGAATCTGTCCATATAGGACAAGTGTTTAAGGCCTAGGATCCTCTTTGTGAGGTACTTTTGCGGCCTCTCCAGTTGTTGCAGATGTCTAGTGAGGTACATGCCAAATGGGGCATTGTACTCGATGATTGGCCTAATGAGTGAAGAGTAGAGGGAGATGATAACCTCTTTCTTCCTGGATGCAAACCCTTAGTAATGAGATGTGCCACATAGAAGGACTTTCTGACCACAGTGGCAATGTGGTGGGCAAAAGAGAGGTTGCTGTCAACCTGTGTTCCCATATCTCTTATAACGTCTTCTGTGTTCAGTGGACTACCATCAATGTGGTAATTCATGGGAACTGTGTTTTTTCCAAACAGGATGATGACACATTTTTTGGCATTGAGCTTAAGCCCATGGTTCTGTCACCAGTCGTTGGTCTCAGTGAGGCCTTTCTGTAGGATATCAACATCACTTGGGGGGTTAATAATAGCCCCCAACTTGCAATAAACTGTGAACTTTGTCAGCCTGAGACCCTTCGTGTTGGCCTGGACTTCAGAGAAGTAGATACCAAACAGGAGAGGACCCAGGACCGAACCCTGTGGGACTCCACTCGTGACTAATCGGCAGTCTGACTTGGAGTCAGCTACTTTCACACTGTGGGTTCCAGCTGTGAGCCAGTTTGCAACCCACCTAGTGATATAGGGGTTGATGCCAAGCTTAGTGAGTTTTTCTGTGATTCCTGAGTGGGGAATGGTATCAAAAGCCTTGGTCAGATCAAGGTAGGCTGTATGAACCACCTTGCCTTCATCCACAGCTCTGGTGACTGACTCAAAGAAGTTGACCAAGTTGAGAAGGCATGATCTACCCTTCACAAAACCAAACTGTGTAGGATCCAGAGTTTGGAGATTCCCTATATCCATGTTTATTAGTTCCATGATGATGTGTTCAATAGCTTTGTATATCAGACTCATAAGGCTAATGGGTAGATAGTGTCCAGGGTCTGTAGTTGGTCCTCCTTTGTGGAGAGGGATGACTGTAGCAGTGCACCATTCAGCAGGGACAAGCCTGAGGTGCAGCTGTGATTGAACAGAGCACACAGGTGAGTTGCCAGTTCACTCTGTTGTTCATGTAGAACACAACCCAGGATATTGTTAGGTCCCATAGAAGCTGTATTCTTGGCCTTGGACAGTGCTGTTTTAACCTGTGCAGCAGTAATACTGGGTGCCTGGCAATCTACTGGTATTGTGATTGGTCTTTTGGGGGGGGTAAAGTTGGCACTGAATCTGTCGGCCAGTATACTGGCAATATCTGTTGGCTCGGTATAGGAGGTACCATTGTGCAGTAGCTCAGAGCAAATCTGGGTATTGCCATGGAGATTCTTTACATAACTATAGAAGGCCTTGTGGTTGTCTTTACTATCTGCTGCAATTCTGCTTTCATAGCTAGCTTTAGAGGATTTGATGAGGAATTTCAACTTTTTGTTGAGGCAGATAAGGGGGGTTTTCCAGTTTTGGGACTTCACCTTATTCAGCATCAGTTTCCTCCTTCTGTTGTAGAGTTTGTTTATGGCAGGGGACCACCACACTGGCTTCCTTTTTTTGGAGGAGAGTGTCTTGGTTCTATTGGGTATGGCAAGATCCATGTATTTGTGTACATGTTCGTACAGTGCATTGGTGTATGATTCTGTAGTCACACAACTATTCTCCATTTGTATGGGTGCCGTGAAGTTAGCCACCTCTATTTTTAGGATCCCAAAGTTAGCTTTAGAGAAGTTTTTCATGGTGGTTACCTTTGCTGGGGGGGGGGGGTGATTTCCAAGGTGATTCATTTGTGGTTGGATCTAACCAGGTAGGAGCTGACTATTGGTGTAGAGCAATGGTCACCCATGTTAGTAATGACCAGGTCAAGGATGTTGCTACCTCTAGTGGGGGTAAGAACAAGCTGGTCCAAGGCATTGGAATTAATGAACTCCAGGAAACATTGGACAAGTGAATTGGTACATGCGTAGTTTACCCAGTTAATGGAGGTGTAGTTGAAGTCACCTAGTAAGAGAGTGTTAAGGTTGACCCTAATATTCTCCAGGGTGCTTAGGAACGTGGAGTGCATGTCTTGGGACATGGTTGGGGACGTATAGCAGGCTACAACCTGAATCACTGTCTTACCCAATGTTAGCTGCACGTGAAGTATCTCTGATGCATTATGTTGGGCTACCAGTCTGGAGGTGTGCACATCATTTATGAATATGGAGACACCATCACCTTTGGAGCTTCAGTCTAAGTTCTGGGGCCGAAAGGTGTGGAATGAGTTATAGCCTGTTAGTGCAGGGGTGCTTTCTGCTGCCTTGAACCTCGTCTCTGTTACAGCACAAATGTCGATGTTCTCCATTTTAAGGAGTGCCTCGAGAGACTGCATTTTGAGATTTAGACTTCTAGCTTTGAGCAACATGACTCTCAGATTGCATCTGTTTGTAGCTGTTATGGTGGTAATTTGGTCTGGAACACTGCCTAAAAAGGCACTATTAGGCATGGCAAGAGCCTTGGCCAGTAGCCAGAAGCCCAGGGGTGACAGATGCAGGCCATCTCTGGCAAAGCATCGAGGTCCGTCAATCATGTCATCCCAGGCAGACAGATACTGGATCCCCTTAGAATGACACCAGAAACCTAGCCACTTGATGAAATCAATCATTTTCTACTTGTACTGTGGTATAACTCTGGGTGATGTTAAGATTTTGCTCAGGGCTAGGGTCATCCTCGTCTGGGCTACATAATCCAAGAGCTCCTCCATGCCTCTTTTCATGTAGTCCAGTGAGTTTTATCTCAGGTCATTCACACCCACATGTACAATGACAGGGTCACATTTGTACCTGTTGTTGAGTGACCTGAGTGCATGCATTATGTGTTGGATCCTGGCACATGACAGGCAGCTGACTGTTACTTTCTCCTTATTCAACCTAATGAGTGGGACATCAGTGTACCTCACTATCGAGTCACCAATGACTAGTGTGTTGGGCATGCTGTTTTGCCTTAGTGGCTTTGGTTGAGTGGCACACTGTTGAGAAGAGTTATGTGTCTCATGATTAGTGTTATATTAGCTATTGCTGATTAGTTCTGGCTGTTATGCTAAGCTTGGCGGAAGGGAGTTAAAACCATGTTTAGAGCCAGACACATACCAACACAGAGCATAGTTTGAATTCTCTGAGATAACATTTGGTGCCTGGATACACTAATAGAAGAAGGTAATGGTTGACTGTCAAGTTCGGTGCAATGTTTGTAGTTTTCTGCATGCTGCATGAAACATTTAATCAGAGGATATAAGGGATACCAGATAATGATGCAGCATTCTGGAACATGGTATGGAAAATAATGAAGTACACTGGCAGCTGTACCATTATCCATCACCACATGCAAGTAGACATGAGCTTGGGACAGAGGTGCTGGCGTATCCAGGCTGTGAAGTGGTAAAATACAGTAACATATGCAGCTAGGTGATGCAGTTATGTTCAACCCATAGGAACACATGATGCATGGAAGTAG
The DNA here is from genome assembly GCF_019279795.1 of Protopterus annectens. Lineage (NCBI taxonomy): Eukaryota > Metazoa > Chordata > Ceratodontiformes > Protopteridae > Protopterus > Protopterus annectens. The sequence continues at coordinate 151,393,570 of NC_056731.1, forward strand.
AACACATCAACACACTTTCAGACATTGTGTCTTCCCAAACTATGCATATCTAACACTGGAATGCATGTATGACTATCACAGACATATCATCTCACCCACACAAGCCATCTGACATGCAAACACAGTATATAATCATTCAGGGCAGTTTCACAAATACCCTCAGATATCTTTGTTTCAATATTGATGCTGTATGGATTTTATGAGTTATTACTGTCAATATTTGCATTACTGATACAAGGTTTCTGAGTTGTACTATACATTTTTCCAGCAATTAAAGGTTTTATATGGAAACAGTTGATTTGGTATCACAGAATATGCTAGGATATAATGGAAGAATCTTGTTAAAATTGCATTTCTTGGAATAGTACAAGTCACCAAACAAGTACCTTGTACCTTACTTAAATAGTAAAGGATATCTGGGCTCTTACTCATTTTGGTCTTGAGCCTATGACATTCCTTTTGAGACATTTCTAGTTTTGGGAAAAAAACTTTTTTGACAAAAATTGTAATGTTAATTCCTGAAATATAGTTTTAGTTATTACTCAGCCTATGCTTAGATGGAATAGCAGTCTCATTTGGATATTTAATTAGATATTTACTCAGAATGATACCCCTGTGGAGATTAACATTTAATGTCACACTGTTTTTCATGTTAGCAATGCACTGTTTTTATTTGGATGTGGGCTGGCAAGCCCTTGTGGAAGTAAAAGGCACTGGGAACTAGGGTCGGGCGGCACGATGCCAGGGTAATCCTATGGGCTAGGCTTGTAAAGGCTCCAGGGCCATTAGCCTAGTATGAAGCTATGAACCTATAATTCTTTAGTATAAATGCCAATTTGTTCACCAGTGTAGGAATGCAATTTTTTTATGTGGATCAGCTCAAAATTGTTAAATATGTGGGGCCAGAAGCAGTTACTTTATGTTTACTGCATGAAATATTGTTGCATTTTGTGGAGATATCTGGAGCCAAACTAGCAGGTATTGTGTGGGAAAGAGGGGTACTTATTTATCAGCTATATGACTTGTGATGCTGTTACACCTGTAGAGACAAAGGTTTCTGGGAGGTTGATTCCTGTATGGCCTGTTCTATTAACAAGCAGAATCCTGAGACTCCTGCTTCATTTCCTGATTATTAGTCAAGACTTAACATCAAAATGAAGCCCTTGGTAGTATTGCCATGTCTAACAAATATGACAGTATGCACATAGTTAATAATGAAGTTGAAGGGAAAAAACTCTTCAGAATGGGAACTGGATACTGCTTTTGATAAGAACATAATGCATAGAAAATGAAAAAAGAAAACTACAAACATGCCACTTTAATATTTGTATAGTGTACCCTGAGTGTTCTTTTCCACAATGTGAAAATTTCAAAGGTGGACTGTCATCACTTTTCTGTACTGTATTGGATTAAACAACACCATTAGGATTATTTGTCTCCCATCTATGACCCAGGATAACCATACCAATGTAATGGAGTCACTCACAGTTCAGCCCAACACCATATTCATGGTAATTTCAACTATTCCACCATAAACTGGGATGCATACACAACCACTAACATGCATGCTCAAAGATTACTGGATTTTGTATATGCAATCACCCTAGAACAGCTGGTTTACATAGTTTGCAAATATGCCAGATCTGCTACTCATAAATATAAGGGAACATTGCACACTTCCCCTTTTTTTATTGGTACTACTATGACTTTGCACTGAGAGATCCAGAACTGTGAAGGATCAAACTTGAGTTCTGAAAATCTGTGGGAAAGGCATATTGTTTTAATTTGAGAGGACCATTTATCTATGAATCCTTTTTATTCTGAAAAGAATACTTGACAGAATTAAACAGCAGTTGATTGTAAATTATATTTGCTAGGATAAGGCTAGATGGACAGTTAAAATTAAACATTATGCAAAGTGCTGAAAGATAATGAACTTTTTAAACAAATACAGAGTTACTTTCTCAACATTGTTTTTCAATTATCTGGATAAACATTTTAACCCCCATCCATTTAATAAGAAAGACAAAGGGAGCTATACGTCTTTTGATCCCAGTTGTGTTTTTGCCTCTCTTCAGTTATACCAACTCTTGGGGGGTGGAGTAGATGTTATGACTGCTTTACTTTGTAGGAGGCTTAAACATCCAATTTGTGAATTATTAAAGGGCAAAATAAAACATTTATGTGATGCTTTACTGTATGAAACTTTAAAAGAGATAGACTTGGAAGATGGATATTAATCTTTTAATTTCTCTGCATAGTCTTCAGTATGTTATCATTATGTCATTATGTCAAGGTTTTATATTATTGATAGTTGAATTAATAAGCTCCTTTAATATCATTGGTGAAGGAAAACATGCTTTGTATTAATACAAGATTAATATGGATTTATTTATGCTGGAAACTGGCTTGCAAGATGTTGCCTGACACAGAGAAAATGAGATATAAGACTACAGAGGAACACTCATGTTGCATACCAGTCTGCCAGGCAGAGGAGTAATAGAAAAATGTTTTTCTTTCATGCCATGGAAATGCTGGCTTTTGTCAGAAAGTGTCATCTAAACCACACTGTTCAGAATTTACCACAATGACAGAAGATATGATCTGTTTTGCCAGTTATTATAATGCTAATAACTCTATACACAACACAATTAATATATTAATGATAGTTGTGTCAACAATCTGTGGTGAGACATGAAGAACTGTTATAAAATACCAAACTGACATGGATCTTGAGGGTAAAGTTCATTGTATAAGCACTGTTACTTATTGATTTTGCTTTATATTTTTGAATTCTTTAGTTGCCTTGAATTTACCCTCATGTTTTATGTTTGTGAAGTTCTGTATTGATGTTTTGTTAATTTTTCAGTGAAGTCTTACTTATTTTTAAAGAAATGCCATGAGATCTTCTATACCCACCTGAACTACCAGTAACTCAGGTAAATGGGACCATTTTAACATCTCTTCCAAAGCAGGTACCTCAGGCATGCAACATTCCCCTTATGCAGCACTACATTATAATTATTAGAAAATGAATCCAAGCACTTCATTTAAAAATACAACAATTATCCTTTTGACATTTGAGGAGAAAAGTGAGTGTGCAATCTGCTGAGGCAGTCAGATTGATAAAATGATTGTTTATCTGCATTACATCTGCTGGTAACAGACATTAATGTATGCTACAGCTCTAGCAAAGATCCCTCTCAACAAAACATGTTGAAACTCCCATTGTAATCCATAATCCAAACATTTTCAGGTGAATTACAGCATTTTACACTTAGAAAGTAAATGAGATAAACACACAATGACACAATGCCAATCACATTCAGCTTATCTTGTATCAGACTCTTAATGCTATTAATAGAATTTTAAAATTAATTACCAGAGTTTCATTGATTTTTGATGCTTTTAAAGGCCAGATTTAAGCAAATGGCTGTACATGTTGGAGAGTCATGACTTAAGGACATTCAGAATTCAAACACCCCCTCAGAGTATTTGTATGATCATTTCAGTGTCAGGGCTTTCAGATTATATATTTTTTTCATAATCTTCTCCAATCTGCATCAGCAAGCATCAGAGTTCATGATATTAAGTAAGTGGTAAAAACAAATATATAGAAGTAATATATTAAGTAAACATACTGAAGAATAAAGCAGTAATGGATCGAGCAGCTGAAGGGAATCCAAGGCCAACAATGCTAGTAGAGACCTTACTGTTTGCTTCTCTGAATGTGAAAAATTGTGTTACATATGACACATTAACTTACTCCATACCTCTCCGTTTATTGGTTCAATAATGCCACGCAAGGCTTAAAATAATGAGAAGACAAAGGGCCAAAATTTGGAACAAATTTTAAACATTGCTCTTTTAAACCTTGAAAAGTACTAAAATTACAAGTTGTCCATTCATATGTATTTTTGAAGGAAATGAAGTCTGAAGCTCAAATGTCTGTCATTATTTAATGACTGAATCCTCAAGGATTTGACTAAAACCAAATTTCTATGATTAACAGACCAAAAATATGAGTAACAAATCTGGATATTCTGCAAAAAAGTTCAGAAACACAAGCAACTTCCACCCACCTAACACAACCCAAATGACACATAGCCCACAAACTCAGTGTGCCACCCAACCACAGCTCATAAGGCATAACAACATACCCAACACTCTAGTCATAGGTGACTCTATAGTCAGGCACACTGATATTCCACTCACCAGGCTAAACAAGGAGAAAGTTACTGTCAGGTGCCAGGATCCGCCACATAATGCACACACTCAGATCACTCCACAACAAGTACAAATATTACTCTATCATTGTCCATGTTGGCGTGAATGACCTGAGACGGACCTCCCTGGACTACATGAAAAGAGACAAGGAGGAGCTCTCTGATCTTGTAGCCCAGGCAAGTATGACCCTAGCCTTAAGTAGCATCCTGCCATCACCCAGAATGATACCACAGTATAACGACAAAAATGATTGACTTCAACAATTGGCTAAGCTTCTGGTGTCATTCTAAGGTGATCCAGTATTTGTCTGCCTGGTATGACATGATCGACAGACCACAATGCTTTGCCAGAGATGGCCTGCACATCTCGCCCTTGGGATTCCAGATACTGGCTAAGGTTCCTGCCACCCCTATAGTGCCCTTTTTAGGCAAGGTTCAAATAACAAATTCAGTACCGTAACAGGTAGAAGCAAGCAAAATCTGAGGGTAATGCTACTCAATGCTAGAAGTCTAAACCTCAAAATGCACTCACTCGAGGCATTCCTTAAAATGAAGAACATCAACATCTGTGCAGTGACAGAGACCTGGTTCAAGGCTCCAGGGAGCACCCCTGCATTACCAGGCTATAATTTATACCATACCTTTTGGTCACCTAACCTGGACTGAAACACTAAAGGCGGAGGTGTGTCCCTATTCATTAAGGATATCCACACCTCCAGGCTAGCTGCTCAGCATAATGCATCCGAGATTATCAAAGTGCAACTAACTCAGACCAAGACTGCAATCCAAATTCTAGCTTGCTACTGATCCCCCACCATGCCCCAGGATTCCCACTTCTCATTTCTTGATACACTGGAAAATATTAGGGTACAACCCAACACCCTAATAATGGGCAATTTCAACTACCCCACCATTAACTCGGAAAACTACTCATGTAGCAGCTCTTTTGCTCAACATTTTCTAGAATTCATAAATTCCAATGCCTTGGATCAACTTATCCACATCCCCACCAGGGGCAGCAATATCCTAGACCTGGTCATTACCAACATGGGGAACTGGTGTTCCACACCAGAGGTCAATTCCTCATTGGTCAGATATGACCACAAGCTAATCACCCTGGACATCCACATCCCACCCCCCCACCCCCCATTAGGGAAACCACCGTAAATAAATTTCTTCAAAGGCAACTTCACGCTTCTTAAGAGAGAAGTGGCAAACTTCCACAACACCCATCCAGACAGACAATAGAGGTATGACTGCTGAATCCTACACAAATGCACTTTATAAGCACTTACGCGAGTGCATCGATTGTGCTTTCCCCTAACAGAACCAAGATGCTATCCTCCAAAAAAAGGAAGCCAATCTGGTGGTCCCCTGCCATAAACAAACTCTACAAAAGAAGAAAGAAACTTCTGCAAAAGAGTAAAAGCCCATGATTGGAGGAACTCCCTGGTCAGCCTCAATAAGAAGCTGAGATCCCTCATAAAATCCTCCAAAGCTAGTTACGAAAACAAAATCGCCACTGTTTCTAAAGACAACCACAAAGCATTCTATAGCTATGTCAAGAATCTTAATGGCAACACTCAGATCTGCTCTGAGTTACAGCACAATTGCACTAAATACACAGAACCAACTGATATTACCAACAGTCTGGTAGATAGGTTCACTGCTAACTTTACAGCCCTCTCACCCCCTAAAGGGCCCATCTCTATACCGGAAGAATGCAAATTTCCTGTAATCACGACTGCACAGGTAAAAACCATATGCTCCAAAGCCAAGAACACAGCATCTATGGGACCTGACAACATCCCAGGCTGCGTTCTACATGAACTGCAGAATGAACTGGCACCCCACTTAAGTACCATGTTCAGTCATAGCCTCACCTCAGGCTTTGTGCCCACTGAATGGTGCACAGTGACGGTTATTCCACTCGACAAGGGGGAATCCACCAAGGACTCCAGGAACTACTGCCCCATTAGCCTGACAAGCCTGATCTGCAAGGCCAGGGAACATATCATCATGGAACTTATAAACAAAGACACTGATAATCTCCAAACTCTGGACCCCACCCATTTCAGGTTTGTAAAAGGCAGATCATGTCTCCTAAACCTGACTGACTTCTTTGAAGCAGTCACCAAAGCCGTAGATGAGGGTAAGGTAGTTCACACAGAGTATCTAGATCTCGCCAAGGCTTTTGACACCATCCCCTACTCTGGAATTATAGATAAACTCACTAAACTAGGTATAAATCCCTATGTCACAAGATGAACTGCCAACTGGCTCACTGACAGAACCCGCACTGTGAAAGTAACAGACTCCAAATCCGACTTCAGACCAGTAACAAGTGGAGCACTGCAGGGTTAAATCCTGGGTCCTCTCCTGTTTGGTATCTACTTTTCTGAAGTGCAGGTTAACACAGAAGGTCTCTGGATAATGAAGTTTGCAGATGACTGCAAACTAGGAGCCATAATCGAAATTCCTAATGATATGGACATCCTACAAAAGAGACAGATGCCTGGTGTCAAAGCCATGGCCTCAAGCTCAGTGCCAAAAAGTGCAGTGTCATCCCTTTTGGTAAAAACTCTGCAACCATGAACTACCACATAGGCGGTAGTCTACTTAAAACTGAAAGTGTGACAAGAGACCTTGGGACACAGGTGGACAGCAGTCTCTCATTTGATATTCACATCGCCACAGTAATCAGGAAATCCTTCTATGAAGCACACATCATCACAAAAGGTTTCTCATCCAGGAAAAAAGAGGTAATTGTTCCCCTCTACTCTTCACTCATTAGACCCATTATAGATTACAATGCTCCTTTTGGTATGCACCTCACAAGACATCTACAACAACTGGAAAAGTCACAGAAATACCTCACAAAGAGGATTACCGGCCTCAAACAGATGCCCTATGCAGACCGTCTCAAAAAACTCCAGCTTTACTCCATCGCATATCGCCTACTCAGAGTTGATCTCTGCCTAACATACAAAGCTATGTTAAACCCAGAGCTGTTGGACATGCTCCACTTAAAGAAATCCCAGTCCCTCCGAGCTACACGCTCTAGGGCCCTAAACCTTGTCACCACAATAAACAGAACATGCTGGAGGGATAGATCCCTGTCCCAAAGACTTCCCATACTCTGGAACAAACTACCTATCTATATCAAACAAAGCTCCTCATTAGCACTCTTCAAGAAAAATCTTGATGATTGGAGGGGAAATAGGAAATTCACCCTGGGGATCACTTCTGTGGCTCTGCTCGACAGGGGCACAGGAAAATAATTTTCTTGGGTGGTGAAAGCCAGGGTACCTTTTTGGCTAGGCTTATATGGGCCCTAGGTCCAATAGCCTAGTACCTATCTATGAACCTACCTATGAACCTATTTATCATTCAGCTATTTAAACTATATCTTAAAACTCTTCATTTATTTAAAAACCAGGGAATTGTTTTATTTATCCATGCAAACTGCTTTGTTTCCTAGATGGCAGAAACCTTGCGTTGTCCATCTATAACACAGTTACCTGTCAACTATAAAACACAGCAGTTTTTTTTTTCCTTATGGTGTGATAGTGAATCTACATAAGTTAAAATAATTTTGCAAGAAAATTTTTAATAAATTAAGATATGGAGGATGTAACTAAATACAGTACTTACAGATTATCTCAACCAGATTTTTAAAGTCCTGTAATTACTACAGTTTTCGGTGGCCTAAAATATTTGCTGACATTTACATGCAGTGAGCCTGAAATCAGCAGCAGTACACTATTAGAAAAGTTTAATTCCCCAGAAATAAGTCAGTTGAGCTTGTCTTTGTGGGGATGCAAACACTGACTTGCATCATTTACTCGCAAGCGGAGTGCGAGGAAGTAAGTTTCGTTATATTAGCAGCAATTCTGGACTCCTTTTTGCTCTTGGACAGTTGTCTGAATGGCAGGTTAACCTCAGTTTGATAGAACATTTTCCTGAGTAAAGTGACCGTCATCTGCATGTTTGGAGCATGGTCCGCTTAGGAAAAATCCAGCAAGGTGAATTCTGAGTTTAACGTGCATTATACCCTCTGTCCAGAAAGTACTACTGGAATTTTAAGTGCAGTGCCTACAACAAACAGCTTACAAAGGAGCTTGACTTTCAAGAGGAAGAGGGTCCTGACATACATAATGAATACAGACACCAGATAGTCTTAAGAAAAGTACCATAACTGCTCAAGTTTTGCTTTAGGAAGGTCAGTTCAAAAGTAGTACAAACAAGTTAAACACTTACAGGAGTACAGCTGCCCTGCTTTTCTGGGCAGAGTGGTACACAGAATGGTCGTAGGCTGCATGTGTTAAAAAACACGCTTGCTGAAAATTGTTGTCCACTTGCAGGTGTTTGACAACCTGCTGCTTGAGCTTCTTATTCTGGTTCCTGTTTCTCAAGCAAGGTGAAACAGTAGTAAGTGGAAGTTCATGCACTCAGAAAACATTAGTAATTACAAGACGTTAAAAAATCTGGTTGCGATAATATGTAAGTGCACTAAATACTGAGAAGTGAATACAAACGAAGATCATGCAGATTTCAATTGTTATGCTTGTGTAATGGGGTTACGTTGTGTTTTTAGACTTAGTCATTTAGTGGTAAGCATAACAATCTTTCAAACATTAGAATAGTCTAACCTTCCATTCTATCATTGTCTTCATCAATAAAAAATTTTGATTGGCCTTAAATACCAATGTTATAGTCCATCAGTATTTTATTGAAGACTTCATTTTCACGCAGTATATAAAAATAGTTAAAATATTCCCATACTTACAATAAAGTTAGTGATAAAGTAATTTGATGACTATAGACTGTGGTTAAACTATTCTAAAAATAAAATATATATGTGCTTGCAGTTTAAAAAGTAGTTGTAAATAAAGATAGTAGTTAGTCTAGATTTAGATATTTATTCTATGCTAATAAAATATACTACTAACATTAAAGATGGCTGATATCATGAGATCACTATTGTTTCTAGACAAATATCCTCACTGGAAGCAATGATTTCAGCTTTGGTTTAAGTTAACAAATTTACATGATTCCAGTACTTTCTATTTCCTTAGTTGTTAAACTGAGATCCCATGTGCCTAATTGCTGCCACTACAGGTGAATATTAAAGATCCGATGACTCTTATTAAAAGAGTAGGGATTTTTTTTTTATTAGTTGCACAGTCATGCTCAAATAATTGCAGCGTATATCATTTTAAACTTGATAAATACACTAATATTCACTTGTGTCTTTTGGCTTTTCCTGGTGAGGGGTCGCCACAGTAGAACTCCAGTCCACTAATGATTGGCAGTTGATTTTTACGTGCTGAGTTGCCAGCCCTAATGCACAACCTTCAACAAAGGTACGCCCATTCATGCATGTCTCCACGCAGAAGATGCTCTAGCTGAGAGTCGAACCGGTCAGCGTCTTACTGTGAGGTGACAATGCTACCGCAGCACCACCACCGCGGATTGAATACACTAATATTCACTAATGGACTTAATTAAATAAGCAATAGAAAATATGTTATAGTCAGCCCATCTTAGTTCAAATGCAAACAAAGAAAATTAAAAAAGTAGCACTTTTTTCTTCTACCTCATCCATCCTTAGGCATTATCTTGTTTTTTTTAATTTCTTTATGGAAAATTGTATTTATTATCTGCACATACATATCAGTAAACAGTACCACTAAATATGCAACTTTATATATTTCAGTTAATTCTAGTTTCCTAAAACACTGTTCTCACATAGTGTTTATTATAATCTCTTGTTCTCAGGCATTGTTATCTGCAAGACATAATCTTTCCTTATGCATAACCAGTTAACATTTTCTACACTCCTGATACAGTTTCTTGCACCATCACATTTAGTCCAAAGTGCCCCAGTTCTAACTGCTATAAATATTCAAGAGACCATGTGATGAGTAGACTGTATTAGCTCCAGTCTGAAGTAATACTGACGGTACATTAAACTGCTTAACTAGTACATAATAAGGAATGCACATTTGTAAAGTTACAGAACACAGTTTTAAGCGGTGAGATCTAAAATGTACAATGTTGTGCTAAAAGTGAGTCACAGTATATAAAGTGTAAGTACTGATACATTTACAATAGACAAGAGCTATCGACAAACGCAAAGGTACTGGTAAAAAACAAGAGCTGTAAGTAAAAGTTCTATGCATACATGCAAGAGGGGAAACACATCGGATAATATTTACAGTTGTACAAAAGGGTTCAGGTACAAAGGCATACACGTCCAGTCCTGATAGTTTGCATTATTACCTGGTATTAAACATTATCATAGCAGCTGGTGCACTGGGCTACCTTAAGAAGATGGTCTTTGAGGCCATGTTTAAAGGTCTGTAGTGTATCTTGAGATTTTACTTCTCTCGGGTGGTGGTTTCAAATGGCAGGATCTAGTCTGCAGAATATTCTTTCCCAAATAGTTTTGAAATATGGACTGGAAAGGGAATTGTTGTCATTTTGGAAGCTTCTGGGTGTAGTTTTGCTGAATCAGTATGAATGATTTTTTTTTGGGGGGGGAGCAGTAGCTCAAACATAAGATTTTGAAAAGTAGAGTGCCAAGAAAAACCTTGAACCTGTTACTGACAGCCATATGGCGTTGTTGGGTCTATATCACGTGATCGAAAGCTAATAATAACGAATGACCACAACTTTGAAAACACCGGAACTCAAAGTTATTATTGCGGGGTTGGACTACAGTGTAGATAGGGGTATTTGCCATTTCCTCAGTGTAGTGCAATCTTGGATTTGGTATATATATATATATATATATATATATATATATATTTAGCAGGGAGAACAACTGCAACTTTGAGTTCCGGTGTTTTTGAAGTTGTGATAATTTGCTATTATTAGCTTTTGACCATGTGATATAGACCCAGTGTTGTTAAGTAGATAACAGTGATGTCAAAGAGGATCTGCTAGAAGAGTAAATTGTAAGACTTTGTTTTATGTGATTTGTAATGTCCAAGAGTATTTTAAGAGGATTGCAGAACCAACAAGCAAAGGCAAATCATGTTCACATTTTGGAAGTAGGCCATGACAGTACAGGCAATGGGACACTTTTACTTTTTGCCATCCAGACTATTATTATCATTCTGTTTTCAATGACAACTAAACAGAGATCAGCAAAGAAACATACAAAAAGGGCAACAAGAAGCCTTCTATTATTCATCCCTTTAACTGTGTCATTTCTTCTCTGTTATTAGTCGGTATGCCCTGTATGCCACAAGTTCACATGCTCCTTTTTTGCTTCTGGTTAATCCCTCATGCTTTCTTTCCCTCACATTTTTAAACTTACTTTGCATTTTCCTATTCTCTTCAGATTCCCCATTTTCATGCTGAAAATAATACTTCCATCTGCCCATCTATAATGCATGCCTGCCACTGAGTGTATCATTTGAATCTCCCACTGTTATTTCTATATAAAAAAAAAATTTTTGATAACAATGGCCATGGACCTCATCTCCATTCTGTTTTTACAACATACCAGATCATATTCGTATATCAGTAACCTTTTATAAAAGGCTGCTGCAATTCTTTTTCAATCTACATGAATATCAAGCACTGTCTCTCTTGCTTTAGTACCTTAAACCTTCAGTTTTCACATCAGTGTGAGTCATTAATATTGTGCACATTCTCTGAAGTGATCTTATTTTTCAATTAAAACATTGTTTGTGTTCCTAATAAATATGCCAATCATAAATTGAATGTCCAGTTCTAAAATTATTGTCTGCAACTCTGTTACTTTGTTACTTTAATCTGATTATATCCCTTTCTTTTTTTACACTGCCCCACAGACTTCTTTAGCTTAAATATCTTACTAATTCTACATCATTCATAATTACCTTTCTACATGGACTCCTTATCCAAATCCAAGTCCTGCAACAACTGTGATTCTCAACATTTTGAAAACTAAGCTATGACTAAAAAAATAAAAGTAGGTCTTGAAATGCCTTTTAAGCATTTCTTGCAGGGTCCAGCCCCTATGAGAAACATCACCCTCACACACCTGTGACTTGCATTTACTGATTCCGAAATTGCTGTACTTATATGTCAAGATATTGCACCCTCACACTTACTGTTAACATGCAAAATGTCTGCCACTGCAACAGAAGTAAAGGTATATACTTAACTAGCAACTGGCCAGATATGTTAATTTGTTATCAAATATTTAATACCTGTAAAGCATATATATGAAACAGAAAGTCCCTTGTTTGATGTTTCGCTTACTCAGGAAAGATCCCTGTGCTTCTTATTAAATAACAAAAGACCTCTTGTGTCCTTCCCCTTGCTGTTTGAAAGCACAGGTGGCAAAGCTAGAAAGAGAAAATTAAATATTAAAGAAGCAGAAGGTACTTGTTGCAGAACACACCATGCACTGGAAAATGCTGTACTTTTAAAAAACACGTTTGCTAGGTATAAAACACTCTAGCACCTAAGCACTGCAATATTTGGAAGGAGTAGTGACAATAATCTTGCATTAACCTGAGAATCCTTGAATCAGGGTTATACAGTGTTTTACATTTTGAAAAGCAGACACAAATATTTATATGCAAATCGATAAATGATACTCTTGACTAAAGCTTTACTGCAATGATTAACAGAGATAGTAAGCCTTTGTCACTGAGAAAAGGGAGTCGGCAGCAGGTCTAATTGTCTGTCATGTAATAAGGTGAAGAAGTCACAAACAAGTGATTTCAACAACAGTAAGTAGAACTAACAGGTTCAGTACTTTCAATCAGGCAGAGAATGGAGAAAAGCATAAAAGTACAAAGTGAGGCACATAACAGACTTACAGAGTGGCTTTTTCAGATGTTTTGAATTAATTTATTGGTTGGATTAAACATAGGACTCCAGTGCTTGTACATAGCTTGCTGCCACTACTTTAACTCTTAATACCACTTAATACAAACCAGGGATAATGCTATGGCTATATCTGAGCTTCCCTGACCTGAAGTAAACATAACTACTAAGATGTGAGGTGGTGCACACAGCCTATCTAGATCTCGCCAAGGCTTTCAATACCATCCCCCACTCTGCAATTATAGACAAACTCACTAAACTAGGTATAAATCCCTATGTCACAAGATGGGTTGCTAACTGGCTCACTGACCGAACCCACACTGTGAAAGTAGCAGACTCTAAATCCAACTTCAGACCAGTGACAAGTGGAGTACCACAGGGTTCAGTCCTAGGTCCTCTCCTGTTTGGTATCTACTTCTCTGAAGTACAGGCTAACACAGAAGGTGTTTGGCTAACAAAATTCGCAGATGACTGCAAGCTAGGAGCCATAATCAAATCTCCTAACGATGTGGACATCCTACAAAAGGGCCTCACTGAGACAGATGCCTGGTGTCAAAGCCATGGCCTGAAGCTCAGTGCCAAAAAGTGCATTGTCATCCCTTTTGGTAAAAACTCTGTACCCATGAACTACCACATAGGAGGTAGTCTACTTAACACTGAAAGTGTGATAAGAGACCTTAGGACACAGGTGGACAGTAGTCTCTCCTTTGATAATCACATCGCCACAGTAGTCAGGAAATCCTTCTATGTGGCACACCTCATCACAAAAGGTTTCTCATCCAGGAAAAAAGAGGTCATTGTTCCCCTCTACTCATCACTCATTAGACCCATTATAGAGTACAATGCCCCTTTTGGTATGTACCTCACAAAACATCTACAACAACTGGAAAGGCCACAGAAATACCTCACAAAGAGGATTACTGGCCTCAAACAGGTGCCCTACGCAGACCATCTCAAAAAACTCCAGCTTTACTCTGTCACATATCACCTACTCAGACGCAATCTCTGCCTAACATACAAAGCTATGTCAAACCCAGAGCTGTTGGACATGCTCCATGTAAAGAAATCCCAATCCCTCCAAGCTACATGCTCTAGGGACCTAAACCTTGTCACCACAATAAACAGAACATGCTGGAGGGATAGATTCCTATCTCAGAGACTTCCCATACTCTGGAACAAACTACCTATCTATATCAAACAAAGCTCCTCATTAGCACTCTTCAAGAAAAATCTTGATGATTGGATGGGAGATAGGAAATTCACCCCGGGGATCACTTCTGTGGCTCTGCTTGACAGGGGGCACAGGAAAATAATTTTCTTGGGTGGCAAAAGCCAGGGTATTGTTTGGCTAGGCTTATATAGGCCCTAGGGCCAATAGCCTAGTACCTACCTATGAACCTATGAACCTATGTGGCAGCCAACCCAGCACTACCTTTATGGATCATGTAAAAAAAAGATGTATTCTCACACAAACAGATGACAAGACTTCCTTTTGAATCTGTTTGCACTGAAAATTTCTGGATTTTGTGGGCTGAATTTCATTGATTTGTACAAGAAAAATAAAACAGCATTTAATGCAATAACGACAGCAGCCCCACTTCCAGACAATTTGCAGACACATCATTCTAATAAACAGCCATATCATTTGCATATGTGTGATACTGTTCACAATAATACAAATAATGATGATGTTATTAAGTATGTGGCCTACACAACACAAGTGCAAGTCCTGTGAAACAACACTCTCAAACTACTAGCGGTGGCAAGCATGGATATAATCTCTATTTATTTTTTATTGAATTTTAAATGTCAATCACTGGAATTTTTTCATCTCAAATTTTTTATATATATATATAATTTTTGTTAACTGACTAAATGAAATGGCCATTTTCCTTTTCCACCATGACCTGGGGTACAAGGTCAAGGGTGCATGAGATGTATGCATATATCTGTACCTATTTTTATCTATGTATATATAACTCCCTCTCTCTCTTTATATATATATATATATATATATATATATATATATATATATATAAAGAGAGAGAGGGGGGGGGGGGACACATTTCGTCAGTATGATGCACGCTCCAACACTAGAGCTATTCCACATTTCTAATTCCATTTAGTCTGAAGTGTCCCAGTTCTGACTGCTATAAATATTCAGGAGACAATTTGATGAGTAGACTGTATTAGCTTCAGTACTAAAGTAACACTGACTGCACATAAACTCCTTAGCTATTACATAATAAAGAATGTAATTTGTAAACTTGCAGGATACATTTTTAGCAGTGAGATCTTATTTTAAAAATAAATCTGGAAACAAAGGGTAAAAAGATGGTCTGTTTACAGATCAAGTTATAATTTTTAAAGACAGGTGCAGAAGGCTCAAATTTCTTATTTTCTCAGTTTCTGCAACTGCTTTGCAAGCTACAGTTCTTAACTAACAGCTTATGTATTTTTTAACTTTACACCCCACCTAAGAATTGTATTTATCTGCCCAGGCATTCTTATATTCTGTTGCTATTTTTATCTATAAGGTCATCATGAAGTTTGTGCTGTTCTTCATTATCATCCACCCTATCTGTGAAATAATGTATCTTTGTGTCCCCACTAAGCTATCCATTTTGGTACTTCAGACTGTATCTTCTTGTCCAATTTCATCTCTATATCCAAAAGATGGCCTATACTCACACCTTCTGTGTTCTTGTAAGATACATATTTTTTCACTTCTTCCACATGCCCTGTTTTCCTCCCATGCTGTACATGTTAAGTTCCTCCAGTATCCCTTCTTATGACTTCTGTTGCAGACTATGTGCAATTTTTATTGCCTGTTTCTAAACTGTCTCTCCCCTCTGTGCTCTTTTGATTACAAGGATTGCATAAGTGCACCCAAAACTCTAGATGGGCAAGGCTGTAGTTACGCTGACGAGAAAGGAGAAGCTCTTCCAGGCACAAGCAGTCAGGGGGCATGAATGACCCCATAGAAGAATTGCTGATCAGTCCCTGCAAGTTATTGCCATGATTCTTTTCACTGGGCATCTGGAACATTAGCTGCCTAAGTGATTTGCTTGCATTGTATGCATGTTAATGTTTTAGCAGGAAATATCACAAGTAATTATACGTTTTTTGCCCCCCAACTGTCAGTAACTGATATGCTGAAGCTGTGTAGATGGGATATTACAAACTCTCTCTCTGTAGGCACAGTAATGTCATTTACCTTCTTAGTGATACTTTCATAGTGATCACACCTGTCCACCTATAATGCAACATCAATAAACATTAAAAAACAAATAGTTTTTCCTGACTTTATAACAGGCATAATGAAATATGTAGGTGGAAAGTGAAAGTGAAAACGAGTAGCCTGGAAACCTCTCCTATTACACTGATGGCCCCTAGCAAAAATCTGTCACTCTTAAGGAATGGAACCCCCTGCATCTTTTCCACTCACTGCCTATTGTCTGAATATTTCAGCTATTACATTCATGCTGATTAGGTGACTCGCACAAAAAAGAAAAAAAAACATATATCTCTCTATCTGTCTATCTATCTATCTATCTATCTATCTCTCTATCTATCTATTTATCTATCTCTCTATCTGTCTATCTATCTATCTATCTATCTATCTATCTATCTATCTATCTATCTATCTATCTATCTATCTCTCTATCTCTCTATTTATCTATCTCTCTATCTATCTATCTATCTATCTATCTATCTATCTATCTATCTATCTATCTATCTATCTATCTATCTATCTATCTATCTATCTATCTATCTATTTATCTATCTCTCTATCTGTCTATCTGTCTATCTGTCAATCTTTCTATCTATCTATCTATCTATCTATCTATCTATCTATCTATCTGTCTGTCTGTCTGTCTATCTATCTATCTATCTATCTATCTATCTTATCTATCTATCTATCTATCTGTGTCTGTCTGTCTGTCTATCTGTCTGTCTGTCTATCTATCTATCTATCTATCTATCTATCTATCTATCTATCTATCTATCTATCAGTCTATCTGTGTACTTCTCAATCAGTTTGTATTTGATGACTAAGAAAGTTGTAACAAACTTAACTAACTTTTAGAAGAATCTTCGGGAGATAAGTCACAAAACGAGTATAGTAAAAACATCATTATATACAGGAATGTGTATATGAGGCACAAGAGAGCTATTTTAAGAAATACAAGGTCACATTGCATTGTATAATATTAAGGTCCTTTAGATACAGAAAAAGTCTTTTATGCAACTATTAGTGGAAACATTAAAAATTAATGACAGTGTTATACATAGCAGACAGACAAGAGTCACAATTTACATACATTTACAGTACATCTAACATGTTACAGGTGCAATTTCAGAGGTAGTAATATAATATATTTATGACCATATACTTCAGAATCTCTGCATTAGATTACATGCAGTACAGTCAACTGAGAATATAGAAGAGAGGAGAGGTTAGTATATATACAGTACTTAAAATGGGTGGTGAGAGAAGGAAAAAGGTATGATTAGGAAAATAGTGAGCTAGAGAAAGTTGTAATGGTAGCTGGACAGGTAAGAGTGGGAGGAAGGTCTGGTGTGTTATGGTGTGTTTTGCTGAGAAAGAGAAGGGAGAGGGAAGAGGGAGAAATGGTGAGAGATACTAGGAGAGCACTAGCATCATTTTAATTGATTAAGTAAGTGCTATTGCTAAGGTTATATATGTGGGTAGATCTAGCCAGATGTTGTACACAGAGTCAATTATCACTGAGATATTTTCTATGATGGGTTTTAAGCAAGCTATAATGCCCATTCTCTAAGTGCAATAATGCCCGTCAGGGTGTGTGTTATTGTGGAAACAACACCCGCCCTACGGCATCAGGCCTCTACACCCCGGAAAGGGCATTATTCGGCTATAACACACACCCTGAAGGGCATTATGAACTTAGAAAATGGACTGTCTGTAAAACTATTGTTTTATTTATTTATTTTTATTACTATATTATTTTTAATATATTTTTGATGTAAAATAGTTCTTCTGCCTAATTTTTCAAACTTGCTGTAGTATATGTTAATGGTGTTGGAGGAAGCATTTTTCATGCAATCTATAACACTTAAAAAAAATATCCAGGCATTTACTTTATTTTTTGGTTCCTTACTCCTAAAATGTTTGTTTTTTAACTTTCAGACTTTAATTCCCTTCAGAAACTTCATGCTAACACAATCCTTTTATTTAATCAAGTTAGTAATTTTATAAGAGCAGTAGTTAAAATCTGTTCCTATTCTTGTGCCTTTGTTCCCCCCTTTATTTTTGGCTTTATCCAGATTTCATCAGCTGAAAGGTCCAGAGGCATGCAAACCTCTTTAATGCTGTTGCTGCCCATGGTCGATCTCACTCACTCACTCTCACTCTCTCTCACACACAGACACACACAGTCCCCTCTGCTTCGGAAAATGCATGCTAACAAAAATCACTTAAAATGTGTTCCTATTTTTTAGCCTTTCTCCCCTGTTTATTGTAGGCTTATCCAGATACCTTGAGCTAAGATGAGACCTCCTAACTGCTGCTGCTGCCAGGGGATCTCTCGAGCACCCTCACTTTTTACTCTCTGTCTCACACACACATACACACACACACACACACACACACACACACACACACACACACGTGCACACATACACACACACACACACACACACACACACACACACACACACACACACACACACACACACACACACGCACCCGCACACACGCACACGCACATGAACACACACACCCACACACACACACACACACACACACACACACACACACACACACACACACACACACACACACACACACACACACACACACAGTGTCTTCTGCTTTCATGCACACATTCATTCACACATGCAAACAGAAACAAACACACACTTTTTTTCTGTTTCATTTATTTTTTTACACTCACTAAGCAGCAAAAGGGCTGGTTAGCAAGTGCAAAATAATAGCTGATTGATCTCTCTCTCTCTCTCGCTTACTCCCATACATGCATACACTCTCACACACAGACATAAACACACACATGCTTTTTTATTTTAATTTTTTTCTTTCTAATTTTACACTCGCTAAACAGCAAAAGTGCTGCTTAGTGAGCATAAAATAATGGCAGCTATTCGTTTTTTTCAGTCCAGACTCCATGGCAGCTTGATATGCTGCTGTGAAGTGGCAGATTCATTTTTCACTGAGAATTACCTGTAGATTAACACCCTGCTGGAGAATGTTGTTTCTCCAGTCAGGGTGCGATCTACAGGTTGCCTATTCTCTAAAAGTTATTAATTTGTCTGTTAGTCTGAGTGATGGTGTTTCATAGTTTAGACACATGGCAAGAATATAGTTGAGTCTCCTGCCTTGTTAGATTTTGTTGCAATCATGAGAGATTTGTTCTTAGATCTCATGTCTGTATTACAACAATAATGTTATAGTATGTTGTGAGAGAAGAACATTTTTCTGTTATATGATTGAGTTTATAAGCATTGAGTAGTTAGCTAATTCTAGCCATTTTAATTTTTTTAAAGTAGTGTAGTGATGGTTTTGTAAGATGTGTGTCTGGCAAATTTGGCTGTTTTATTATAACATGTTCATTGCCTTAGTTTATCTGTATTACACAGTTTTGTAAAAACTGGTGAGGCATGCAGAAGAGATGAGAGTAAGTTCTAGCTATAGACTGTCTAGTAGTGCCCATAAAATATGGCTTGGCTCTGTATAGAGATCATGGTTTCAAGTGGGTTGTTTTGATAACATGAAGCAAGTATTGGTCAAATTTTAGCTTGCTGTCTATGAGGACACCCAGTAGTTTAGTGTAAGGAATTGTTTTGATGTTGTTGTTATTGACAGAGTGAATATAGAAGGATGAGTTTAGTTCTGTGTACATTTTGGAGTAGAGAGCATTAGTTTACCCTGGTTTGGATTCAAGAGAAGCTGAGAGTTTGCTAACCAGGACTCTATGGCTGAAAATGACTGTTGTGTGATTTCTTGAAGATGGGAATGAGAGGGAGCATAGCAGGTGATTGCTGAGTCATCTGCATATTGCACAAGGGTGGCAAGGTTGGTTGC
This sequence comes from Protopterus annectens, assembly GCF_019279795.1. NCBI lineage: Eukaryota > Metazoa > Chordata > Ceratodontiformes > Protopteridae > Protopterus > Protopterus annectens. Next base: position 151,413,712 of record NC_056731.1, read on the forward strand.
AGTTTGGAGATTATTTCAGAATATGTTGAATAAGAGTGATCCCAGGATGGATCCTTGTGGAACACCCACACTGACTTGGAAAAGGATGAGATGTCTTGTTGCCATTTGATAAATAGCTTTGGCCCCATGACAGGGATGCCTGATTGAGTGCCACAGACTATAGTTCATATTGAAGCTTATTATGGGAAATGGTGTTGTAGGCTTTTGAGAGGTTCATGAAAATGGAGGAGACTGAATTATTTTAATTTCTCTTTTGATTGATGATATTGGAAAAAACTGATGAGAACAGATGTAGCACTATGACTGGGGTTGAAAACGTGTTTTGGATAGAAGGTTATTGACAATAAGGTGCTTACGAAGCTGGGTTTTGATACATTTTTCTAGGATTTTAGATAACTGGGGTAGGATTGCTATTGGTCTGTATTTTCAGAATTTGGTGGAATTGTCACTTTGTGTAATGGAATAATATAAGACCTTTTCCATATGGCAATAATTCCATAATGTATTTCCAGTTTTGTTGTAGTTCATGTATGGTGGAGGTTTGGACAGCTGGAAAATGTGAAAATGTTAGAGTCATTAGTTGCTTCATATGAAGTGATGAGAGGGGTTTGTGTGTTGTGCTTGATTAAGGAAAGAACAGAGTTGATGAAATAGGAGTTAAATTATATTGCTAGTGTGTTAGAGTTATCAATAGTTTTAGGAGTGGGAGTGGGAGTGGAGCCTTGATCAGGATAAAGGAGTTTTTTAAAAGAAGACCAAATAATTTGGGATTATTTTGATGCTTGTGTTGGATATTTGCACAGTAGGATTGTTGGTCCATTTTGATTTTTTTTATTAGATTTATATGTTCCCTGATTATTTGAAGAGATTTTTTGGTTTTATTTATGTACCATAATTTCCATAGTTTATTCTCTGTCTGAGAAGTTGTCTTGTCTCTTTTTTAGACATGGAGTAGTAACTGCTTTCACTCCCTTTAACTTCAGTGGTGACATTTCATTTAGGAAGGTGGTATTAAAGTTGGAGACTACATCTTCCAGTAGTAGTGTTTTAGTATAATTTGATTGTAGAGACAGAAGAAGGAGTGAAGTAGTCTTAGTTAAAATTAGTGAGGTAACCCTTCTACATAAATTAAGATATTATCGTACTATTTAGCTTGGGAGCTGATCGCTAATACTGTCAGGAAGACATTCTGACATTTTTTTCTTTTATTTGTTAAAATCCAGTTCAAAACTGATTGCCTGTTTGTTTTCTTATAAACTGAGTGGTAGTTTGTATCAATTGTGAGAACCATATAGGTTTATGGGGTTTGAGTGTGTTTTAGAGTTGCATGCCAGCCAGTCTATATTTTGGTCTCTTATTATAATGGTTTCCTGTTTCTGTTTTGATATATCCACTGGAGAATTTCTTCTGCAGTTGGTATGTTGTTGCCAGCAGGAACATAAATGCCTGCAGTGATTATGGACTTTTTGTTATTAACTTTGAAGTGAACCAGTGTGGATTCTGCAATATTTAAAGTGGGGATGAGTTGAAGATGGCGGATTGTTTGTATATTGCCGTCATGTAGTATTGATATGCCCCCCACCCCCCACCCCACTTAGTTTTCCTGTCCATCCTGAGTGTATTATAGCCTGGGAGGTAGTATTTAATTGTCTTTTATTTCAGGCTTCAACAATGTTTCAGTTGCAATGACTTTGCAGTGGAGAAATGTGCTAAGCGTGCATAGAGTTCTTGTAATTTGCATGACATGCTACTGAAGTTCATATTAAGGAACAGGTTTGATTCTCTAGTAGAGAGGCATGGGATTATTGGGATACTGGTAGTAATGCGGGTGGGCACTTGTTGTTGGTTGTGAACAAGGCTTGGATTAGGATGCATGTACCCCCTACGTATGAGTTTAGGTAATAAGAGTTGCAGAGGGCAGTGCTTGTTATTGTTTTGCCTATTGTTATGATTATGTTTATGACAACTTTTAGCATACCGGAAGGTATTTTATATGCTTAAATGCGAAATGGTCAGTACTGAAGGTAGTGAGAAGTTGAGAGGATAAGTGTTCTGATATTGTTGTGGAACCAGAGAAAGTAAGGTCAGTATTGGTGGAGTGAAGAGAGGTGTGTGAGTGGGTATCTGTGGAAAATGTATGTTGTGAACTGTGCCCACAGTGAGTGAGTAGGGGAAGAACTGTGTGAATGGCCAACATTATCATTGTATAGAAAGGCTTATTTAAATAGTTTATACTCAAGTACATTGTAGCAGTGGTGGATGAAGTTAGAAGAGGGATGCAGGTAGTTAATATAGGGATAAGATTAGAAAGAGAAACTTGCAGATGTGTGGAGATAGCTTGTCTTAGGCAACTGGGGAGAGAGAGAGAGAGAGAGAGAGAGAGAGAGAGAATGATGAGGAAAGGTTTTGTTAAAGGAAAGTAGAGTTAGTGTAATGTGGATTGTATGAGTTGGAACGAGGTTGTTTAGGTCTGGTCATTTAGGGGTACTGTGTGATTGGTTGTAGGGCTCTAGAGGGCAGAGCAGTGGTAGTATAAGTGAGGATGCAGTGGATGAGGGTGGGAGAGGAGTGAGTCCAGACATAATGAGGGTGTAAGGAGCAGGTTCCATTGAAGGACAGAAATAGTACTATGAAAACTATCTATGGACTATTGTAGCTCTGCACCTCAGCGAGAGTAGCGCCGTTGAGTATCTAGATGTTAAGGAACAGTGCACTGTGATCTGTCCTAGGTTGACAGCAGCCTGTGGAGACAGTGTTTCAGTTGTTTATTTTTTCTTTTTTTTTTCTAGAGCACAGACCCTACTTAAACATAGAGATAGTAAAATAAATAAAAGGGAAGGGTATCTATTGGTGACTGTATCCCAATTGCAGTGTGTATACCTCCATCACACAAGGAACATATGATCAGCTTGTAGCTGCAGAATTTGTGGAAGCTACTGTCACCAACCTGAATGCAACACATAATGAACAGACATAAGCAACTATAGTTGTTGGAAGAAAACTGCATTTTTTTACGCTACTTCTGTAGCATGACATTTACTGCTACTGCACAGTACTGGGCAGCAAAGCTGATGCCCTGCATACCTCTAACACTGTCCCTGTTTCTGATTTAAAGTGATTCCATTTCCACACAAAGAGTGATAGGAGTTGTCAAATCCTTGGGGCAATTTGAAATGCAGAAGATTAATAGTGGAGGGCAAATTCTGCAAGAATGAATAAACAATAAAACTTGGCCTGTGAGAAGAATATCATTTAAGGAGTGTGAGTAGGCTGCAGAAAGCCACTGGCTACCTCCTGAAAGAAAGCTATTGTGGTAACGTGGTACTGCAGCCATATAGCAACAGCTAACTGCAATGGTGCATTTTCATTCAAGATTGGTCCGTTCATGCTTGGCAAAAGACAAGATTCCCTGCAGGTGTTGCATGAGTACTTGCATACAGGTACAAAAAGGTGAAACATGTGATGACACCATACTTAGCATAAGTCCTTAAACTAAACTTCTTCCCAAGGTGGGTTTGAAAACAACTACCACATTTAAAAGACTGTGAACGAGAACTTAATTTGCCTGACCACATAGTAAACTGTGACCCGCTTTGGGTATTTGGTTGTGCCATTAAGTGCGGTTGCACTTGTTCCTAGTTATTTGAAAATCTGAACGGGTTGACGGTTTTCCCGTTGGTTTGTATCATCAATTTACCTTACCATGGAGTAAGCTGTGACCCACACTGGGTATTTGGCTGTGCAGGTTGCTCCTGGTTCCTAGAAGATCTAAACTGTTTGGCGGTTTCTCCGTTGAACTGTATCATCGAAGAAATATCTTTTATTCATCTCACTGGGACATAGAGCTGGTAAGCAGCATTGGTTGCTAGCTTATTATCACAGTATCTGGACATTTTTTTTTTTGATTTTTCAGACTTTTGCAACGAATAGTATATCTAATGTTTTTTCTGCATGCTTAAATGCTCTCAGTGGAGATGTGAAGTCTTCAGGTGCAGGACGTTGAAGAAAGCTGCCCAAGGGAAGTTGCAGTTGAACTGAAAAAGACCTGCTGTTCTCATCCACCTACATCTAAATAAACCTACAGTTTATTTCAGGCAAAGGTTTCTGAAAAGTTACACTAAGAACTGATGTGAGAACTGTGTTTTTAATGTACTGGTTTTCAACTTTTGTGTGTGAGGGACTTTTTATCGGGGTATCGTTTGTCTGGGGCAAGTTGGTTTACAAAGCTTTGGGTCCAGTTTGATGCGTTGTATATCCTGACGGGTGCAGGCCTAATGGTCATTTTTGTGAGCAGTTTGTGTAATTTTTATCATTATTTTGGGGTCAGTGACTTCTGATTATCGCAGTGGAGTTTTAGAGTTTTTCACTCTAGCGGAATTGACATATTTGATTACATGCTTTTGTATTTTTGCTTGACAGTTTTTGCTATTTTATATTTAATGTATAACTTGGTACTGGATCTGCTGTAGTTTTTTTTCCTGTGAAATGTTAGGCTAGATTGCTTAGGGCACAGTTCTGTTCATGTTGTATAAGTTAGTAATCTAAGTGTATCTGAACAGACTAAAGAAAAAAAAACTACTACTGTATGCATATACTATCTTATCTATTTTGACATTGTAACATTTATTTTATTGTATTCTGTCTGATGTTGTTAATGTATATCTTAAAAGATTTTGTTTATGCTGCATATTATTAAAATTAAACCGCACCCTCACTCCATTAAACCCACCACAACTTCTATTCCAAAAAACCACAAAACTGCATACTACCTCTCTCCTTCTATACCCATCCACAGTGTTCCTACACAGATAACTCAGTCACCATGTCACCACCACACTCCCACAACCATATCATTCCATTACTCTTGTCTTCCCTATCCATCTGCCTTTACTTTTTCTCCTTCATTAGTACTTATCACCATCCAACTAACACTATGCACTGTATCAAATCCCCCACCCTACCATACACCACAAACCATCCCTTCATACCTGCAAACGCACAACCAATTATCTTTTACCCTTTAATTTTTCAACTCATCTCTCCCATCCATTACATCTCACAATCCAAAAAATACCCCAGCCTCAAACACCACTTCCTAACTGTATTCTACCTTAAAACCATTACCAGCATTGCAGCCCAACTACTACTAGGAGGTGATACCCACCCCAATCCTGGCCCAACATACAACACCCATACCACACCCAACCTCAACCTCCCATTTAAGCATAAACCCACTGATTTACTCATTCTAAACATAAACATTCTCAGTATCATAAATAAAATAAAACAGTTACATGGAATTATCTCTGTATACAACCCACCAGACATTATAGTGATTACAGAAACATGGCTTAAACCCCACATTAAAGATAACTCTGTAACTCCACCTGGCTTCAACATATTAAGAGTTGATAGACCTCACAGAAAAGGTGGTGGCATTGCCTTTCTTTACAAATCCAATTTAAAAGTCCAGCGCCTTCAAAAAGAAACCCCAGATTTCAACACTGCTGAGACCCTATTCACCAAAATCCTACTAAACCAACACAAACAACTAAACCTACTCAGCATTTATATACCACCAGGAGACAACCTTAAGACACTAGAATCTATACTCCACTGGGCTTCCCACTCCCTGTCCCAAGAAACTTTACTCCTAGGTGATGTCAACATAGACTGGAACACTATACACTCACCCATGGCCACCAACCACATAAACCTATATAATTTCATACAACTCATACACTCACCCACAAGAATTGATAAAACCACCAAACGAGAATCCACCTTAGACTGGATCCTGACCAACCAGCCCAATACTGCCCACCTATCTGGAATACTACCTGACTCCCTCAGTGACCATATCCCAACCTTTCTCCTTCGGCACAAAATAAAATCTACTAACACCCCCGCTCTCTTACAAATCCATTCGCAAAAAAAGTCTCCCCAGAACAATTCTCAGAAGCCCTAAAATACTGTGACTGGGCTCCCATAAAAACACTTCCCCTGGATAATGCAGTAGAATACTTTAATGCCAAATTCCTAGAGATTTTAAACCAACTAGACCCAATAAAAACTATAAGATTGCGAAGTAACCCTGCCCCCTGGTTAAACAAAGCCACAAAAATATTACTCAAGACTAGAGACAAAGCTTGGATAACTTGGCAAAAATACTAAACTCCCGTAACTAGGCAAAGCTTTGCTGAGCTCAGAAATAAAGCAAAAAAGCAGGTTAGGTTGTACAAGAAACACTACTATATTTCCCTACAAAGTGAACATAACAACAACCCACAGAAATTCAGGTATGCAGTGAACAATATCCTTCAGCCTGGTAAAGCCACCACACCACCCCCAGATATCACATGTACTGATCCATACATAGCCTCTAGTTTTAATAACTACTTTACCTCTTCAGTACTGGACCTGGTAAGTGCTATATCACCCATGACCCAACATCAACCCTTAAACTACCAGACTAACTCCACCCTCTTCACTTTTAACCCAGTTCCAGCTATAACCATTCAAAATCTCTTAGCTAAACTCAAACCTACCACCCTAGCTGCCAACAGTCTCCATTGCCTACCCTGTCTCCCTACTCATTAACAGATCTATCTTCTTGCATTCCATTCCTTCATTATGGAAAACCTCATGTATCAGCCCTCTCCACAAGGGAGGTCCATCTACTGACCTCTACAACTACCGTCCCATTGCTATCATATCACCCCTCTCAAAAATTCTAGAAAAATGTATCCACCACCAAATCCTTACCCATCTGTTAACTAACAACCTTCTAACTAAAACCCAACATGGATTCAGACCTTCCCATAGCACCAACACTGCTCTAATTAACTTATCCAATACCATAAACTCACATAGAAACCAAGGGAAGCTGGTCTCTGCCACCTTCTTAGACCTATCCAAGGCATTTGATACAGTTTTCCATAGCAAACTCCTCACCTGCCTAGCAGAACTCAACCTCGATGACTCCACCCTAAAATAGTTTAACAGTTACCTAAACAACCAGTCACAATCTGTCAAATGGGGCAACTCCCTATCCCCCCACTCCCTGTCACATGCGGTGCCCCACAAGGTTCAATCCTTGGTCCCCTTCTCTTCAACATATTTACAAATAATCTCCACCTAGCTACCACTAAAGCAAACATCGTTCAATATGCGGATGACACTACTCTAATCTGCTCAACACCAAACATTCAATTACTACAAAGTAAAGCCCAGAAATCCTTCACTGAGGTAGAGAACTGGCTAAACAACTACCAGCTAATACTAAACCCCCGAAAAACACAGCTAATACTATTCCACCCAATCAATCACTTCTCCACCACCTTTACCATCATGTCACCCAATGGCACCATCATCACCCCAGTAACTGAGGCCAAATTCTTAGGCATCACTATTGATCAACAACTTAAATTCAACAAACATGTATCCCAAACTATCTCTAAAGTCCATGAAAAACTTGGTTGCTTATATCATTTCATACTATTCCTAATCCCCAAAACTAGAACAACAATATCCAGAGCTCATCTCTTATCAACACTACTATACGCCTCTCTAGTCCTCACCAACGTTAACAAAACAAACGTGAACAAACTCTCCACATGCTATGATAAAATAGCTAGGTTCGCTGCCAATAATAGATCACATTCCCACCACTGCCAATCCCTAATTAAACTGCACTGGTTAGAATTTCCATACCTCTTACGCTACCACCAACTGATCATAGCCCATCAAATTCTTTTTCATCTGGGGAAGAGCCCTGCCCTAGCTGACATACTAAACTTTCACAACCCCAAAAGGGAACTACGTTCATGTAACAAAAACCTGATTGAAATCAACCCATGCAATAACAGTGCTGGGGAGGCCCTATTCTCTTATGATGTTGCTAAAGTATGGAACACCCTCCCACCTGAACTCAGGCTACAAAGTCACACAAACACCTCCAAGGGCCTTCTTAATTCACACCTTTATGCTAACCCTCTTTGTAATTGCAAAGACCCCCCTTGAAGACCCACTACTCCATATAAGTGACCCACCGTATGCCTCCATTGCATACACTATATTCTCACCTGATATACTCACCTAATATGTGTTTTCTTTTTTTTAAATATTGCAAATAGGGGTTCTACTCATGAGTATCTTATTGTTTGAGTATCTTATTGTTTTATAAAATTGTTCTTGTACTTCTTTGTTTCTCTTACCTTGTATACTAGTTTTTATTGTTATCTAAACCATGTATGTACTCTGTTAACTTCCTTGGAGCTTTTCTCCCCAGGACTCCACTGAAAACGGACACGTTATGTCCAGTTGGATTTATCCTGGTAAAATAATGTTAAAATAAAATAAATAATAAAATAAACATAGATGAAATTATCCTTAGATAGGGAATATACAGCTGTACATATTAAGTACACAGTTAAGTAGTTAATTGATATACACAGATAGATACAATAGGATGTCCTTGTTTGTGTCTGTCAGGATTTTCCTTGTACTATTATGTTTCGTTATCCTACTCCTGGGTCAGGTGGAAGGCAAACATGTAGGGATCAAGAAAAGGGGCTGTCTGGACTATCAAATATTGTACTGGTCACTGCCTAGAAAAAGAGAGAGCCAATGAGAAGAAGTTACATTAATAGAAAACGAAAGGAGTTATCTACAGATGTTACTACTTATATAGCCTGTTCCTATCTACAGGCTCTCTGAAAGAGCTCTGTCTCTATTATCCATAGGCGAAGAAGAGATAGACTGGACAAGGAAATGGACTGAACTATGCCCTAAATTTTGTTATTTTCATATAAAATTATCAGTAGCAGCTAGTTACAGTATAAACAATATTGCATAGATACATACCTTCATACATTCGTAGAAGGTCATCAAGGTTAGGGAGCCACATTTAGACAATTTGCATTTATACACAGGTTCAGTTGTCTTAGTAGAGAGATATTTACACTGTATCTTTATAATTATATGTATGGGAAGTATAGTTTCAGCAAAGATCCTACTGTATCTGCCAAGCCATAATATCAGTGATTTTGAAAATGTCATGATGAAGCTTACAGCCCTTTCTGAATCCATGATGAGTACTGGATATCAATATTGCATGTGATAAATAATATTTCCAACTGAAAATATGTCAGTATGGTTTGTTTTCATTTATATAAATGTATGATTGCCTACGTCATAACTGATGATTCAATAACTATGTCTTTGGTTTAAAAATTTGTTTAAAACTCACACTTTCTATTGCCCAACACACAGATTGTTTTTTGTGGTCACTTACATGCTCTGCTTGGTGCAACCCTTCTCCATTTGCCATTGCTAATGCTCGGACTCACTCCACTCCCCTACCCTGCCCCCATTTCCCACCTGCCTCCACTACTCGTACTTTTATCTTTAACCCATATCACCTGACCCCTCTTGACATACCCACCACTCAATCAAACTCACATACACATTGCACCCACAGCCATACTTTAACCCAAGACCATACCCCTACATCATTAGGCAATCATCTCCCTCTTCCCTACTCACTCATATCCTATACACCTCCTACTGCTCCTCTAATTTAATAATGCACACATTCTGTACCCCTCACATCCTCCCCATGAACATAGACCTCTATTCCTACAACTAAAGCCAGTGCCACTATGGCCCATATCCCCAATCCCACTATCACACTGCTCCCCTACTACTGGTTTCCTTATCCACAGGCCTCTACACAACCTCCATCAGTACCTCTTATAATTATTCACTCACTGAGCTCAATTACCTTAGATCCCCCACCCTACCCCTTACCACATGTAACCCCTCCAAACATATAGTCATATCCCCAGCCATCTATAACCAATCTTTCGTTCAAACTACATCACCAATTTATTATGTCCCACAATCCAAAAAACATCCAAGCTTCAGATACTACTTCCTAATAATGTTATACCTTAAAACTATTACCAACATAGCAGCCCAGTTACTACTAGGAAGTGATATCCACCCCAACCCCAGCCCAGCAACTACCTCCAATAACATATGTAACTCTCACCTCCCATTTAAACATAAACCCACCGACTTACTAATACTCAACCTGAACCTTCATAGTATCATGAAGAAAACAAAAGAGCTGCATTCAGCTATCTTTTTATATAACCCCGACATAATGCTCATTACAGAGACATGGCTTAAGCCTCATACCAAGGATAACTCTATAACCCCACTTGGATATAACATTCAAAGGGTAGAGAGAGTACACAAAAGAGGTAGAGGTATTTCCTTACTATACAAAACTAACTTAAAGCTCCAGTTCCTACAAAATGAATTCCCAAACGTCAAAAATACTGAAACTATATTTTGTTAAATTCCTCTTAAACCAGCACAAGCATCTAAACTTACTCAGTATCTATATACTCCCAGGAGACAACCTAACCACCATAGAGTCAATACTTCACTGGGCTTCCCACTCCCTCCCCCAAGAAACTATAGTGCTAGGAGATGTCAACATCGACTTGAACTATATTCATTCTCCAACACCCACCAACCATATTAATCTATATAACTTCTCCCTACTCATTCAGTCTCCCACATGTATTGATAAGTCCACAAAAAGGGAATCCATATTGGACTGGATGCTCACCAACCAGGCCAACACTGACCATCAATGCAGAACACTGCCTAACTCTCTCAGTGGCCACAATCCCACTTTTATCCTTCAACACAAAGTTAAATCTACTAACTCCCCCTCCCTGCTACATACCCACTCCCACAAAAACTTCCCTCATATCAATTCTTGGAAATCTTAAAATCATGTAACTGGACTCCCATCAACATCCTCTCTCTGTACAAGGCAGTAGAATACTTTAATTCCACTTTCCTAAAGATCCTAAACCAACTAGCCCCAATCAAAACAATTGGGATATGCAGTAAACCTGCCCCTTGGCTACAGAAAACCACAAGGGCCTTACTTAAAAGCAGGGATAAAGCTTGGAAAACCTGCCAACAACACAAAACACCCACAACTAGGCAAGCCTTTCCGAACTTAGAAACAAAGTAAAAAAACAAATTAAGATTGACAAACAAAATCACTACATTTCCTTATAAAGGAAACACGGTAACAACCCACAAAAATTCTGGGCTGCAGTGAACAACATCCTCCAGCCCAGAAAAAGCACTACACCCCCACCAAATATAGAAGGCACAAACTTTGACATAGCCTCCAGCTTCAACAACTATTTTACCTCTTCCATAGTTAAACTCATAAATAAGTCCCACCACCCCCAAATCCCCCCCCCAAAAAAACACTATCCCCTTCTCACTCAAGCCAATACCAGTATCAACCTTCCAAAAACTTTTAGAAAAACTCAAACCAACCACCCTTGCTGCCGACAATCTTCCTGCTGAATACCTTCAACTTGCATCCAGTGCCATAGCTTACCCCATCTCATTACTAATAAATAGATCCAACACTGAACACACAGTTCCATCCTTGTGGAAAACCTCATTTATCATCCCCCTTCACAAGGGTGACTCTTCTACTGACCTCTCTAACTACTGACCCTTTGCAATCTTGTCACCCCTATCAAAGATTCTAGAAAGGTGCATTCATCACCATCTCCTCAGTCATCTTGTCTCCAACAACCTACTCTCCAAAACTCAACACAGATTCCGCCCATCCCATAGCACCACCACTGCCCTAATTAACTTCACCAATACCATAAACTCATACAGGAACCAAGGCAAACTTGTCTCTGCCACCTTTCTAGACTTATCCAAAGCATTTGATATGGTTTCTCACAATAAACTCTTAACATGCCTCTCCCAAACTCAACCTCAACAGTTCCACCCTGCTCTGGTTCAGTAGTTACCTAAACAAGTGCTCTCAGTCTGTCAAATAGCTTAACTCACTATCCCCCCACTCCCTATCACATTTGATGTACCTCAAGGCTCAATTCTTGGCCCCCCTTTTTAACATCTTTACAAACCAACTCCACTTAGCAACCACAAAAGGTGATATAGTCTAATACACTGATGACACAACCCTAATCTGCACTGCACCCAATATCCATCTTCTCCAACAAAAAGCCCAAGAACCCTTCACAGAGATAGAAAATTGGCTAAATAAATTCCAAATGATATTAAACCCCAAAAAACACAACTAATGCTGTTCAACCCAGCAAAGAATAATGACCTCACCTTCTCCATACTCTCAGCCAACAAGATCCTCATCACCTGGGACCCAAAGGCCAAACTACTAGGTCTATCAATTGACCAGAAACTAAAATAAAATAAACATATATCCCTAACTGTCTCTAAAGTCCACAAAAAGCTAGGATCCCTCTATCGCAGCAAAATGTTCCTAACCTCCAAGTCTAAAACTGCCATAGCCAAAACCCATCTACTATCAACATTAATTTATGCATCCCCAGTGCTAACAAACCTAAATAAAACAGACGTGAACAAACTTTCCACATGCTACAACAAAATAGCCAGGTTTACAACCAATGCCAAATCACACTCCCACCACTGCCAATCCCTACATACACTACACTAGCTAGAATTTCCCAGTTCACTATGTTACCACCAACTCAACCTAGCCCACCATATACAATACTATCCAGACAAAATCCCTGCCCTGACTGGCCTTCTAAACTACAATTCAAATATACAAGTACAATCCAGTAACAAAGCTCTGATCAAATTTATCCTATGTAAAAACAGCTCTGGGGAATCTCTATTCCCTCATGAATTTGCAAAAACATGGAATACCCTGCCCCCTGACCTCAGGTTACAAAATTGTACATCCACATTCAAAAACCTCCTTAAATCACACCTCTATGCCAACCACTTATGTAAGTACAATGAACCTCCCTGGAGCCGCACTGTACTGTAGGATGTTATTTCCTGATATACTGACACTGTGCTCTACCTATGCTCATTATATGTATTGTACATATGCAATTACTATGAACATCTCATGTACATGTATTGTGCTTATGCTTACTCCACAAAAGTGCTTTGATCATATATCTGTACTACGACTTTGTATTGTTTAAATTGTTAACCCTTCTACAACATGTTTTCCTAACCTGTTGTTATAATTTAAACTCTGTAATCTTCAAGTACTATTATGTATTACTCTTTATTCTGTAACCATTTGGTGCATTTCTCCTCTGGACTTTTCTGAAAACAGACATTAGCTGTCCAGTCGGACTATCCTGGTAAGCAAATGTTAAATAAATAAATAATAATAAATAATAATGGCCCAGAAATTGTAGTTAATTGGCCGTTTGGGCAGTTTTTCTATCTCTCTCAGCTTTCTGGTTTTAAAGCCCGTGTTTGCGCTTGATCCCCACCTTTCCCGTAACTAGTCTAGTCCAGCTACAGATTTGCTGTATCCAGGACTGTTTGTAAGCTTCTGAACCCCCCAAGACTTTGTGTTGGAGTGGAGCCTTCTAGCTTATCGGTGGGAGTGGTAAGTACTAGGTAGCCTGTCTACCACAAGAGGTGTAGTTCTTGGCCAAGGAATTGTAGTTTATTGATCATTCGGGAAGTTGTCCATCTCTTTCAACTTTCTGGTTTAAAAGACCACATCTGCGCTTGTTTCCCATCATTCCTGTAACTAACCTACTGGAAAGCACTAGAAAGCCTTAAACTGATACAAGCCTTCTAGCTTAAAAGAGAGACTTTGGCATGATTGAGTATCAGTTTTCTGTATTTTCTTGCTGTACTTAACTGTTTTCCACCTAAACGCTGATTTTTCAGCAATTATTGTGATTTAAAAACTTGTTTTTTCACATATTGTACTTATTTGTTTTTTTTGTTTAAATAAATTGTTTAAGTGTTGTAGGCTACACAGTAAAGTGTGATAGCCTTTTTGGATCGCTTGTAGTCATTTAAAGCTGTTTTAAGTGTACTTTTTACTGTTTTTGCCTTATCTTTTCAAAAAAAAAATGTTCTTGTTTCCCGCCTTTCTAAGCTAGTATAGTCCAGTTTTCAGGCTAGTGCTGAATTCAGTGCTGTGTTACAAGTTTCTGAGTTGCCCATACCTTACTTGGATAGAGGGAATTTTCTCTGTTCACCTGTGAGAGAGGGGAACTTTGAGCAGCCATCTGTCCCTGGTGGAGTGGTTCCAGCCCAGAAGTTAGTAGTTTAAAAATCGTGTTTGTGCGGTTTTGTGCACCGGGCAGTACTGGTTAGCTAGGGCTAAATTATTTCTGGCTCCACTAAGTCTCCTCTTTAGTTTTTCACTTGAAACTAGTCTAACTTTCAACCTAAGCACTCAAAAAGCATCCTACAGTCCAGCACTTGCTCTGACCTAATATTAAGCACTAATATACCCCGACACTTGATTGACCAGCAGGGCAAGGCTCTTTATCGACCCCTCACCAACCAAGTGATTAGGCAGATCACCCTACTATTCAGGCATGATCAAAGGGCAACTTCAGGTGTACTCTCCAGTCCAGCTGGTGAACCTTGGTATCCTGAGGCAATGTTACTACTGCCTCATGTACACAGACAACCCTCTCCTCCTACCACAAAACACTAACATATGCAAGAGATGCAATTATACAGCCAAACTGGAGGCTAAGGCCCCTCCACCCAAGACTGGAACAGACAGTCATGAGGAGAAGGTTAACACTTGCACCACACCTCCAGCCTCACATAGACCTACTAAACCAGCACTGGCAAAAAATACACATAAATACACAAAATCATACTCGGAGGCTCTAAATAAAAACCTGCAAAAGCATCAGAGAGCTCCAAAGCAGACACCCAAAAAACCTCCACCTCCCGTCACAAACCAGACAACACATAAAACACAAAATCAATGTGCCGCACAATCACAGCCCTTAAGGTGAAATAACATACTAAACACACTAGTAATAGGTGACTCTATAGTCAGGCACACTGATGCCCCACTTACTAGGCTGGACAAGGAGAAGGTTACTGATAGCTGCCTGTCAAGAGTCAGAATCCGCCACATATCACAAGCACTCGGGTCACTCCAGAACAAGTACAAATATGACTCTGTCATTGTTCATGTTGGTGTGAATGACTTAAGACGTACCTCCCTGGACTACATGAAAAGAAGCATAGAAGAGCGCTCTGATCATGTAGCCCAGGTGGGTACAACTCTGACCCTGAGTTGCATCCTGCCCTCACCAAGAATGATACCTCAGTATAAAGAAAAAATGATCAAGTTCAACAATTGGCTAAGCTTCTGGTGTCATTCAAAGGGGATCCAGCATCTGTCAGCCTGGGATGACATGCTTGACAAGCCGCGTTGCTTCGCAAGAGATGGCTTTCTCCTGTCACCCCTTGGCTTTCAAATACTGGCCAAGGCTATTGCTGCCCCCATAGTGCCTTTTTTAGGCAAGGCTCAAAATTCAAACCTACCTCCGTAAACAGCAGAAGTAAAAAAATGAGGGTTATGCTACTCATCACCAGGAGTTTAAATCTCAAAATGCATGTGCTCAAAGCATTCCTATGTATGGAGAAAGTCGACATCTGTACAGTAACTGAAACATGGTTCAAGGCTCCAGAGAGCACCCCAGCACTACTGGGCTACAACTCATACCACACATTTCTGCCACAGAACATGAACCGAAACACAAAAGGAGGGGGTGTATCCATATTCATCAAGGATACTCACACCTCCAGGTTAGTGGCGCAGCATGATACCTCTGAGATCATCCATGTGCAACTAAGATTGGGCAAATCTGCAATGCAAATTATGGCCTGCTACAGATCACCCTCCATAACCCAGGACCACCACTCTGTCTTTCTGCAGACACTGGAAAACATGAAGGTCCTACCGAACACCCTGATATTGGGTGATTTCAATTACCCTACCATTAACTGGGAAAACTACTTGAGTACAAACTCCCAGGCTCAGCACTTCCTAGAATTTATCAACTCAAATGCCCTGGATCAGCTGGTAAACTTCCCTACCAGAGGCCACAACATATTGGACCTGGTCATCACCAACATGGGCGACAGGTGTTCCGCACCGGAGGTCAACCCGTCACTGGTTAGATCAGACCATAAACTAATCACTCTGGATGTCCACACCCCACCACCACCCCCAACCAAGGAAACTACAGTGAAAAACTTTTCTAAAGCAAACTTCACCTTATTTAAGGCAGAGGTGGTAAGTTTAACAGCCCCCACACTAAAGGATAACACTGCCCAAGATGCAAAATCCTTTGTAATCGCACTCTGTGAGCACCTACAAGGATGCATGGATCATGCCATCCCTAGCAAAACCAAGCCTCACTCCCCTAAGAGAAGGAAACCAGTCTGGTGGACCCCTGCCATAAACAGGTTATACAACAAAAGGAGGAAACTAGTTCAGAAAAAAAGCAAATCCCAAGAAGGAAAGACATCCCTGATCGGTATCAGTAAGAAACTAAAGTCCCTCATAAAATCATCCAAGGCTGATTTCGAAAGAAAAATAGCCAAGAATTTGAAAGATAACCACAAAGCCTTCTTTAGCTATGTCAAGAATCTAAGTGGCAACTGGCATATATGCTCTGAGCTAGTGCAAAATAGCAGAAAATATACTGAACCTACTGATATTGCCAACATCCTGGCAGATAGATTCAGTGCAAACTTCACCTCCCTCTCACCTTCAAAATGGCCCACAACAATACCAGAAAAGTGTAGTGTCCCAGAAATCACAGAAGCACAGGTGAAAACAGCCCTTTCAAAAGCCAAAAATACAGTATCAGTGGGGCCAGATAGTGTCGCAGGCTGCGTCTTGCATGAACTACAGAACGAACTAACCCCCCCACTTAAACACGTTGTTCAACCTCAGCCTCTCCACAGGCTAGTTGCCCATAGAATGGTGCACAACAACGGTTATTCCACTACACAAAGGAGGGCCACAACTGGCCCTGGTAACTATCACCCCATAAGCCTGACTGACCTGGTCTGCAAGGCTATGGAACGCATCATTATGGAACTCATTAACAAAGACATTGAGAACCTCCAAACACTTGACCCGACCCAGTTCGGCTTTGTTAAGGGCAGATCATGCCTACTAAACCTGATTGACTTCTTTGAGACAGTCACCAAGGCCATAGACGAAGAAATGGTGGTTCACACAGCCTACCTTGATCTCGCCAAGGCGTTCGCCACCATTCCTCACTCGGTTATTATAGAAAAACTCACCAGCCTGAACATAAACCCCTATATCACAAGATGGGTTGCCAACTGGCTTACAGACAGAACTCACACGGTAAGAATAGCAGGCTCCAGGTCCGACTATAACCAGTCACAAGTGGTGTCCCACAAGGCTCAGTCCTGGGACCCCTACTGTTCGGAATATACTTCTCAGAAGTACAGGCAAACACAGGAGGACTACGGCTAACCAAGTTCGCCGATGACTGCAAACTGGGAGCCATAATTGATTGTCCAGCTGACATGGACATCCTTCAAAAAGGCCTTACTGAGACAGACACCTGGTGTCAAAGTCATGGCCTCAAGCTAAATGCCAAAAAATGCATAGCCATCCCATTTGGGAAAAACAAAACACCCACAAATTACCACATAGGCGGCAGCCCCCTTAATACAAAAGAGGTAATAACAGATCTGGGGACCCAGGTATATAGTAATCTCTCCTTTGACAATCATATTGCCAAAGTAGTTAGGAAATCCTTCTATGTGGCCCATCTAATTACTAAAGGGTTCGTATCTAGAAATAAAGAGGTTATAGTGCCCCTCTACTCATCACTCATCAGACCCATCATAGAGTACAATGCCTCATTTGAGATGTACCTCACAAGACACTTCCAACAGCTGGAAAGACCACAAAAGCACCTCACCAAGAGGATTACTGGCCTCAAACATATGTCCTATGCAGCCCGACTGAAAAAAATCTGGCTGTACTCAGTGGCATATCGCTTACTCAGAGGTGATCTCTGCCTGACTTACAAAGCCATGTCCAACTCAGAATTGATAGACATGCTCCACCTAAAGAAATGCAAGTCACTGCGAGCCACATACTCTAGTGAGCTAAACCTCACCACAACAATAAATAGAACATGCTGGAGGGATAGATTCCTGTCACAGAGACTCCCCATGCTTTGGAACAAAATTCCTAACTACATTAGGCAGAACCCCTCACTAACACTCTTCAAGAAAAACCTTCACGAGTGGATGGGTAACAGAAAATACACGCCTGGGATCACTTCATTGGCTCTGCTTGACAGAGGCTCAGTTAATTAATCAATGGGGCGGCGAAAGCCGACACACTCTGGCTAGGCTTATAAATGCCCTCAGGCAGATAGCCTAGTACCTACCTATGAACCTATGAACCTATAATGATTCTGATGTATGAGTTTTACCAGTAGCTTGGAATTTGTTTATAGTTTTTCACATTTTATAGGCTACATCTTCTCAGTATTACAAAATTACTCTCCCTTAGACTTCTGTTTATTATTCTCCCTTAGACTTTTGTTTTATTACAATTTAAAAGTAATAATAACCACATTTTCAAGTCAAGGCTGTTGGTTGCAGAATTCCATCATTCAGAGTTCAGAGTCCTGCTCTTGTGATTACTTTGATGAAATTGTCAATGCTGTTTATGATAATGTAAAACCACCCAGCTACACACAAGATACGTACAACTCAGATATCAAATATAATGTAATTGTGTTTATGTCTGCTATTTTGATTTCATAAGTAATTTTAATCTCATAAAGGAATTACTTGTCACTTGTTTAGCTTTTTTGTACAACATTTTTAGTATAATGGAAAACATAAATGAATTATATTAATTGCAATATATATATATATATATATATATATATATATATATATATATATATATATATGTGTGTGTGTGTGTGTGTGTGTGTGTGTGTGTGTGTGTGTGTGTGTGTGTGTGTGTGTGTGTGTGTGTGTGTGGGTCTACTTCACTTGACCTAAAACTCATATGACTGACACCCATTTGACCGACACCCAACTCACCTAAATTTAATTTGACTGAAAACTCATTTGACTGATTCTCATTTCACCGACATTTAAGAAATAGACTTGTTGTGGGTTTTCCTTCACCTGTGACTTGCTTGTGATAAAAAGAATTACTGTAACTTACAGTGCTGACTGTTATAATTCCAATAGTCCTGCAGAAAGTAGTGTTGTAGTGTTTCTAAATGTGGGTTTGCCTCTTTACATTTTTATGGGAAATATCTAAAGTAATTTGGCTAATGTTTTGTGTGTTCCCAGCAGTAGTGGCAGTGTGTAGAGTACTGTAAGGCAAGTTAAAGGTATATGCCCTTTTCCCCACTTTAGTGCAATCCTGGAGTTAGTATATATAATTAGGTGGTGTGTGGGTACAGTTCCCAAACTGGGGAATGTGGGGTCATAGCCCCCTACCTAGTTTGGTTGTACATTGTCCTGTTTCTGTTAAGATGCTAAGTAAGTAGTTTTTAAGTTTTGGAAAGGGTTAGTTATTGGTGTTCTAAGTGTGCTTGTCTATGGTTTAAGATTTAGTATGTTGAAATTCAGCATTGTAAGCTGTCGGTGAAATGGGAGTCAGTCAAATGAATTTTCATTCAAATGAAACTTAGGTCAACTGGGTGTTAGTCAAATGGGTGTCACAGTCAAATGAGTTTTAGGTCAAGTGAAGTAGACCCATATATATATATATATATATATATATATTTATATATATATATATATATATATATATATATATATATATGAATGCAGGTTACATCAGTCTTACACACCGCTATCCCAGCGAGGAGGATTTCAGTGTTGTTTTCACAACAGCAGAAAGCAGGAGTGCAGACTTGAGACTGAGCTGCTGGCTGCTCAGCCCGCTTTTAAGTCTTTAAAGCACGCTACCCGCAAAGTCTAAAAGTTTAAAATTTTATCATCTTTCTTCTCAAACAAAACACCAATATCCTAACTTACTTTTTTTGTTTGTCCTTCCTGATTATTACTATTTGTTGTTTTTTTAAAAAGAGAAGAGAGAGTATACATGTTGTAAAATCTAAGGTGCATATATAAATGAAGTACCATATATATATATATACACACACACACACACACACACACACACATATATATATATATATATCTATATATATATATATATATATATATATATATATATATATATATATATATATAGTACGCGCACGCACACAAACACACAGACAAATTATTTTTTATCTTTTAAGAATACTTTCATACTTTGTAGCCTGTAAACTGTAGTAGAAAAGTATATGGGGAGATACTGAAATAATTGTCACTGAAATATGAGAAAAATAAATTCAACTAAATTGTGTTATGTCCATGCTGGTACATTTTCTGTGTCTTTTCTATCTTTCCCCATTTTGGGGGGCAAAAACTAGAGCACTTCCTAATAATTTTCAGCTACCAACTTATCCCACCTTGCAGAAATGGAAAACAGAGGTAATCCAGAGGGCTCAAGTGAAGTCTGGTATCCCAGCTGTGTCCTAGAGGGTGGCAGGGCTAATAAAAAACAGAGTATAAAGGCTATGTCCAGATAAAATCACTTTAACTAACAGATCTAGGAGACTCTTTCTCTGATACCCTCCTTATAGCAGGAATAAAGACATCTTGTTGAAGTTTCCAGTAGTTTAATCAGTTAAATTGGTAGATGGATGAATGCTCTTGTTCTAATATATTAAATTTAGCAGATCAGTTATTTCAAGGTAGTTACAGACAATGGTGGGAGGGTCCATGGGAGCTGATTGGAGGAAAATCTGGGAGATGGTAAAAAGAAGCCAATCCCAAAGTTTAGAGATTAGTCCCTTATTTGAATATCCCTGAAAGACCTATGAGAGTTTACCAACTCAGCAGCCCATGTAACCTCATTCTTAGTTAAAAGGTTTTATTTTTATTAGTATTTTTAACTTTTAAGAAACAAAGCATGACAACACATTATGAGCTACAACTATAGAACTATAGTTAAGAAAACACTTTTGCCTGAGCTTCGGCAGGTCCATGTAATTGAGTGGTTTACACTTTGCACAATGGAAAAAGGAAGGATTCTCTACCCTCCCCTACCATATTAGAAGGAAGAATGAAGTTTGTGAAAAGTAGAAATCTCATCTACATGAGTCAGCATTTGACAAACCTTTGAAAGATTTTCCAGCATAGTCATTAAATGCCAAACTATTCACTCTGGAACAAAAAAAATCACCTTCAGCATATAGAGCCCATCCATGTAAGCAGTATGTGCGTGTCTGTGTATCTGTGGTTATGTGTTTGAGTGTGTGTGTGTGTGTGTGTGTGTGTGTGTGTATGTGTGAGTGTGCGTGTGTGTGTGTGTGTGTGTGTGTGTGTGTGTGTGTGTGTGTGTATGAGAATGCAATCTAATACACCATTTACCAGCTTCACAAAAGCTGCTTACTTTATCTTTAATGCATTCTACTGTCAACAGTAACTTTCTGCATGATATACGTCACAGAAAATAATATGAGATTGTACTTGGATGAACAGAGGATAATTCCCCCTATAACGTTTACTCTCTACTTGGAAGAAATCTCACCCTGGGTGTCTGGCGAAGATATTATCTACCATAATTAATACAAGTTACATCAGAAGCAGACCTATTTCCTCTCATGATATTTACCATCATCAGAAACAACTGGACCCTCTGAATTCCCAGACCATCATGTCATGTGTTGTTTTCATGTTGTTATTTAACAGTGCATAATCATCAAGTAAACCACCTATGTATTATGTGGCTGACTTTTTTTTTTTGAGTTGACATTTATTATGTCAGTTTGTGTGTGTGTGTGTGTGTGTGTGTGTGTGTGTGTGTGTGTGTGTGTGTGTGTGTGTGTGTGTGTGTGTGTGTGTGTGTGTGTGTGTTATATATATAGATATACATGATTGAATTTCACTTACCTGTAACTTAAAAGGACAAGATCACTTTGCCAAAAACTTACTTTCACAAACACTCCGATCACCAGAATTTTAGTCCAGGAATGGAAACACTTGGCCATCATGATAAACTTTGCCCTTTTTCCCATGGTAGTGACATCTCAGAACTGGTGTATTTAGTTGGTGGGGTGCGGGAGGCAAAGCCCCCCACATGGGTGGGTTTGATTTGCTTTGGTTTGCTTAATTTGTCCTGGTGGCCAGTGTGGTGATCTGAGTGTCCATTAATTTAAGTTTTCATTGAAGTCATCATCTTGGCCTTTTCAGCTTCTGGTAAGTGTAAATTTGATTATGTGAAGTAGACCTGTATGTATGTATATATATATATATATATATATATATATATATATATATATATATATATATATATATATATATATATATATATCTGTGTGTGTGTATGATCTTGTGGGTCTTGCCAAATAGTGTCCAAATGCATGTAAGTGTTGTAAATAGTGTTGTATTGGAGTGTAATGTATGTAAATAGAATGGCTATTGTAAATAAGAAGTGTTTTTTTTTTTCTTTTTAAGATCCTCCCCCTGTAACAAGCCATCAGTTGCCTCCAGCTCCTTTCCTTGTTCACTAAGTCTACAGGAACCCCCATAGCCTACCCCAGGCTCAACCTATCCCACATCAGGGACAGTGAGTAGACTGAGGACACTGGGGTAGTGCCATACTGCTGGAGTATGTCCCCTAACCCCCTGACATCTGGCTGCAGCCTTGTCAGCTCGGCAATTGCTGCATACAGGAGGTAAAGAGATGCTTCTGCACATGCACAACCTCCTGACCAAGAGAGATGCTGCTTGCATTGTGGAGCTTGACCGTCTCTTCATGCTGCTATTAGGCAGCTACCCCCTCCTTCACACCTGCACTACTGATGAGCACGCATCATCCTCAAATTCACATCCTCCCATCTGGCCCCTCTAGCCCCCATGCTGCTAGTCAAACCCAGCTTATATGGGATGCAATAAAGTTATTGACAACCATAATCATAGGGTGGGACTAAGACATGTTTCTTTATGAACACTTGTTGTATTAGCCAAACAAGTACTAGGTTCATGGTCCACACTGAATTTAATAGACAGTACAGTAATACTCTGCAGAGTGTGTGTCATCTAGCAAATGACAGACTATTCCGGGGTAGTGACATTCTCTGCTTCAATCAGTGTGTCTCAGAACAACCCTGGGTGGTCTTTTATTTCCTCTGATAACACACACCCAATTGGGCATTATTGCTTGCTTTTTTCATGCAGTTAGTTATATACTTTATACTACCTGACCTGATGGTATGCAGACTTGTCCAAGGCCATGCCCCAACCCTGACATCACTGTGATTTTAATTTGCTGGGTGGTGGTACTCCAGGAAGCTCCTTTCAGATTAATGCAGCATCTTAAACGGGATCATCAAAGGATTCAGAAAACAAAATTTTCATCATTGTTTATTGTTTTTATAATTCAATGTCCCTGCATTGCTTTAAGTGGTTATTATTATTTTCTAGTGTATTATCCCTTAAAATGGTCTGAGGAGGGCTTTTATTTTGCAGTCAGTGTGATAGCCTCTGTCACATACTGTTATGGAGACACAGAGAGTTATGTAGTCAGATAGATCATTTATTGAGATATTGCCCCAGATTCACCAATCTTCCGTGCAGGACTAGCTTAGTCCTGCACGGAAGCGTCCGTTTAGGAGCAGGACGGCAGCGCGCCATGCATATCAATGAAGGCATGCTGACTAAGCTCCTAGGCTTACACAGAGCGTGTGCTAGTGCAGGGAACGTGTTTGAGAGCAGAGCTCTCAGAATAAACATGCCCTTGCAGTGTAGAACAGCAGAAAGTGGGAAGAAATGAGCAAGATCACTCATAGGTGTCCGCAGATCCCCACCAACAGTTCCCCATTTGTACAACAGCAACAGTACAGAAAAAGTAAATGAAGCAACCCTTTTATTTTTATTAAAACCCCAATTAAAGCTAACTATAGGTGTGTGGGTGTGCCCATTGCTTAGCTACGGTTAAAGCAGCTTAAAAGGCTGAAGAGGATAACAAGGAAGATATATGCAAATGAAGCAGCACAGCAATAGTGTAGTGGGCAGAGCATTCACCTAACAAGCAGGCATTCCTGTTTGAGTCCCACTGCAGCACAGTCTATTTTACATGGCAAAGCACGTTATAACCAATATTTTTGTTGCAAAACCCACTAAATAACACATATTTATGAACTAGAGTACTGCAGGAAATGCAAATGTGAAGTATCAGTGTCATAATGAATAAGGCACTAGTAAACAGGTCTAAGCACAACTAAGCAGTAGTAAGCATATGTAAGCACTAATAAGCATGTTTGTGTGCATTTGCGTGGGGGTAAGCACTGCCTATACAGATTAAGCAATCTGGAAGGTTACTGAGTATAAGAAACTGTAACTGGAAGTTAGCAATGCTTAGCTCCGCGCAAACACATGCAGACCCACTTACAACTGCTTTAAAGTGCCTTAATCACTCTGTATCCAATGGCCCGTGTTCTGCCCAGCAACAAATAAACAGCCTCTGCAAGGCTAGAACCCAGGAGCCTGTACACTACAGTCACATTAGTTAACCACTAAGCCATCACAGCAGTACATAAGATTGAGGTTTCAACAAACAAATCCTCACCATAGGAAAATCAAACTGAACATGTGAAATGAATCTATGTACAGTGTGATGTTGTATAACCTGCTACATAGCATAAATATGTGAACTGGAGTACTGCAGTAAGGCCAGATGTGAGGCGTTATTGTAATAAAGCGTTGAATTCCCCAGGACCCCATACAGTGTACGTACACATGAATCACAGATACTAAACACAGATATAACATGTAACAAATAATAAATCAATGTCAAAAGGAAAATATAATGCTAATTAGATATTAAGCGATGCTAAGCATTGCACAGGTCAGCTTACATTTGGTAAGCAATGTGTAGGCCAGCTAACTCAATCTGCCCAGTGGTATGCTCCTTTAAGCATTGCCAACATTAGGTAAGCAGGTGTGCCCATAGCTTAGCCTTTTCAAAACCATCAATAATTCCCATAACTGATTGCAGCTCCCTACTGTAGGCAGAATGGCTGGAGTTGGGGAAGGCACTCAATTTAGAGTGCAGCGCTGGGGCATCCAGGAGTCCAGATTCATGGTATGGCTCTTGGTAAAACACCATGAGGAGACACTACTGCAGGGCCAGTACCAAGGCTCAAAGTATAAAGCGGAGGCCTGAGACAGTCTCGCCCGTGACCTCACCAGTGCCACTGGTATCCCCTTGACTGGTGAGCAGGTCAGGCATCACCATGCTGACATGAAGCGGTGGAGGGGTGATCTCTTGGACCAGTGGATATCAACTGTAATATTTTTACAACACACAGCAGGGGATTGAATCCCAGGAGTGGTAGTAAGATGTATGCATAATCATACCCCACAACTGTACAGAGTTTGCGAGAATGTGCTGATAGAAAGCTGTATGCATAATTAGACCCAACTGTACAGACTTTCCTACAATGTTCAGATAGTACGCTATATGTATTATCATAACCAACAACTCTATAGGCTTCTGCAGAATGTTCAGGTAGTAAGCGGTATGCATAGTCATACCCCTCAACTGTTCTGATCTGTCCAGCATGTCCAGATAATGGGCTCAAATCTGATGTCCGGTAACCTGTTCTCCTGACAAATAAGTGTGATGATTCAAGAAATGTAGGCAGCTTATACTGACATATAATGGATAGTCAGACCTGAACATAAAAAGAGAATGTATATGGAAACAAAAGTGTCATTGTTGCATCTCACCCAAAGTGTATGACAGCTATTCCAAAATATGTCACATTAACACCTGCATCCTGTCAAGCCTTGACCAGAGTGTGTGCAATAACGGACTGTTAGGTATGTGTATAACATCAACATGACATCTGGGAGTATGTGTAGAATTTGTCAGGTAGTGTTAACAATGATTTTCCCAACAGCTATAACAGGTAAGAGGTGTAGACTGTAGTTACAACACAGTTCGCTCATATACTTGTCTACAAGCATGGCATCTGGGAGTATGTGTAGAATTTGTCAGGTAGTGTTAACAATTGATTTTCTCAACAGCTATAACAGGTAAGAGATGTAGACTATACGTAAGACAAAGTACACATATATACTAATCTACAAACATACCATTGTACAAAGTAAGGCCATTGGGTAGTGTAATAATAATACATGTAACGGACAGATCACTGCATTGACTAAGAAAGTTGTGAAAACTACAGGGATATATTATTTGTTAATTGACCTCTCTCTCTCACCCCCACCATATGTGCAACAATGGGAATGTGTACACTCCATACTTTTGTTGGGACATATGTCCTATTGGTTTACAAATATTCACATTTGACTCTTTGCATGTGCCATGTTAAAATACCCCCATACTGGTGGCCTGTTGCCATCAATGAAACCTGAATGCTGTTGTAATGGCCACTGTTGTCCCATATATGCATGTGTTCTGCGTGCTCTGCAACTGTTGTAAATCTGGTTTCTTGGGTTAATGGGAATACCTATGCATGCTGTTATAACTAAACCTGAATGCTGTTGACTATTACTAACCCATATCATTCTTAAAACTGCAACACCATAGCTTGTATGGGAAGGCCAGTCCTAGTGGACCCACCTGTCCCACCTAAGCTGGCCATGGCACCAGACACCAGCATGTCTGGGGCCCAGCCTGGGACCTCCTCCTCCATTGGCCCTGCACCACCTTTGGGTGGAACTGCCACAGGGGATGGGGCTTACCCTCCCGAGAGTGGGGGCGGAGAGGTACCTGTCATCCACCATCAGGTCTGGGCCATGGTGTGTAGGGAGCTAGACAGGGAGTTTCAAGACTGGCTATGCCACTTTTGAGGACTGCGTGGTGCAATTAAAAGGAGCCTGCCCCTCCTACCCAGCCCACAGCACAGCCACCCTTGGGGCCGTGAAGGTACAGTGGTGACTGCTCATGGGTGGGGACCTCAGTCCCACTGTTTCCATTTGGGGGCTCATGGGCTTACGACTTCCAAACACCCCTCCCTGTCCAAGGTATTTACCCCCTACATGTGTCATATACCGCCCCTGTATGCATCTTGTTTGTCTTGTCTGTTAACCTACCCAACCTACCTCTCCAAATATACCTATTACCCCTCCCAAACATCCCACTCTCACCTGAAATTTAAAACAAAAGGGCAATCTGTTCCCACAAAAAAATGTTGCCCCATACATAGCTGTCCATTTCACACACATGTCCACTGGACACATGTAATCCAGTCTAATTGGCATCACAATGTATTATTGTTGTCCTCACCCCCTCCCAGGCGTTTGAGTGTCCAAATCAACCTCCAAATTCAATGTATATGCACAGCTGTTGATGTAGAAGAAATGGGCAGCTATGTACCTTCCTTACACCCTTCCTGCACATCCCTGGCTATTTTCCCTACTGTCTTTCCTTCTTTGTGCCCCTTTTTCACCACTTTCCTATCAACCCCTTTTTCTTTTCTTTTAAAGAAATTAGTACGGGGGTAAGTGGGAGTAAGCACTTTTAAGCAGCAGTGAGTGGGTTTAAGCCTGTTTGCGGGGGGTAAGCTATGCCTACACAGGTTAAGCAGTATAGAAGCTAACTGAGTATATGAAACTGTAACCGGAAGTTAGCAGTGCTTACCTCCACGCAAACCTGCACAAACCCGCTTACAACTGCTTTAAAGTGCCTTAGAAACACTTTATCCAATGGCCCATGTTCTGCCCAGCAACAAAATAAATAGCCTCAGCAAGGCTAGAACCCAGGACCCTGCACACCATAGACAAAGTGATTTACCACTAAGCCATGACAGATATACATAAATCTTATTTTTTCAGGGACATATCATCCAGATCAGTCATGCTACAGTACAGAGAATGTAACCAATATCTAGATGTATGTGTGTGTGTAAATATATTATCTAAACCGATACAACATATCTATATGTGGATATACATATATAAATATATATGAACATATATACATGCAAATGCCTACCCTATATGTCGACATATGCACAGCAAGGTACATATATGTATGCAGGTATATAGCTATGTAGGTATATACGGACATAGTCATACATATGTAAGCTGATATATATATATATATATATATATATATATATATATATATATATATATATATATATATATATATATATATATATATATATATATATATATATATATATATAGGTATACATGGCCATACATCTGTAGATAGCAATGGTAGATTAACAAAAACAAATATGTCCACATGCACCCTTAATGGGGTTGAGAGGCCCCAAACAATATACGTCTTGTACGAATAGGCATACCCCCCCCAGCCAAACATGTCAGCCCTGCAATACACTACCAAGTGTTGCAGGTCCCATAACCAGGACCTGACATGACATGGGCACAAGAGGTTAACAGTACTACATCCCACCTGTATGACGTCAGGCTGGTATAGGTAACCTATCATGCAGTACAGTCTGGCTCCCATAGGAAATGTGAAATGTGGAAGCTGTCAACATCCCCATGATACATATACACAGACACATATATGCAGATATAGATGTACATACACACATATATATATATATATATATATATATACATGTGACAACTGTAACTAGTAGTTTATTGGTCGTTTTGGGCCAGTTTCTAGCTTTTTCCAGCCCCCTGGTATAAAACTTTCAGCTTGTACCTACTCAGCACAGACTCCACGTGGGCCAGCAGAGTAATCCAGGCTGCAGAGAGCTGAATAAGCGACTTTTCTTGATACTAAGTATATTTTTTGTTGCTTTCCACATCTGAATACCTAGCAACTGTATTTCACCTGCCTTTCTGTTACATTGAAGCTGTTTTTACTGCATTTAACTTAATATTGCACTTGGAATCCTTGTTTGTTACTATTTGACTGTATTTGTAGCAAATTCTTCTGTGTAAGCTGTAGTAGCTGATTCATAGCATTTATAAGTGTTTGCTGTACCTGTTTCTGCCTGTTTTGTGAAAAAAGAAAAAAAGAAAAAATATCTCTTGTTTTTCCTGCTTTACTAGTTTAGTCCAGTTTCAGAGTTGCTGATTCCTGGGCTTTGGTTGTAGTTCCTGTGTACTGTTTCCTTGCCTTATTTGGGGAAAGGGAAGCTACCTTGCTTTCCTGCTTTACTAGTTTAGTCCAGTTTCAGAGTTGCTGATTCCTGGGCTTTGGTTGTAGTTCCTGTGTACTGTTTCCTTGCCTTATTTGGGGGAAGGGAAGCTACCTTGCTTACCAGTGGGAGTGGGAAGCATTGAGCTGCCTTTTGTCCAGTTTTGTGAGGTTTCAGCCAGTAACTAGTAGTTTATTGGTCGTTTTGGGCCAGTTTCTAGCTTTTTCCAGCCCGCTGGTATAAAACTTTCAGCTTGTACCTACTCAGCACAGACTCCACGTGGGCCAGCAGAGTAATCCAGGCTGCAGAGAGCTGAATAAGCGACTTTTCTTGATACTAAGTATATTTTTGTTGCTTTCCACATCTGAATACCTAGCAACTGTATTTCACCTGCCTTTCTGTTACATTGAAGCTGTTTTACTGCATTTAACTTAATATTGCACTTGGAATCCTTGTTTGTTACTATTTGACTGTATTTGTAGCAAATTCTTCTGTGTAAGCTGTAGTAGCTGATTCATAGCATTTATAAGTGTTTGCTGTACCTGTTTCTGCCTGTTTTGTGAAAAAAGAAAAAAAAAGAAAAAATATCTCTTGTTTTTCCTGCTTTACTAGTTTAGTCCAGTTTCAGAGTTGCTGATTCCTGGGCTTTGGTTGTAGTTCCTGTGTACTGTTTCCTTGCCTTATTTGGGGAAGGGAAGCTACCTTGCTTACCAGTGGGAGTGGGAAGCATTGAGCTGCCTTTTGTCCAGTTTTGTGAGGTTTCAGCCAGTAACTAGTAGTTTATTGGTCGTTTTGGGCCAGTTTCTAGCTTTTTCCAGTCCCCTGGTATAAAACTTTCAGCTTGTACCTACTCAGCACAGACTCCACGTGGGCCAGCAGAGTAATCCAGGCTGCAGAGAGCTGAATAAGCGACTTTTCTTGATACTAAGTATATTTTTGTTGCTTTCCACATCTGAATACCTAGCAACTGTATTCCGCCTGCCTTTCTGTTACATTGAAGCTGTTTTACTGCATTTAACTTAATATTGCACTTGGAATCCTTGTTTGTTACTATTTGACTGTATTTGTAGCAAATTCTTCTGTGTAAGCTGTAGTAGCTGATTCATAGCATTTATAAGTGTTTGCTGTACCTGTTTCTGCCTGTTTTGTGAAAAAAAGAAAAAAGAAAAAATATCTCTTGTTTTTCCTGCTTTACTAGTTTAGTCCAGTTTCAGAGTTGCTGATTCCTGGGCTTTGGTTGTAGTTCCTGTGTACTGTTTCCTTGCCTTATTTGGGGAAGGGAAGCTACCTTGCTTTCCTGCTTTACTAGTTTAGTCCAGTTTCAGAGTTGCTGATTCCTGGGCTTTGGTTGTAGTTCCTGTGTACTGTTTCCTTGCCTTATTTGGGGAAGGGAAGCTACCTTGCTTACCAGTGGGAGTGGGAAGCATTGAGCTGCCTTTGTCCAGTTTTGTGAGGTTTCAGCCAGTAACTAGTAGTTTATTGGTCGTTTTGGGCCAGTTTCTAGCTTTTCCAGCCCCTGGTATAAAACTTTCAGCTTGTACCTACTCAGCACAGACTCCACGTGGGCCAGCAGAGTAATCCAGGCTGCAGAGAGCTGAATAAGCGACTTTTCTTGATACTAAGTATATTTTTGTTGCTTTCCACATCTGAATACCTAGCAACTGTATTTCACCTGCCTTTCTGTTACATTGAAGCTGTTTTTACTGCATTTAACTTAATATTGCACTTGGAATCCTTGTTTGTTACTATTTGACTGTATTTGTAGCAAATTCTTCTGTGTAAGCTGTAGTAGCTGATTCATAGCATTTATAAGTGTTTGCTGTACCTGTTTCTGCCTGTTTTGTGAAAAAAAGAAAAAAAAGAAAAAATATCTCTTGTTTTTCCTGCTTTACTAGTTTAGTCCAGTTTCAGAGTTGCTGATTCCTGGGCTTTGGTTGTAGTTCCTGTGTACTGTTTCCTTGCCTTATTTGTTGGAAGGGAAGCTACCTTGCTTACCAGTGGGAGTGGGAAGCATTGAGCTGCCTTTTGTCCAGTTTTGTGAGGTTTCAGCCAGTAACTAGTAGTTTATTGGTCGTTTTGGGCCAGTTTCTAGCTTTTTCCAGCCCCCTGGTATAAAACTTTCAGCTTGTACCTACTCAGCACAGACTCCACGTGGGCCAGCAGAGTAATCCAGGCTGCAGAGAGCTGAATAAGCGACTTTTCTTGATACTAAGTATATTTTTTGTTGCTTTCCACATCTGAATACCTAGCAACTGTATTTCGCCTGCCTTTCTGTTACATTGAAGCTGTTTTACTGCATTTAACTTAATATTGCACTTGGAATCCTTGTTTGTTACTATTTGACTGTATTTGTAGCAAATTCTTCTGTGTAAGCTGTAGTAGCTGATTCATAGCATTTATAAGTGTTTGCTGTACCTGTTTCTGCCTGTTTTGTGAAAAAAAAAAAAAAAAAAAAAATATCTCTTGTTTTTCCTGCTTTACTAGTTTAGTCCAGTTTCAGAGTTGCTGATTCCTGGGCTTTGGTTGTAGTTCCTGCACTGTTTCCTTGCCTTATTTGGGGAAGGAAGCTACCTTGCTTTCCTGCTTTACTAGTTTAGTCCAGTTTCAGAGTTGCTGATTCCTGGGCTTTGGTTGTAGTTCCTGTGTACTGTTTCCTTGCCTTATTTGGGGAAGGGAAGCTACCTTGCTTACCAGTGGGAGTGGGAAGCATTGAGCTGCCTTTTGTCCAGTTTTGTGAGGTTTCAGCCAGTAACTAGTAGTTTATTGGTCGTTTTGGGCCAGTTTCTAGCTTTTTCCAGCCCCCTGGTATAAAACTTTCAGCTTGTACCTACTCAGCACAGACTCCACGTGGGCCAGCAGAGTAATCCAGGCTGCAGAGAGCTGAATAAGCGACTTTTCTTGATACTAAGTATATTTTTGTTGCTTTCCACATCTGAATACCTAGCAACTGTATTTCGCCTTCCTTTCTGTTACATTGAAGCTGTTTTTACTGCATTTAACTTAATATTGCACTTGGAATCCTTGTTTGTTACTATTTGACTGTATTTGTAGCAAATTCTTCTGTGTAAGCTGTAGTAGCTGATTCATAGCATTTATAAGTGTTTGCTGTACCTGTTTCTGCCTGTTTTGTGAAAAAAAGAAAAAAAAAAATATCTCTTGTTTTTCCTGCTTTACTAGTTTAGTCCAGTTTCAGAGTTGCTGATTCCTGGGCTTTGGTTGTAGTTCCTGTGTACTGTTTCCTTGCCTTATTTGGGGGAAGGGAAGCTACCTTGCTTTCCTGCTTTACTAGTTTAGTCCAGTTTCAGAGTTGCTGATTCCTGGGCTTTGGTTGTAGTTCCTGTGTACTGTTTCCTTGCCTTATTTGGGGGAAGGGAAGCTACCTTGCTTACCAGTGGGAGTGGGAAGCATTGAGCTGCCTTTTGTCCAGTTTTGTGAGGTTTCAGCCAGTAACTAGTAGTTTATTGGTCGTTTTGGGCCAGTTTCTAGCTTTTTCCAGCCCCCTGGTATAAAACTTTCAGCTTGTACCTACTCAGCACAGACTCCACGTGGGCCAGCAGAGTAATCCAGGCTGCAGAGAGCTGAATAAGCGACTTTTCTTGATACTAAGTATATTTTTTGTTGCTTTCCACATCTGAATACCTAGCAACTGTATTTCGCCTGCCTTTCTGTTACATTGAAGCTGTTTTTACTGCATTTAACTTAATATTGCACTTGGAATCCTTGTTTGTTACTATTTGACTGTATTTGTAGCAAATTCTTCTGTGTAAGCTGTAGTAGCTGATTCATAGCATTTATAAGTGTTTGCTGTACCTGTTTCTGCCTGTTTTGTGAAAAAAAAGAAAAAAATATCTCTTGTTTTTCCTGCTTTACTAGTTTAGTCCAGTTTCAGAGTTGCTGATTCCTGGGCTTTGGTTGTAGTTCCTGTGTACTGTTTCCTTGCCTTATTTGGGGGAAGGGAAGCTACCTTGCTTACCAGTGGGAGTGGGAAGCCATGAGCTGCCTTTTGTCCAGTTTTGTGAGGTTTCAGCCAGTAACTAGTAGTTTATTGGTCGTTTTGGGCCAGTTTCTAGCTTTTCCAGCCCCCTGGTATAAAACTTTCAGCTTGTACCTACTCAGCACAGACTCCACGTGGGCCAGCAGAGTAATCCAGGCTGCAGAGAGCTGAATAAGCGACTTTTCTTGATACTAAGTATATTTTTTGTTGCTTTCCACATCTGAATACCTAGCAACTGTATTTCGCCTGCCTTTCTGTTACATTGAAGCTGTTTTTACTGCATTTAACTTAATATTGCACTTGGAATCCTTGTTTGTTACTATTTGACTGTATTTGTAGCAAATTCTTCTGTGTAAGCTGTAGTAGCTGATTTATAGCATTTATAAGTGTTTGCTGTACCTGTTTCTGCCTGTTTTGTGAAAAAAAAAAAAAAAAATATCTCTTGTTTTTCCTGCTTTACTAGTTTAGTCCAGTTTCAGAGTTGCTGATTCCTGGGCTTTGGTTGTAGTTCCTGTGTACTGTTTCCTTGCCTTATTTGGGGAAGGGAAGCTACCTTGCTTACCAGTGGGAGTGGGAAGCATTGAGCTGCCTTCTGTCCAGTTTTGTGAGGTTTCAGCCAGTAACTAGTAGTTTATTGGTCGTTTTGGGCCAGTTTCTAGCTTTTTCCAGCCCCCTGGTATAAAACTTTCAGCTTGTACCTACTCAGCACAGACTCCACGTGGGCCAGCAGAGTAATCCAGGCTGCAGAGAGCTGAATAAGCGACTTTTCTTGATACTAAGTATATTTTTTGTTGCTTTCCACATCTGAATACCTAGCAACTGTATTTTGCCTTCCTTTCTGTTACATTGAAGCTGTTTTTACTGCATTTAACTTAATATTGCACTTGGAATCCTTGTTTGTTACTATTTGACTGTATTTGTAGCAAATTCTTCTGTGTAAGCTGTAGTAGCTGATTCATAGCATTTATAAGTGTTTGCTGTACCTGTTTCTGCCTGTTTTGTGAAAAAAAAAAAAAAGAAAAAAATATCTCTTGTTTTTCCTGCTTTACTAGTTTAGTCCAGTTTCAGAGTTGCTGATTCCTGGGCTTTGGTTGTAGTTCCTGGGTACTGTTTCCTTGCCTTATTTGGGGGAAGGGAAGCTACCTTGCTTTCCTGCTTTACTAGTTTAGTCCAGTTTCAGAGTTGCTGATTCCTGGGCTTTGGTTGTAGTTCCTGTGTACTGTTTCCTTGCCTTATTTGGGGGAAGGGAAGCTACCTTGCTTACCAGTGGGAGTGGGAAGCATTGAGCTGCCTTTTGTCCAGTTTTGTGAGGTTTCAGCCAGTAACTAGTAGTTTATTGGTCGTTTTAGGCCAGTTTCTAGCTTTTTCCAGCCCCCTGGTATAAAACGCGCTAAACGCGCGTTAGCGCGATTTAGAGCGATTTAGCACGGAGCTGCCACTGTTGCACACTAGGGCAGCGCCGGTTAAGCAGGTTTAAACTATTCGGGCTACCTAAAGTCCACTCTTCAAATTTTCCCTTAAAACTACCTTCCTCGAACTATACTACTGATCAAATCAGCGTATCCTATAACTAAAAAGATCAACTCTACTTGACTCCAAGTAGACTATTCTCTATCTATTAAACCTAGCACTTGCTCCTACAGTACTTATTACCTTGATACGGCACTCTTGTCATAGATAGTACCCCAAAAAGGCAAACCCCCATTTCTCTGTCACCCACGTCCCCCGGAATCTTTTTTTAAAGTTTTTCGTCTACCCTTCTAGCATGTCAAGGGATCAGTTGCTAGTGTCCTCTCCTGCTCAGCTGGTGAACCTGGGAATATTGAGGCAATGTTTCAATTGCCTCATGTACACAGACAACCCTTTCCTCCTCCTACAAAACACAAATACATGCGAGAGATGCAACTATATGGCCAAACTGGAGGCTGAGCTCTCTCAACATAGGACTGGCAAGACCAGTCAGGAGGAGAAGGTTACCACACACACTATAGACCCAGTCTCACATAGTACCATTACAACCTCAAATCATACACATAAACACACAAAGACATACTCGGAGGCTCTGATCAAAAATCTACCAAAACAGCAGAGGCCACCAAAGCAGACACCCAAACAACCACCACCTCAGAACACAACACCCGCAACACATAGACCTCACAGTCAGAGTGTCAAACAGTCACAGCCCTTAAGGCCAAACACAATGCCAGACACACTAGTCATTGGTGACTCCATAGTCAGACACACTGATGTCCCGCTCACCAGACTGAGTAAGGAGAAGGTCACAGTAAGCTGCCTGTCGGGCGCTAGAATCCGCCACATAACGCAAGCACTCAGGTCTCTCAACAGCAGGTACAAATATGACTCAGTCATTGTCCACGCTGGTGTAAACGACCTGAGACGCACCTCCTTGGACTACATGAAAAGAGACATTGAGGAGCTCTCTGATTATGTAGCCCAGGCAGGTATGACCCTGACCTTGAGCAGTATCCTACCTTCACCAAGAATGATGCCACAATACAGAGATAAGATGATCAGCTTTAACAATTGGCTTAAACACTGGTGTCATTCAAAGGGGATCCAGTATCTGTCTGCCTGGGATGACATGCTGGACAAGCCACGCTGCTTCGCAAGGGATGGCTTGCACCTGTCACCCTGGGATTCCGGATATTGGCAAAGGCTCTTGCCACCCCATAGTGCCTTTTTAGGCAAGGCTCAAATTCTAAACCTACCACCCTAGAACACAAAAAGGAAAAAACTAAGGGTAATGCTGCTCAATGCCAGAAGTCTAAATCTCAAAATGCACGCACTCGAGGCCCTTCTCAGTATGGAGAACATCGATGTCTGTGCTGTGACAGAAACCTGGTTCAAGGCTCCTGAGAGCACCCCAGCACTATCAGGTTTTACCTCATATCATGCGTTCCGCCCCAAAATCCGGACAATACCAAGAAAGGAGGGGGTATCCATATTCATCAAGGACACCCACACCTCAAGACTGGTGGCAACGCACGATGCATCGGAGACCATCCAGGTGCAATTAACCATAGGCAAGACTGCTCTGCAAATTGTAGCATGTTACAGGCCACCCTCACAAACTCAGGAAACTCACATGGCCTTCCTGAAAACACTAGAGGGGATAAATGTATCACCAAACACCATCATACTAGGTGACTTCAATTACCCTAATATAGACTGGGAACACTACTCAAGCCCAAACACCCTAGCCCAAAAGTTCCTGGAATTCATAAACTCAAATGCCATGGAACAACTAGTCACCATCCCCACAAGAGGAGATAACATACTTGATCTCATCATCACGAACATGGGAGCACAATGTTCAACACCGAAGTATACCCCTCACTGGTGAGATCAGATCACAAACTAATCTCGCTGGAGGTCCTCATCCCACCCCACCTGAAATAAAAAGACCACAGTAAAGAACTTCTCAAAAGCCGACTTCACACTTCTAAAGACTAGTGTGGTCTCCTTTCAGGCCCCGAGCGCGGAAAACAATACTCAAGCCGCTGAATCACTTACAAACGCCTTCTACCAGCACCTGCAGGACTGCATGGATAAGGCAATCCCAAGCAAAACAAAGACTCTTTGTACCAAAGGCAAGCGTCCAGTCTGGTGGACCCCAGCCATAAACAAACTCTACAACAAAAGGAGGAAGCTACTACAAGATAGAGCAAAATCCTTAAAAGGTAAGACACCCTTGATCACTATAAGTAAAAACTAAGAGCTCTCATAAAATCATCCAAAGCAAATTTCGAGAGAAAATAGCTAAAGACTCAAAAGACAATCATAAGGCCTTCTTTAGCTATGTTAGAAACCTAGGAGGAAACTCCCAGATATGCTCAGAACTAGTTCAAAATGATGTGAAGATTACTGATCCTACAGACATTGCCAACATACTGGCTGACAGGTTCAGTGCAAACTTCTCCCCCCAAAAGGAGAGATATCTATACCAAATGAGTGCAGCCCCCAAACATCTCCAGCGCCCAAGTGAGAACTGCTCTCTCCAAAGCAAAAACACAGCATCCATGGGACCCGATGGTGTCCCGGCTGTGTGCTCCACGAACTCAATGAGGAATTAAACCCACAGCTAGGACAGCTGTTTAATCAAAGTCTTACCTCTGGATACATTACCCAGGAGTGGCGCACTGCAACTGTGGTCCCACTTCACAAAGGCGGTGCCTCCACAGACCCTGGAAATTACCGCCCATTAGCTTGACAAGCCTTATCTGCAAAGCCATGGAGAGGATCATAATGGACCTCATAAATAAAGACATAGGGAATTTGCAGACTTTGGATCCAACCCAGTTTGGCTTTGTCAAAGGCAGATCATGCCTTTTAAACTTGGTTGACTTTTTCGAAACAGTTACCAAAGCCATTGATGAGGGAAAGGCAGTCCATACAGCCTACCTCGATCTGGCTAAGGCCTTCGATACAATACCCCACTCGGGTATCATTGAAAAACTCATCAGCTTAAATGTTAACCCATACATCACAAGATGGGTTGCAAACTGGCTGAGTGACAGAACCCACAGGGTCAGAGTTGCTGGCGCCATGTCAGACTCAAAGCCTGTCACAAGTGGTGTCCCACAGGGCTCAGTCCTGGGCCCACTCTTGTTTGGCATCTACTTTTCCGAAGTACAAGCAAACACAGGAGGATTATGGCTGACAAAGTTTGCAGATGACTGCAAACTGGGCGCCATAGTAGGCGCCATAGTAGAAAACACATCTGACACAGATATCCTTCAGAAGGGTCTCACAGAAACGGATAACTGGTGCCAGAGCCACGGCCTAAAGTTAAATGCCAAAAAATGCATAGTCATACCCTTCGGGAAAAACAAGGTTACCCCTAGCTACCAAATAGGTGGCAATCCACTGAGCACAGAAGAAGTTATCAGGGACCTGGGGACCCAGGTTGATAGTAGTCTGTCATTCGACACCCATGTAGCTAAAGTAGTTAGGAAGTCCTTCTACATTGCCCACCTTATCATGAAGGGATTCTCATCTAGATCAAGGGAGGTCATAGTCTCCCTTTACTCATCACTCATCAGACCAATGATTGAGTACAATGCCCCATTCGGAATGTATCTGACCCGACACTTGCAGCAGCTGGAGAGGCCACAAAGTTCCTCACCAAAAGGATAAAGGGTCTCAAAAATCTGTCCTATGCTGCCCGACTGAAAGAACTCCAGCTCTATTCAGTCGCACCGCTTGCTCAGAGGTGACCTTTGCCTAACATACAAGGCCATGTCAAACCCAGATTTGATGAATATGCTTCACCTCAAAAATCTAGATCCATCAGAGCCACAAAGGCGGAGACTTAAACCTCGACACGGCTATTAATAGGACGTGCTGGAGAGATAGATTCATCACCCAAAGACTCCCTATGCTGTGGAACAAAATCCCGGTACATGTGAGGCAGAGCACCTCGCTGGCCTTGTTCAAGAGAAATCTTGACCAATGGATGGGAGATCGCAGATATACCCCAGGAATTACCTCAGTGTCACTGCTCGACAGAGGCACAGCAAAATAATGGGTATAGTTCCCCATACTAAAGGGGTGGCGTAAGCCACAAAACAATGGGCTAGGCTTATAAATGCCCTCGGGCAGATAGCCTAGTATGAACCTATGAACCTATGAACCTATGAACACATTTACACGCAGAGATATGTGCAGTAAGATACATATGTAGGAGGTGCACAAAATATGGAACAGCCACTATGCCTACAGTTCACACCGGAATAGCTGGACACTGTATGGGCCACTCATACAAATGAAAATCATTGCCTGCAACATATACCCACAGAGAGGTCATAGGAAAAAACACCACACACAGGTTTTCAGGAATGGAAAACCTTTATTTGTGTACTATTACAGTTCTATATACTACTGCTACTGTAATTGGGATTGTCTTGGCAGAGATGGTGTGTGTCGGGGGTCACATCTGCTTTCCACATGTGTGCCATTGGCTACTGACAGACATCCTAAGGACATAATAGTAATGTACTGCTGCTAGCACGTACTGCCCCTGTCGACTGCAGCAGAGATATTGGCCAATATGTGTGGACATTCTGACACACTCTGTACAGTCCAGAGGAATACACAGAACCCCTTAGTGCAAAACATATGTACCATGCCTGACAACATGGATGTTAACAGCCATGTAGATGGGTATAACACATAACAACTGGTATACATATGCCACCATAGGTTATGCATTCACACACACCTGTCTGGCCTGACACGTACTACCCACTGGTACAGGAGTGCCATGGCCACATACTACCCACTAGTTAGTGACATACATCTGTACAGCATCCCACTGCTCTGTCTGACATACATGACTGTTAAGGG
This sequence comes from Protopterus annectens, assembly GCF_019279795.1. Taxonomy (NCBI): domain Eukaryota; kingdom Metazoa; phylum Chordata; order Ceratodontiformes; family Protopteridae; genus Protopterus; species Protopterus annectens. The sequence goes on from NC_056731.1 coordinate 151,453,174, forward strand.
AGGCCCGGCAGCAGTACATCTGCCCAATATCTGCATATGACATCTCACTGGGTAAGTACACTAAGCTGCTAGGCATGTAACAATGCACTGTGCAGGCTACAGGCAGACTGGTTCAACACTGGCCTACATCTCCTCTGGGGGAATGCACATGTACCTGCATATATAGCAGGCTGTACAGGCATGTCACAGCACAGGGTAAACTACACCTGTGTGAAAGTGCATAACCACAACCAATGAGAACAGAGCCATAGCCACATATGGCAAGCTAGCATAATATTACAGTATATGGATTATCTGTTCAACACCATCCTCATATGTCACTCACACACTAACCCTACAAATACTGGGCCACTACACAGTTTGGTCTGATGGCTGACTGTGGTATGGGACATGTGTGTGTATGGCCCTACAAACATGTAAGCCAATATGGTAACATACAGTGGAGCAGCATGTAACATCAGATAGGATGGGACCTAAAACAATGACAGCTACCACAGTCTGTACACAGGCCAAGGTACATATTAACAATACACACACTGTCAACATTCACCATAAGTACACAGACTTCAGTACTGTAGAAACAACCACAGTATGTCTAGGTTATGTCATTAGGTATAACCCCTACTGTACATAATGTGTAGCAGTCTGATATCTCACTGGCTTGTTATCAGATATGATGACACTAATTATGGTGTACAGCACATATGCACCTATTCACGCACAACATATGTGCAAAGGTTGACAGAGTTGGGGCTGGAAGCACATACACAGGGCCAATATTTACATGTTGCTGTGATAACCTCATACATTTACTGTTGTAACAGGGTTTGTTGCAACATATGCCCTATGAGGGATATGAAGTCAGTAACTGTCACGGCCATCATCATCTACAGACTGCAATCCTCACACTATCTTCTGCAGTCCACAGATAGATGCTCCGTGGGTAACACATGACACCAAAGGCACAACACACTGTCCAGTCTGCAGATGACCCTGCAGATGGGGATTCCTCATAAACATAGAATTGACATGGCAGGTATTGAGACATGTAGGACAGCCATATCCACATAAACACTGTTAAACCAACATTACTCCAAATGCAGTATAGCAGCACTTACAGTCTATAGTCAAGTCAGGCACATCCCCCTCCTGTGTGTTGCCCTGTTTCCAGAGTGTATGTTGTTAGAGGTAAATTCCCAATCCATCTGAGATGCTGTTTGCCAAACAACATATCTAGTTCCTGCTCACAGTGAATGAACAGGGCCAACACCAACATGATGTTCCTAGATATTTTAGTGTGTTTCCATGCAATTGGCTATGGAATGTTACCAGAGCTGTTCCACATGCAATCAGCTAGCGGAGGGCTGCAATTCGTGCAGAGGCCATCAGCTGATCATGAGCATCACTTAAAATACATATGCTGTTGCCTAAGCAAAGCAGGTGTAGGTCTCCACATCCACCAGAGAGGGAGTGGGAGAGGCAGACAGAGGCAAATACAAGTTAGAGAGGAGTGGGAGAGTAAAACCTAAGCATGTTTGTGTCACACACCTACCAGCACAGGGTATTAAACCCCTGACAACTATGAAGTGCTATCACAGTTCTATGCAGTTATTGGATGCACCACATGGGTTACCTGTTGTGGAGCCCTCAGAACATGTATGTGATGGTGAGTGACATCTGCAACAGGGATACAGTAGCTCTACAGTAGGTGACTTACATGTGCTTGTCTGTATGAACAGGTGCCACCATCAACACAGCCACACTCTCACAGGGATGCACACACATTGACACACTTGGCAGGGCCAGGATTAAAACTCATCAGTAGTGGGATTGCCACAACACATCACTGTACAAGTATCACATGCACCACACGGGTCATACGGAGGTTGTATGGGCAAAGGGTATGAGGAGGTGTCTGACATCAGACAGCATGCTTCAGTATGCCAATGGGGGTTGTAGTGAGTGTGAATGTGAACATATGCACCATACAGCATACACACAAACACACAGGGTGCCAGTACTGACATGCATGGGTGCATGTCTGCACGGGTGTGTAGTGGTCAACTGTGACAGATGGCTATACAAGACTAGGCGATGGGTATACCATGGCATCAGGTCACATGACAATGGTCTGCATTGTGGCTCAGGGCTGTGGTTTCTACATTTGCCCACACAGGTGGGTATTGTATCCCCCATCCAGTCACCTGGGTAACTGTTGTGTGTGGTCAATGCTGTGCATCGCTTGCCATGTATGTGTTCCTTAATCCATGACATGGATGGTGTCTGGGATGTGCACACCTCCCACATACATGTACAGTGACATGTGGAACTGTACCTGGGGTGTCTGGCCCATGTTGTGAACACAAACTATTATCAGATGTGCCAGTCTTGCCCACCTGTGGTGGGAACTGGTAATGGCCAGCAGATTTACCCTGCACCTACATTGATAGCATGCTAATGGCATTCCCTGGTGTCAATGGCATCTGTCCATACAGGGCATGTTGACAGGCACGGTATGTCCTTTGTGGGTCACATGTGATGGCACCAAAGGTGTTGCAGGTGTCCATTGGGGGACATGGGGAGGGTGCACTGTCTGCATGTACATGCATATTGGACCAATGGACAGGGTGCCATGCCCTCTGTAACCCACTGCTATCACTTCCTAGTTGCTATCAGTGCCCAATATGCAGTGTACTATCCACATATTGGCTGTTGCCTACACATGTGTGTGTGTATGAGACATGGGTTGAGAGTGTGCTTTGGGTAATACACTGGGGTTGCTAACTGTGATTGCCTGGCCTTGATGTCACATGTATGGGTATGGCTTTGCACCCCAGCCTCCCAGCTATTTCACATCTGTTATCCCTGTATGGTGGACATTGCGATATATAGTAGGGCCGCCATATAAGAATTATACAAAAGCCGTTCCACATTGGCCACAGGTGCATACACTCACAACCACCTCCACACAGAATACAAGTTACACACACAGACACACACACACACACACACACACACACACACACACACACACACACACACACACACACACACACACACACACACCTGTTATGTCTGGGAGTAGAACCCCTACCTGACTAGTTTATTACACTACAGGACTATGCAGTTATAGTACGTGCCACAGAGATTACTGGACTACTCCTTCCCTAATGATGTATATCACATTGGATGACATCAGCAGAATTGCCAAAGTAGGACATTCTAATTGTAGTGATTGTGACTAGCCTAAAATGCATTTCTCCCTACACAGGCAGTGACACACACACACAAAACATCCACAACTGACATGTGTAGATATAGAACTCCTAACAGAGGTCTATATCACACTACAGAATGGAGCTGTTATAGTATGCATCATGGGGATTACTGGAAAACTCCTTCCCCACAGGTGTATTTCACAATGAATGACATCGGCAGGATTGCCAAAGTTGAACATTCGAATAGTAGTGAGTGTGACTAGCCTATAATGCATTGCTCCATACACAGACATTGAAACACACACAAAACATCCAGAACTGCCATGGGTGGGGATGGAACCCTACCACAGTTCTAAATTACACTACAGCAGTATGCAGTTATGGCACACGCTACAGAAATTACTGGGTTACAACCCTCCCAGAGGTGTATTTCTAGGTGGGTGACATCACCAGCCTTGCCAAAGGTGAGCATATGAATTGTATGGAGTCTGAGTACCCTAAAAAGCATTGCTTTCTACACAGACAGAGACACACACACTTGCCATGCCTGGGAGAAGAACACCTGCTTAACTACTTTATCACACTACAGCAGTTCGCAGTTACAGGACATGCTATGGAGATTATTGGGCTGTGATCTTCCCAGAGGTGTATTACTAGGTGGATGACATCAGCAGATTTGCCAAAGTTGAGTATATGAATTGTAGGGAGTGTGAATACCCTAAAAAGCATTGCTCTATACACAGACAGACACACACTTGCCATGTCTGGGATTAGAGCACCTACCTAACTACTTTATCACACTACAACAGTACACAGTTATAAGACACACTATGGAGATTATTGGGCTACATCCTTCCCAGAGGTGTATTTCTAGGTGGATGACATCAGCAGCCTTGCCAAAGTTCAGTATATGAATTGTAGTGAATGTGAGTACCTTAAAAAGCATTGCTCTGTACACAGACAGAGTCAAGTCAGACAGAAACACACACACTTGCCATGTTTGGGATTAGAACATCTACCTAACTACTTTATCACACTACAACAGTACACAGTTACAGGACATGCTACGGAGATTATTGGGCTGTGATCTTCCCAGAGGTGTATTACTAGGTGGATGACATCAGCAGATTTGCCAAAGTTGAGTATATTAATTGTAGGGAGTGTGAATACCCTAAAAAGCATTGCTCTCTACACAGACAGACACACACTTGCCATGTCTGGGATTAGAGCACCTACCTAACTTCTTTATCACACTACAACAGTACACAGTTATAGGACATGCTATGGAGATTATTGGGCTACAGTCTTCCCAGAGGTGTATTTCTAGGTAGATGACATCAGCATTCTTGCCAAAGTTGAGCATTTGAATTGTTGGTAGTGTGAGTACCCTAAAAAGCATTGCTCTCTACACAGTCAAAGACAGACAGACGCACACACCAACACAGACACACACACACACACACACACACACACACACACACACACACACACTTGCCAAGTCTGGGATTAGAACTCCTACCTAACTAGTTTATCTCACTACAGCAGTACACAGTCATGGGATGTGCCACGGAGATTACAGGGCTACAACTCTCCCAGAGGTGTATTTCATATTGGATGACCTCAGCAGGCTTCTCATAGTAGAGCTATGGGGAGGGTAGTGTGTCTGCATGGGCCATAACCCATTCATCTACAGGTTGACACACCACATGCGGGCACACACAGGGTCATATTTCACAGGTACATGTATACAGCTGCTAGATGACTACTTCCTTGTACAGTCATGTTGCACAGCTGGCATGTGCACCACATAGTCTGTCATGCTGACAGATACTGGTGGCTAGCATCTGCAGTGAGTGACATCTGCACCTCATGTGTTTGGGGCCCTTTGGCTGTGTGCTGGGTGGGACAGGCCTGGATGGCTCCTTGTCACAGTCACCCTCTTCCACACATCTATGTCCATCTACCTTTGGCTTATTATACTGTGTTGTCCTTACATATATGTCTGTATTCCTATCCGCTGTGTGTGCAAGGCATTAGTGCTGCATACTGATGAGTGTCTGCACTAACAACTGCAACTGCCATATATGTCTGATCCACTGGTGTTTGCAGACATGGCCTTCATGTGTTTAAGTGTGTGAGCATGCCCAGTATGACCTTTCATTATGTTGTTGACTGACATTGCCTTCATTTCTCTAAGTGTGTAAGCATGCCCAGTATGGCCAGCTGTATTGCATGTGTGGATCAAGTCCAGGTAGTTTGTACTGCAGTGCTGACCTTTGTGTTGTACACCAACAGGTAGCATGCTGTCTCTGCAGGGTATCCATCGATCATTTCACATTGACTGTTACTACATTTCTGCATAGCGGGGTGGGGGGCACACCTGACTGTTTCTACATTTCTATGCAGGATTGGGGGGACACACCTGACTGTTACTATATTTCTGCATAGGATGGGGGGGCACACCTATTTCTACATTTCTACACAGGATTGGGGCGGCACACCTGACCGTTACTATATTTCTATGTAGGATGGGCAGCACACCTGACTATTTCTACATTTCTACACAGGACTGGGGGGGCACACCTGACTGTGACTACATTTCTGCATCGGATGGGGGGCACACTTGACACTTGTACACATTTGCTAGGACTGTACTGGTATGTTGGGTACTCCATTTCAGTCTGTAGTCTTACCTATCGTGTTGGCTACAGGCATACCAGTGTACTACAGATCTTAGCTTTTAATTACCTACATATTAGTTTCTGACTTCTTACCCTTCAGAACTGACATCCCACTGCCTGACCTGCTGTAGTCTGTGTAGGCCTGGGGGGGAGGTTACCCATAGGCCTCATTGAGAGGCCATAGCACAGCCTTTGTTTGTGTTTGTCTACACCTATCCTGCTGGCTGTGACTGTTGTTGGGTATGTAAACCCCCTGACTGGCATGTGTGAGTCACTTACCTTGTGGGTGTCCCAGTATTGAGGGTGGTGCTGCAGGGCTGCCTATGTTGGATGCACGTAGTACACTCCCTACACATGGTTAGGCACAGGTAGTGTAATGTTTGGCATCCATTTTACTGTATGTGAGAGTCGGAGAGAGGTGTTATTCCCTGGGTCCCTCCTGTGTCAGTGTATGTGCTATGCATTGCCTTTTTGTCGAGGCCAGGGCACACTGGGCATGCCTCCTTCTGCCTACTGGGACAGGCTCAGGTTTTCCTCCTCTGAGTCACTCTGTGCCTGTGCAGGCCTTGGCAATGGTTGGGGACTGTGTGGCCCTGCCCCATGCTGTTCCTGCTGCAGCTGTTTCCACAGGATCATATTGTGTAGCTTGGCACATACAAGGACAATTTGGGTACATGTAGCTGGTGAGTACTGCAAGGCTCCACTGGATGTGTCCAGGCTCCGGAACCATGACTTGAGCATCCCAAATGCACACTCTACTATAATTCTGGTCTGTGTGTGTGTCTCATTATGGAGTTCTTGTTCAGGTGTGTGTGCATCTCTGATGGGTGTCATCAACCACGGCTCCAGTGCATATCCAGCATCCCCCACTAGGTGACCATAAGGGATGTCCCCATTAGCAAATCTGTGGTACAGCTGTGTCAGATGCCAGATGTGGGAATTGTGATAGCTTCCAGGGCAGCCAGCACACACATTCATTATTATGCCCTGGGCATCGCACACGACCTGGCAGTTGATGGAGGGGAAGCCCTTGTGGTTGATGTAGACCCTACCCTGTTCACCGGGTAGTGCTTTGATGCATATGTGCGTGCAGTCTATGGCACCCACTACCTCAGGGTATTCTGCTATTTGGTGGAACAGTTGCATATTGCTGGCCAATGCCTCATGAGTGTTGGGGAAATATATGTGCTCACCAACATGTGCTGACATGGCATCCAGGAACTGATGGAGTACCCTGGATGCTGATGCCTGTGAAATCCCCATCATATCCCCAGTTGGCCTTTGGAAGGTACCTGTAGCTAGTATTCTTAGGCCTACACATACCTTGGTATCCACTGAGATGGGTTCCCCTCTGTTAGTTCTGTGTCTGAGGCATTGCCGGCACAGCTCAACAATTTGCTGTAGGAGGTCCCTGTCCACCCTATAGCACTCCACTATCTCAAGCTCTTGTAGCCCCTGGTAGGTTACCCTGGGTCTGTACACTCTTCTCCGTCTCCTCACTGTGGGTTGGTCAGCAGCATTCACATCTTCACCACCCTCAGCCTCTTCCACAAGTTGTATGACATCTATTGCAGCCAATATCATTTTGTTGTTATGAGTGTTAAAAGTTCCTCGCTTGTTTACACCGGTGGTGTAGAGTGTGGGAAACACCAGAGGTGAAGGGGTTTGCTTAGTTTATAGTAGTGTTCTGGGCTGGGCTCGTCTGCTGCCTGTGTAATTGGCTGATTCTGATACATTTCACCTGCCAGCTAAGCTAGTTCTCCTTGATTACCTTCCTACTGCTGTTTTCCCTTCCCATTGCCTTCCTGTTTAAGTCCGGGGGCGCGCCGTGCAAACAGAAGTGTTCAAATGTGCACACTGCTGCTATTTCCAGGTTTAACCTCTTTTTTTCTTCCTGTAAATCCTGGTGCGCAGCATGCACACCCGCTTAGGCTTTGTAAAGAGTGCTAAGCAGGTTTAGACACACCCCCTAGCTTAGCTATGCTAAGCTAGGAGCAAACCCAAGCCACAGGGCTCCAATCTGCTTACAGTATGCCTGACACATACCTCCATGATGTCACTTAACTCCTAGGCTTGCACCAGGCTATTCCTACTCTTACACTGTTGGGACCTGACTCACATGCTGGGGAAAACTGGGATTCACTATCCTTCTCCTCATTTGCATTGGATTGCCTGCTAATGCATAGTTACATGTCTCACACTGAGACTCCCCCCCTTAGCAACCACTACTCACTGGCCAGATTGTCTTCTGCCTGCCATTGACTTGCATGGCAGAATACTGATTTTAGTTAGAATGCTTATTTTAGTTTTATTTTATTATCCCCCCCCGATCCCATTTGCGCGCTGCTGCCCTATGCTTAAACAGCTGAGATCAGATAAAAAAATAAAAGTTGATTTTTTTTTTATTTATTTTTTTGTTTGCAATGCCAATGACCATATACTTGGCCATTGACATGCTTACTACATGATATGCAGCCTTTATTTGGAGCTGTCATAGCTCCGTTTTGGATTTTGCAGAAATGTACTTGGTTATTAACCGAGTACATTTCTACAGATTGCACTAGTCTTGCACGGACTGTTGCAAGCTTCCTGGATTGCAAAATCACCTCATTTGCAAATGGGGTGATTTGCATAACAGGGCTTAGTCCATGCAAGTTTAGCGCAGGAGCACTTGTGCACTCCCCTGCAGGCTGTTCCTGGATCGCATGGCAGACATTGCCTGCCTGAGCACCTGCACCAGTCTTGCACGCCGTACAAGCTTTTGAGAATCCGGGGGATTATCTCTTCACAGACTTGCACTGAAAGCAAATGGGAGCTCTACATTTTTTATTAACTGACAAAGGAATCAGTCGGCTTTTTGCAATAAACACCCTCTGATTTTGATACGATTTATGTACTGCTTTGTGGTATCTTATTTAGCAGTCTTGTTGAGATTCAGCACTGCAGTTTTAAACTAAATTTTATAGATGGTGTGTTTAAGCTGATAATCTTTTTCTGATGACATGCATACAAAAACTGATTGTAGTCACTACCTAGTTTTCACATGTGTTATTGAACCTACAACTAGAATCTGTGACCTGTTTAATTGTTTTATTTGCCTAAGGTCATACAAGTCTGAGATGATATAGTTACCCCCTGTGGCTTAAATAATATCACTGATAATGGTATAAATTCCAGAAGGAAACCATGAGAGAAAACAGCTTTAAACAGACATCAGTAATTTAATTTATGCTTCTTGATAAGTGTCTCACTTGGGTGGGGTTAAAGTTAAAGAAAATATGCGTATTTTTTTATAAAAATGACATATAGGTGCAGTCTTTCTTTAATTTTTGATGAACACACCATTTTGTGGGTTCCTTCTGAATTATATTTTGCACTTTAAACATCCTGTAGTCATCTTGATACAGAATAACACAGATCTGATTGTCGAGCTTTCTGAATTTCAGTCCTTCTCATGAACTGTACTAGACAGCTTTATCTTTCTTTGACTCTTTTTTTTTTATCCAACAAAACGCCACCCTTATTGTCATTCTTATTAACCGATAGTTTTGCTGTTGTTATAAGCAGATGTTGTAACAGATGGCACACTGCTTAGGATGTGAAAATTAACATCTGAACTCAATACAACAGTATTGGTGCTCCACTTTATTACAGTGTCAGGAATGTTTTTTCTGAAATTATTTTCCCATTTCTTATTTTTGCTTTTCTTATTTTGTGTTTGTAGAAGATAAACTAATTTATATTTTGATGTGTGAGCTATATCCTTAAAAAGGTAAACTGTCGTATAACATACACTTTTTTATGTGAAATTTCATTCAGAATGTACCTGTGTCTCTATTGCATGACAGATAGCTTACACATCATAATATGTTACATGTTGATATAATAAAAACAACTATAGTCACTCAGCTTTGACTAGCTGCTGAAAGAGAGACTTGCCTGAGTGTCAGTTCTCTTTCTCAGAGAAAGGGTGTGGGAACAAATCTTGCAATGACAAGTTCTTGTTGGATACCAGGATTAGCTCCTGTGAGTCTGCAGTGCATTTCAAGAGAAGTGCAGATACTCCAAACATACCCCCACACAGGCACCTTCTTCAGAATTTTATTGTATAGACTTAAACCCTTGCATGAAGTCACGGACTCTATATAATGTCATCATGTATTACTCTATAGTGGTTTCGTATGGGTAAAAAGTCCCTGGTAGGGTGAAGAGTTTTTCTTAGAGATCACGCAGTGAAGATTCGTTGTATTATTCTATGGCATAGGGAGGGGAGAGAAGAAGAAATGCATTAGTTGCTGAGGAGGGAGAAGACCAGTTGGAGGCCAATTGAAAATAATAAGCGAGAGAATTGATGAAAAATAATGACTGCATGCTATATACAGTACAGTATGTTATCTTTGACTGATAGCCATTAAAAGAAGAACAGATTAATTACAGACAGACTTACCTTTTTGCTTTATTTCAGACAGAGTCATGAGTAAAGTGGAAGGCAAGCAGGACCACATGATACCATGAAGAGAAGCTCACAGGTCCTCAGTCACCGACTGTTAAGTAAGTAAGCATTTTCTTACAGCTGCTATGTCTGAAATTCTTAAATCAAATGTGCGACAAAACCATTTTCAAAACAGGTAATGTTCAGCTACACCTAATAAAGCTATTGTCACTCTTCTCAGTTACACTTGCCATTGGGTTTAGATGCTTTACAGCAGGAGCCTTTGTTTATTTATTCCTTAAGGCATACATATTGGACAGCAGTGTTAGTACTATAGAAAATGTAACAATTCTTATTAAAAACACTAAACTTACTTGATTTACTAAATTCTTACTTTAAGTTATTTCTGTTAAGTCCCAACAAAATCCTGATACACATCACAAATGTAATTATTTTAATTGTGTAGACTGAGATGTACTGCAGTATTCTTGCCACAAGATTACTGTATATGGCATTAAATGTAATGCATAATTATATGCTTTTGTTTAACCAGCGCCTTGATTTGAGCAGATAGTTGCTATGAAAGTCATAGCTGTCACACTACCAATTGAAACACTTTGTTTTACTTACACAATTGGGTTTTACTATTGGTCACCAGACAGCTATAGATATTGTCAGATCCACCTTCATATTTTTCATAAAATCCTGAAGAAATTCTTTCCTTGCTTGAAATATGGTAATAAAGTTCTTAAAATCTCAATCTGAATTCTTCGTGAAACTTTTGGAAATATTTGAATATGCCAGTGGTGTAAAATGAAGATGGTTCTAATCCACATCATTAGAAAAAGAATAAAGCATTTCAAAGGAATATTTAGATCAAGCTATAAAATGTAGATGGGGTTCTGTCTTGTTTTATTCACCATCCATAAACTGCAGATGGTAGCTGGGTTTTATTCAACAGTTGATAAGTACAGGTATGTTCAACACCAACAATTTCAAATCTGTCATCTGCTAATACACAGTAGCCAGTGAGTTGACAATGTCTACTGATTGCCTGTGCAGAGGTAAAAACAAGATCTAGAAAGTTCTAATGGGCTTTTTTAAAGACTGTATACTGAAATCTTTTAGATATATTTTAGCGTTCATTTTGTTTTCCTTAAGATGAACATTACAGAATATGAAAATATATCTCATGAGTTTTTGGTGCAATAATATTTTGTAGCCTGTTTTAAAACATTTATGATTAATTTGCAATTCATTTTAATATTAGTCAAAAGTATTTGTCAGTATCTGTTCAATTATTTACAACAGGAACACTGTACTTATGAATAGGCTGGCTAAAGTAGTGTAATGAAATGAAAGAAACACTAGAAAAAAACAGGCTTCCTCCCTTATAAAGTTATGTGCAAATAAGTCCTAACTTTGAGAAGCCTGCCTGTGTAATCTGTTACTGTGGAGTTGCTACTCCTTGCTGCTTATTTATTTTTTTAAGATGACAATTTTAAAGTTAACACTAAACTGTGTGACTAGTAGTAAATGCTGTATGCAGAATATCCAACCTACTAAATACATCAATGAGCTGCAGAAACAGTTAATGTGGTCATCTCACTATGTTGCAAATTAAGCTGTTAATTGTAAAACATTTTACCAACTAGAGCTGTAGGTGAAGTGTTAACTGTCCATGTGGTAATTTATTTAATATGCTAAATTGTCCGTTTACTCACTTGTTTCAGATTATCACTTTGTATATAGGGCGAATAAGGTATAGGTATCTTCTTCTTCTTCTTTTGGCTTTTTCTCAGTTAGGAGTCACCACAGAGGATCGCCTGTCTGCTCATGACTGACAGTGGAGTTTTATGGTGTCGAGTTGCCAGCCTGGTGCCCAACCTTCCACAGAAGGCACACACTCACACCTAGGGTTTTTTTAGAGTGTCCAATCCACCTACAACATGTCTTTGGGATGTGGGAGGAAACTCACACGACCACTGGGAGGACATGCAGACACCGCACAGAAGGCACCCCAGCCAAGAATCGAACCAGAGAGCCTCTTGCTGTGAGGCAGCAATGCTAACTGCTGCACCACTGTGGCCACCCCCTAATAAGGTATAGGTATAATAGGCTAAAACTGGGTTCTACTTTTGGACAAAGGCAGGCAACAAGCCACATCACAAACATGTCCCCAGACTGTCATTGGGTATTTAATTTGATTTTTACAACTTGGATATAGCATTGATCTCAATGGATCTTTATCAGAATCAGCCTGGGAGTGCTGTCTGCTTAAATAACTTGTTCACTCTTAGTCAATGGAGGCTGCGGGAATCAAACTCTGGACCACTGAAAACAGCTCAATAACAGCTCCTTAATCCTCAGTGCCAACTGCTAGACAAAATGTGAAGTAAATTGCATTATGTAACAATAATGTGTGTCTGTGGTTCTTTGTTTTTCTTTTGTTCTAAATCTGAAATTGTACTTGCTGGATTAGGCATTTGTGTTTTTACTGTCCATGTTGGTTGTGGTGGGCTTCTATATAATTTCATGTGCATGCAGCCAAGACAGGTGTTCTGTACATATTGCTTCAAATGTGTATTGTATATTTGAGGATATCATTAGGAACTGGCTGGATTAAATTTGTATGGATGTTTGCTTATCTTGGTTAATTAGTTTTATTCCTTTAACTTAAATTCTGTAGAGAAGCCTAAAACAGAAACATAATAATTTTCCCAGAGGATGTAGAGAAGTTTGTAATGATGTCTGCTGCTTAAGCATGTGTAAAATTTGGAGACTTTGCAGAATAAAGAACTAATGGGGCCTTTTTTGTCAGATAGTATTAAAATAAACTAGCTGTTAATGGCTTCCTGCATATTAAGTATCCTTAGGTCCCCTGGTAAGCATTTAAATAAGAAATAAGATGGGTTAAAAACCTCTGTAGGAAAAAAGCCTGGTTATTACCTGTGTGTCTTCTCCGTCTTAATGAAGTACAGTTCAGAAAAAAACGACTTCCTAGACTACTACCTAATGGAATTACAATCTAACAAAGTCCACAGTCTTTGATGTGCACCCAAAATGCAGCATAATGCAATTTGCAAAAACTCTAGAAAGAGGAATAATTATAATTCCCTCTTCCCCAAGGTTTTATAATCTCTAAGATGTTTTAATCTTTCTACCTATTGACTTAATTATCTGATTATCTCTCTCTCTCTCTCTCTCTTTCTCTGGCTGTATCTATCTATCTATCTATCTATCTATCTATCTATCTATCTATCTATCTATCTATCTATCTGTCTATCTAATCTCTCTTTCTCTTTCCCTCTCTAATGTATCTAGGTGTGTGTGTGTGCGTGTGTGTGCATGTGTGTGTGTGTGTGTGTGTGTGTGTGTGTGTGTGTGTGTGTGTGTGTGTGTGTGTGTGTGTGTGTGTGTGTCTGTTCATGTGTGCCTGTGTGTGTGTAACTGTGGGGGTCAAATAGGCTTAGGGGACAGACCCACATACACAAACACAAACACAGACATCCCTATCTACATCCATAGCTATCTCTTTATATTTATCTCTGCCTGTCTAGCCACCTATCTAAATTGAAGTGTTTACATGTCCATATTACTGTGCTTGATTATACAATTGAGATATAGCAATTTGTCTTCAAACTTGTAGTGGCATGCACACCTCTGTAAGACCTTTGTAAGCCCCTCACCTCCCATTTTCCTGACTAATTTTACTAATTCCCTTCCTATTTCCACTTATTTTTCTAAGCAGAAACCTAGCAATATTTTATTTTCACTCTAATACCCTACAAGAGAAATTGTTGAGCTCCTTACTCTTTGTGCTACCTCTGAAACGGCGTTAGTTTTTTTGCCTCACTTAGCTCCTTAGCCAGTCTATGGAAGTTTATTTTTTGGGGTTTTCACACTGACCTGATGAACCTTATAGCTGATTGTTTTCCTTTGAAACATTTGGTCGCCAGGTCCAGTCCAACATGCTCCTTTCTCCCTTGTTGCTCTCGACCTCACCCCGCTCCCCTACCCTAGCCCCATTCCCACCCACACCAACCTTTCTTACATTTATACTCTAGACACCGCACCCATTCCTCAATTCCACAACTAATCAATATTCACTTCCTCCCAATAACCACTCCACGCTTAAGAACACCTGCACTCAACTCACGCTACTTCCTCATCCCTCTGTCTCCCTCTATCCCTTTTTTTTCTTAAGCTCTTCACACCTCACAATGCATCACATCTACATAACCTTCCCACTTTCTATTCTCCTCACAGTCTCAACTCAAAAAACATTAATCTCACTCACCCAAATATATCTCCTACTGCCACAATCACCCTTACAAATAATGACACCTTTCACTCATATAAAATCTCCCCATCTCTCTTTAACTTATCTAACATTTATCTTCATAAATATAAATGACTTCAGTACACATCTCTCTACTGCAAGCCAAAGATAAAGGACTACACTTTTTACCCTCTCCATACAATACTTAATACACCTACAACTACTTTACTTCTTTCTGGAGACATCCACCACAACCCTGCCCCCCACCTCATCTCCCAACACTAATCTCAATACTTCATCCTCCATTTTCCCCTCCTTTCTCCAACTCCCCTCCCCACCCTCCTAGCCCTTCCACTTCTTATCCCAAAAGCCTTTCTATCTACTCTCTAAACATCCAAAGCCTCATCAACAAAACCACTGAACTCCATGCCCATACCTCCCACACATTCTAACCCTATCTGAAACTTGACTAAAACCTCATATCACTAATAATGTAATATTACCACCCACTTATAATATCTCCCACTCTGACAGAATCCCCCCAAAAAGGTGGAGACATTGCTATCCTCCTCTTTGATCAACTCAACCTCTCACCTCTAACCATTCCTGTACCCAGTTTCCACCCTGCTGAACTACTTATTTTTAACTGCTACCTAAACTCACACAAACAAGTTTCCATAGCCTCCATATACATCCCTCCAGGCATTAATATTCCCACCCTTGAGCATATTATGTCTTGGGTCTCCCACAATATATCCTATGAAACTGTCATCCTTGGAGACGTTAATATTGACTGGTCTAAATTAATATCTTACTCCCTACAACTCAGTATTAACTTGCATGGATTCCACTAACTTGTCACATCCCCCACACACATGCACAAAACCTCTTCAACCAATACAATCCTAGATTGGATTCTCACAAACACCCCTAACCTCTACCACAACCCCTGTACTTTACCTGACACCTTGAGTGATCATTTTCCCAACCGCATCTTAAGATACTCTTTACAATCACCTAAAACACACTCATACAGAGACTGCCATAAACTCTCAGACTTTAATGCCAACATATTTAACTCCACACTATCAAACACCAACTGGTTCTTTCTCCAGCAGCTCCTTCTCAATGAAGCTGTACAAAAATGTAATCAAGTATTCCTTGATATTCTTAACTCCCTTGCCCCCACTAGGAGAATTAGAATTAAAGCTAATTATGCCCCCTACCTCTCTAAAGAAACTCGAACCCTTATGCATAAAAGAGGGCGAGTTTGGGAAGCTTGGCTCAAAACTAAATCATCATCTCTGCTGCAAAACTACACAGAATTCAGGAATCTTTCCAAAAAACTGATTAACAAAGATAAGAAAAACTTTTACAACTCACCCCAATTCAACAGAAAATCTAACCCACAAAAATTCTGGTCTACCATAAACAAAATTCTTCACCCTGAAAACCCTTCCACTCCCATCCCTTACCCAAACAATACCCAACTAGAAACTGCCACCCTTCTTAATTACATCATAGATAATATCCAAAAACATACTCACACCAACCACAACACTGACTCCCTCCCACCTCTTCTAACCCACACACCAGAAACCCTTTCTCCCTTAAACCAGTCTCTACTGCTTACATAAAATCACTCCTGCTCAAACTTAAACCCTGCTCTCCCTCTGCAGACAACCTACCTCCCATCTTCTTTAAACTAGCTGCTGAATCCATAGCCTACCCTATGTCTCTGCTAATCAATAGATCCATTCAAGAAGCCACAGTCACAGACATCTGGAAATCCTTCTACACTGTCCCACTGAATAAAGATGGGAATTCTACTAACCCATCTAATTATAGACCCATAGCCATACTTTTCCCCTCTCTTGAAAATACTGGAAAAATGCATTCATACTCAGCTACTGAATTTTCTTCTCCAAGAAAACCTGTTAACTCCCACTCAACAAAAAATATATATATATTACTCTCATCTTGCAAATTGTATTTACTACAACATTTTCATGTTTTTTTCTGTATTCATAAATATTTTTGTGCATATATTTACTACTTTTCGGTCTGTACAACTCTGGAGCTTTTCTTCTCGGGTCTCCAGTGAAAATGGGCTTCTGGCTCTGTTGGGTTAACAAATGTCAAATAAATAAATAATTCTATCTTGAACTCCTTACAAACC
Organism: Protopterus annectens; assembly: GCF_019279795.1. Taxonomy (NCBI): domain Eukaryota; kingdom Metazoa; phylum Chordata; order Ceratodontiformes; family Protopteridae; genus Protopterus; species Protopterus annectens. Next base: position 151,469,966 of record NC_056731.1, read on the forward strand.
TTATTTTACTGAAATGTAAGAGCAATAAACGTCTTTACAACAATGTTTTCCCACCTGCAGTATCAAGTCCATTTACTTCCTACAAGATTTTACAGCTGGAAGAACTGTATGGAGTTATAATTGTTGACGTAAATGCTTTAGTACATTTAACTGTCTTGTAATTATGTTTGTTTTTTTTTGAGAAATGTAACTGTTGTTTTTCTGAGAAGTGTCTGAAATTCACTTGTTGATATAAATGTACTGTGATGCATCATTTCTCCCCCGGCCTCCACTGAAAATGGGCTCTGCCAAGTTGGACTTTCCCGATTATCAAAGACAAATAAATAAATTGATAAAAATATTTTACATATATATATATATATATATATATATATATATATATATATATATATATATATATGTGTGTGTGTGTGTGTGTGTGTGTGTATTTTACAGAAAGGTTGTAGAAAGTCAGCTTGTCAAACCCAAAAAAAGGAAAATGGCACAGCTGATGAAAAAAAAAATCAGCTGATCAAATGTGCCAGCTTTGTTTCTGTCTGAGATTGTTGTACAATGGGGGAATTTGCCATTTCTCAGTTTAGTTTTATCTCAGCATTGGTACATATAATTAGCAGGGGATGTAGGGGCACAGGAATGCAGGAGGGCCTGCAAAAAACAATGTTATTCTTTTTTTTTTTTTTTACTTTTGATAGGCTGCTGATTATAAAGTTGGGTTCAATCATTTGTCTTTCAATATACCTGCTTTTTGATATATATATATATATATATATATATATATATATATATATATATATATATATATATATATGTGTGTGTGTGTGTAAATATATATATATATATATATATATATATATATATATATATATATATATATAGGGTCTGTATTAGATCACCGAACGCTTAGGTAAGCGAATGGTGATTAATCGACCCCATGTAAGCGAACGCTTGCAAAACCGAACTGTCAGAACAGCGATTTTTTTCCAAGGGAAAAAAATCACTGTTCCAACAAAAAAAAAAAAAGAAAGCACATTAAAACATGAGATTAATTGGGGGGCTTCGCCCCCACACCCCCCTACTTAAATATACCAACCACGAGACCGCACTAGAGTGCCGAAAATGGCAAAGTACTGAAGCGGTCAAGCAAATTCTTTCCCATGGAAAGAATTCGCTTTCATGCCACGTCGATATTTTGCAGTTTCGGTTTTGTCAGTTTGACCAAGATGCATTTGACAACATGCGTCTTCGGTCTGCTGATAGGAACCCATATATATATATATATATATATATATATATATGTGTGTGTGTGTGTGTGTGTGTGTGTGTGTGTGTGTGTGTGTATGTATGTATGTATGCAACAGTCCCCATCTCATCCTATATGGTCTCTAAGCACTACAAGATAAACTAGCAGATATAATCCCTCTAATATGCACTGAGCCTACCCTGGGCCCTCCTCACAGTGAGACATGTCTGGTACACCTTTAATGGAAGGTGCATAGGATATCAGCCTCATCAGATAATTAAAGCACCCCTGGCTGAATTCTGACATGCTCCTCAGTTGACAAGTTTTTCACTCTGCAGAGAATGGCATCCTATTATGGATCCTATCTGCTGTCTACATCCATGATCTTATCCTTTTGGAGGATGGGGAAATTGGCTGAACATTTAACTGTGACTGACCTCTCATTTTGCCAGCAAAGACCAGCAAACATCTGCAGTACTGCTGCCATTGCATCCATTTACTGACTGATCTTCTGATTCCTTCTACAATCATTTGTGAATATGAAAATCAAAATACTTACATCCCTGTACCTCAAGTAACTGCTCATTGTCACCTGCGGATTACAATCCACATAGCTATGACCTCTGATTTGGAGGATCTGTTTTTCACTTCACAGTCAGCAGTGAATCAATCCAGTGGAGATCCCAGCCAAGTGAGGTTAAAAGGATGTGACATGCAAATAAGAAATATTTGGTCCTTTCACATCACTAAACTGGATATTCTCCAGAATATAGCTGTACCTTGATATACTGTTCAAGAAAATCATAAGCAGGAGTTGAGACAAGGCATATATATCTTTGGGACAGCCCTAAACCTGGACACATTTGACTAAATGTAGGCAATGCAGATACAACTATCCCTACAAAAATATCAGGACTAGATTGCACAGAGCAGCAGCCCTGGGACCTTATCGCCTTGTAGCACTTACATGGGTCACTCTAGAGCACTTGGTTATAGAGTTTCCTCCAAAGTATACAAAATACACTTTGACAGAATTAACAAACTCCCATTAGCTGCTCCTGGGTTCATGACCTTATTGTGGATGCTGGGTTTGGGTGACCCTAAGATTGTCTGTGCTGTGATTTCCTAGAACTTTATGCTCATAGTAGGGCCATTCTTGGGACAACGCAGGCTAACAGCAATCCTCAATGTATCCATGATAGTTTATTTCTAGAATAAGAAAAATCCCATCAGGAGCAGGGATGATGATTACACAACTGGCGCTAGACCATGGCGGGGGGAACCTATGTAAAACAGCCAGGCTCAACTCAAAAGCTGCACTGAGATACAATGTGGACTCACCATGTGCTATGTAAAGGTTAGATGTATTATATGAAAGTAAATCTCTCACAAGGCAAGGCTCAAAAGTCTATTTCTAGAATCTATTTCTAGAATCAGAAAAATCTCATCAAGAGCAGGGAAGATGATTACACAACTGGCACCAGACCATGGGGGGGTCACCTATGTAAAACAGCCAGGCTCAACCCAAAAGCTGCACTGAGATGCAATGTGGCCTCACCATGTGCTAGGTAAAGGTTAGATGTATTATATGAAAGTAAATCTCTCACAAGGCAAGGCTCAAAAGTCAAACCCACCTCCATAAACAGCACAAATAAAAAAAATGAGGGTTATGCTACTCAACGCCAGGAGATTAAATCTCAAAATGCACGCACTTGAAGCACTCCTCAGGATGGAGAACGTCGACATCTGTGCAGTAACCGAAACCTGGGTCAAGGCTCCACAGAGCACCCCAGCAGTACCAGGCTACAACTCATACCACACATTCCGGCCACAGAACATGGACCAAAACACAAAAGGAGGGGGGTGTATCCATATTCATCAAGGATACTTACACCTCCAGGTTAGTGGCACAGCATGATACCTCCGAGCTCATCCATGTGCAACTAACATCAGGCAAATCTGCAATGCAAATTGTGGCCTGCTACAGATCACCCTCCATGACCCAGGACCACCACTCCACCTTTCTGGAGACACTGGAAAACATGAAGGTCTTATCGAACACCCTGATATTGGGCAATTTCAATTACCCTACCGTTAACTGGGAAAACTACTCAAGTACAAACTCCCAGGTCCACCACTTCCTGGAATTTATCGACTCAAATGCCCCGGATCAGCTGGTAAACTCCCCTACCAGAGGTGAAAACATATTGGACCTGGTCATCACCAACATGGGCGACAGGTGTTCCACACCAGAGGTCAACCCGTCAGTGGTTAGATCAGACCATAAACTAATTACTCTGGATATCCACACCACACCACCACCTCCAACCAAAGAAACCACAGTGAAAAACTTTTCTATAGCAAACGTCACCTTACATAAGACAGAGGTGGTAAGTTTCACAGCCCCCACGCTAAAGGATAACAGTGTCCAAGATGCAGGAACCTTTACAAATGCACTCTACGAGCACCTACAAGGGTGCATGGATCGTGCCATCCCTAGCAAAACCAAGACTCACTCCCCTAAGAGAAGGAAACCAGTCTGGTGAACCCATGCCATAAACAGGCTATACAACAGAAGGAGGAAACTAGTTCAGAAAAAAAGCAAATCCCAAGAAGGAAGGACATCCCTGATCAGTATCAGTAAGAAACTAAGGTTCCTCATAAAATCCTCCATGGCTAACTTCGAAAGAAAAATAGCCAAGGATTCAAAAGATAACCACAAAGCATTCTTTAGCTATGTCAAGAATCTAAGTGACAACTCACAGATGTGCTCTGAGCTAATGCAAAATAGCGCAAAATATACTGAACCCACTGATATTGCCAACATCCTGGCAGATAGATTCAGTGCAAACTTCACCCCCCCTCTCACCCCCAAAAGGGCCCACAACAATACCGAAAAAGTGTAGTGTCCTGGAAATCACAGATGCACAGGTGAGAACAGCCCTTTCAAAACCCAAAAGCACAGTGTCAATGGGGCCAGATGGTGTCCCAGGCTGTGTCTTGCATGAACTACAGAACAAACTAACCCCCCACCTAAACACACTGTTCAACCTCAGCCTCTCCACAGGCTACGTGCCCATAGAATGGTGCACAGCAACGGTTATTCTGCTCCACAAAGGAGGGGCCAAAACTGACCCTGGTCACTATTGCCCCATAAGCCTGACTAGCCTGGTCTGCAAGGCTATGGAGCGCATCATTATGGAACTCATTAACAAAGACATTGGGAACCTCCAAACACTTGACCTGACCCAGGTCGGCTTTGTTAAGGGCAGATCATGCCTACTAAACCTGGTTGACTTCTTCGAGACAGTCACCAAGGCCATGGATGAGGGTAAGGTAGTTCACACAGCCTACCTTGACCTCGCCAAGGCTTTTGACACCATTCCCCACTCGGGAATTATAGAAAAACTCACCAGCCTGAACATAAACCCCTACATCATGAGATGGGTTGCCAACTGGCTTATAGACAGAACTCACACGATAAGAATAGTGGGCTCCAGGTCCGACTCTATACCAGTCACAAGTAGTGTCCCACAAGGCTCAGTCCTGGGACCCCTACTGTTCGGCATATACTTCTCAGAAGTACAGGCAAAAACAAGAGGACTATAGCTAACCAAGTTCGTCGATGACTGAAAACTGGGAGCCATAATTGACTCCCCGGCTGACACGGACATTCTCCAAAAGGGCCTTACTGAGACGGACACCTGGTGTCAAAGTCATGGTCTCAAGCTAAATGCCAAAAAATGCATAGTCATCCCGTTTAGGAAAAACAAAACACCCATGATGTACCACATAGGTGGCAGCCCCCTTAATAAAGAAGAGGTAATAAGAGATCTGGGGACCCAGGTAGATAGTAATCTCTCCTTTGACAATCATATTGCCAAAGTACTTAGAAAATCCTTCTATGTAGCCCATCTAATTACTAAAGGGTTCGTATCTAGAAATAAAGAGGTTATAGTGCCCCTCTACTCATCACTCATCAGACCCATCATAGAGTACAGTGCCCCATTTGGGATGTACCTCACAAGACACTTCCAACAGCTGGAAAGACCACAAAAGTACCTCACCAAGAGGATTACTAGTCTCAAACATATGTCCTATGCAGCCTGACTTGAAAAATTCCAGCTGTACTCAGTGGCATATTGCTTACTCAGAGGTGATCTCTGCCTGACTTACAAAGCCATGTCCAACTCAGAATTGATGGACATGCTCCACCTAAAGAAAACCAATTCACTGTGAGCCATTTGCTTTAGTGAGCTAAACCTCACCACAACAATAAATAGAACATGCTGGAGGGACAGATTCCTGTCACAGAGACTCCCCATGCTTTGGAACAAAATTCCTAACTACATTAGGCAGAGCCCCTCACTAACACTCTTAGGTTCATAGGTTCATAGGTTCATACTAGGCTATCTGCCCTAGGGCATTTATAAGCCTAGCCAGAATGTGTTTGGCTTTCGCCACCCATTTTAAATTTATTTTGCTATGCCCTTTTTCGAGGTTAGTATACTGTGCCTCTGTCTAACAGTGACACAGAAGTGATACCCGGGGTAAACCTACGATCTCCCATCCACTCATCAAGATTCCTCTTGAAGAGAATCAATGAGGGACTCTGCCTAACCTGGACTGGGATTTTATTCCAGAGTGAAGGGAGCCTCTGGGTTATGAATCTGTCCCTCCAGCATGTCCTATTTATTTCAGTGCTGAGGTTCAAGTCTCTCGAGTGCATAGCTCAATGGGATTTGGATTTTCTGAGGTGCAGCATGTCCATTAATTCCGGGTTGGACATGGCTTTATACGCCAGGCACAGATCACCTCTGAACAGGCGGTATGCCACTGAGTAGAGCTGGAGTTTCTTTAACCGGGCAGCATATGGCATCTGTTTGAGCCCTTTGATCCTCTTGGTGAGGTACTTTTGGGGTCTTTCCAGTTGCTGCAGGTGTCTGGTAAGGTACATCCCAAAAGGGGCATTGTACTCAATTATGGGCCTGATGAGGGATGAGTAAAGAGACATGATGACGTCCCCTGATCTAGATGTGAATCCCTTCATGATTAGGTGGGCTATATAAAATGTTTTCTAACCACTTTGGCCACGTGGTTGTCAAATGAGAGATTGCTATCAACTTGGGTCCCCAGGTCCCTAATTACTTCTTCTGTACTTAATGGATTACCACCTATGTGGTAATTTGTGGGCACTTTGTTTTTGCCAAAGGGATGACTACACTTTTGGCATTTAGCTTGAGGCCATGGCTCTGGCACCAGTTGTCTGTTTCTATGAGGCCCTTTTGGAGGATGCTTGTGTCGGCTGGAGAGTCGATTATGGCCCAGTTTGCAGTCATCTGCTAACTTGGTCAGCCACAGTCCTTCCGTGTTGGCCTGTACCTCCGAGAAATATATACCGAACAAGAGAGGTCCCAGGACTGAGCCTTGTGGGACACCACTTGTAACTGGTTTGGAGTCTGACATGGCTCCAGCAATTCTAACCATGTGGGTTCTGTCCTTGAGCCAGTTTGCAATCCATCTAGTGACATAGGGGTTTATATTTAAGCTGGTGAGCTTATCTATAATGCCCGAGTGGGGTATTGTATTGAAGGCTTTTGCGAGGTCCAGGTAGGCTGTGTGGACCATCTTCCCCTCGTCAATGGCCTTGGTGACTGTTTCAAAGAAATCAACCAGGTTTAAGAGGCAGGATCTGCCCTTAACAAAGCCGAACTGGGTAGGATCCAGTGTTTGTAGGTCCCCAATATCTTTATTTATGAGGTCCATGATGATCCTTTCCATAGCTTTGCAGACCAAGCTAGTCAGGCTTATGGGCGATAGTTTCCAGGATCCGTTGAGGCACCACCTTTATGGAGAGGGACCACTGTTGCTGTACACCACTCTTTGGGCACATATCCTGTAGTAAAGCTGAGATTGAACAGTAGTTTTATGTTTGGGTTTAGCTCTTCTTGGAGTTCATGTAGGATGCAGCCCGGGACACCGTCTGGTCCCATTGATGCTGTGTTTTTGCTTTGGAGAGGCGGCTCTTACCTGAGCATCTGAGATGTCAGGGGCAGCACTCTGCTGGGATAGATATTTGCCCATTTGGTGGGAGGGGACAAGTTTGCGCTGAACCTGTCAGCTAGGATGTTGGCAATGTCTGTGGGTTCGGTGTATTTTTGTCATTTTGGACTAATTCTGAGCATATCTGGGAATTCCCACCCAGGTTCCTAACATAACTAAAGAAAGCCTTGTGATTATCCTTAGTGTCCTGTGCAATTTTTCTCTCAAGCTGGCCTTAGACAATTTTATGTGTGCCCGTAGTTTTTTGCTAATACTGATCAGTGATGCCTTCCCTTTTTGGGATTTTGCTCTATCATTTAGTAGCTTCCTCCTTCTATTGTATAGTTTGTTTATGGCTGGGGTCCACCAGACAGGACGTCTGCCTTTGGAGGATTGGGTCTTGGTTTTATTTGGGATCGCATGATCCATGCATTCCTGAAGGTGTTCATAGAATGCATTTATAAAGGATTCTGCGGTCTGGGCCGTATTTTCCACAGGCCAGGGGGCTTTGAATGATTCCACCTCAGTTTTGAGGAGTGTGAAATTTGCTTTAGAGAAGTTTTTCACTGTGGTTTTCTGGGCAGGGGGTGGGGTCGGGTTGTGAATATCCAGTGAGATTAGTTTATGGTCTGATCTTACCAGTGAGGGATACACTTCTGGTCTGGAGCATAGAGTCCCTATTTTGGTGATGATCAGGTCCAGTATGTTTTCCCCTCTTGTGGGAGTGGTAACAAGTTGTTCCATAGCATTTGAGTTTATAAATTGTAGGAACCTTTGGGCTAGGGTGTTGGAGCTAGAGTAATGCTCCCAGTCTATGTTTGGGTAGTTGAAGTCGCCCAATATAATGGTGTTTGGAGAGACCTTCATATTTTCCAGTGTTCTCAGGAAGGCTGAGTGGGGTTCCTGGGTTTGGGAGGGTGGTCTGTAGCAGGCTATAAACTGGAAGGCAGTTTTATCCACTGTTAGTTGCACATGGATAGTCTCTGATGCTTCGTGCTTTGCCACCAACCTGGAGGTGTGGGTATCTTTGATGAATATCGATACTCCCCTCCTTTGTGGTTCGGTCCAAGTTTTGGGGAAAAGCATGGTATGAGGTATAACCTGGTAGTGCTGGGGTGCTCTCGGGAGCCCTGAACCAGGTTTCTGTTACTGCTCAGATATTGATGTTCTCCATGCTAAGGAGAGTTTCAAGTGCGTGCATCTTGAGGTTTAGACTTCTGGCGTTGAGTAGCATTACTCTTAGTTTCTTATCCCTTGTGATACCTATGGAGGTGGGTTTGTCTTTTGAGCCTTGCCTAAAAAAGGCACTATGGGGGTAGCAAGAGCCTTTGCCAATATCCGAAAGCCCAGGGGTGACAGGTGCAAGCCGTCCCTAGCGAAGAATCGTGGCTTGTCGGGCATATCATCCCAAGCTGACAGGCATTGGATCCCCTTTGAATGACACCAGTACTTAAGCCAATTGTTGAAATTGATCATCTTGTCTTCATATTGTGGCATCATTCTTGGTGAGGGTAAGATGCTACTCAAGGTCAGGGTCATACCGGCCTGGGCTACATGCTCAGAGAGCTCCTTTATGTCTCTTTTCATGTAGTCCAGGGAGGTACGTCTCAGGTCTACTTCAAGAGAAACCTTGAGGAGTGGATGGGTAACAGAAAATACACCCCTGGGATCACTTCATTGGCTCTTCTTGACAGAGGCTCAGTTAATTAATCAATGGGGTGGCGAAAGCTGACACACTCTGGCTAGGCTTATAAATGCCCTCGGGCAGATAGCCTAGTACCTACCTATGAACCTATGAACAATATGGAGATGTCAATAAGAAATCTCCTTCTCTGAGAAATTCTGATAATGTTCTTAAAGATTTTCCCAAGACCTCTGAATAAAGTATTATGGAAATTCTAGCATATAGTTACAGTAACACATCTTCCCCATAAAGACATCTACCTGACACCTATAAGGCATTGCTGATAAAACTTCACACAGTATCCACAGGCCCTGTCATAATGTAAACAAAACAGCTTGTAGAAGCTATAGAAATCTGTCTTCCTAAATTAAAACATTCATTGTACTGGAAAGATTACAGATTATTGGGGATGATTACAGCCTTGTTGCCGATTAAGTGTGGATGAATGATGTGGTGCATTCTACTTTAAAGAAGCAGTACTCTTTACTTCCCTTATTAAGCCAGAAAATGCCCACATGTTATGTGTCATCTTAGCCACACCTAGGAAGGAACCAAGATTTATGGGTAAAATAACCGAATATACTAACTGGCATCACAGGTAGTAACTGTGAAGGGAAATTCAGTGCATGTCCATATGTGATGACATATGGAGACTCTGTCTTGCTTTAATGGTAATGGTCTCTATCCCACTGCCAAAGTGCATAGATTCTAAAAAAAATAAAAAATATGCCACCCCAATACGTTCTCCTTAATGCCCAGAACTTAACAAAAAAAGATGAGCAATCCTGAGGCTTTCTCGACTCCAGATGGTATGAAAGTTTTTGTCATCACAAAAACTTTATTTAAGGACCCTTGCAGCATGTGTTCCTAGGTTCTAGATCTTTGTACTCCTTTAGACCTGACAAAACCAATAACAGGATATGTTACAATCTCCAATGTATACCCTCTTGGACAGACAACAGGAGAGGAAAAAAACAGGGCTATTCATGGCAATCAGCAGCGCAGGTAACCAAGTAAATGTCTCTTGGAGAACTGTATCCATGTCATTTAAAGAGCATACCTTGAGAAGTGGGCATCCAAAAATAAAACAATAATTATGGTTGACTTCGATTAACCTACAATTGTATGGGAGAGTTACATTCCCAGTAGCCAATATGCCTGACAAAGCATTGACTTTGTAAATGTGAGCTGCTCATAGAGCAGGTGGAAAATCGTACCAATAGATTAGACATCTTCAGTGTTCCTTTTAGCAGGGTACCCTAAAGGGGTAGAATCTTTAACCCTTCCCCCTGTTAACCCACATCATGTCAAAGTGTTGCTGTTTTTCCAACCAAATGTGAGGTTTTTGATCAATACTTCTGTTTAAGGACTTTTTCAAATAGCAGTCGCAGCACACTCGGTTCCATTCCAAGAAAGACAGAAAGATTAGCATTAAGTTCCAGAGTAATATGCAGAAGGATCATGACACCAGATGCATGTACTATAAATGGTTATTGCCCTGGTGAGGAACTATCAATTTTAGCGCAGATATAGAACAACTTTCCCCAAGTTTCTATGAGTCAATTCACCGAGGCTTCATCCAAATGAAACAACTCATTCAAAGTGTCAGTTCGGTGAAACAAAAACACATTTCTTGCAGTGTCTTTGCCCCCCCGCATGGGACCAAATGCACTACACTCCATTTCCTTCTACATACTAACCACATTATTGCACAGCCATGGAGAAAATACAAAATCCGACATACTTGGAATTATTGTTGATATACATATAGAAGCTATGCCAGCAGTGATTTCACGTTTAAAAAGTGATCAGGTGGGTCAACATTAGGGAACAGAAATCGATTTAAACTTGTTTATTTTTGCTCATGTTGTGTAGGGACACCATTCAGGAAAAGTAGGCATCAAAAACAGCACAGAGGATTAAACTTATGAGATGTTAACAAACCAAGACTTGTAGTCCAAGGTTTGATCCCTCAGGGTTTGTTTGGCCACAGTAATTGAGTTAGCCACTTAACTAGACAGTGCTCTTGGACAACTGACATGATGAGCTGGAGTCCTCAGTTGTCTCCCTGATTTATTATTTAGACTGTCAGTGAAACAAAGAAGAAAACCCTCATCTTGACTGGTCAGGTGTTTAGCACTTCCTTGCAGGGCACTGCAGCTGTGGCTGCTTGAATAGGGGTGGCATTACAGCAGTGTTTCTTTAGATACAATAAATAACTAGGTAAACAAGCTAAAAATAAAATTCAGAAAAGCACACCAACCAAATAGCACCCTAGGCAGCTACCAAGTTTGCCTGTGCCTAAGATGCCTGAGGCTAGCTATGTAATAAACTACTGTATACAATCTTTATCAGTCAGAAATCAATCATTAACAACCTTAAATAAAAAAAAAACTTTCCTTCAAGACATTTGATCCTGAATAAGAGAGATGCAGAGATAGAAAACGATGTGATTTTACAGCAAATAAAATGACTTTGAATGTCTAATACATTGCATAAGAAAATAAAAAAATGACTCAAATCCTGAGACTTTATAAATACAGTGTAAGGATGAAATTGCTGTTTTATTTTATCTTAATTGTACAATAAAATTAATATATCTTAGATCCCCCCCCCCCCAAAAAAAAGAACACTACAGAAATTTTCCAAGAAGCACTACCAGAGGGTAGTAAAAGCAGAAGTAAAGTTTATAGAGAAGTCTTGGTTCCCAAATATGAATGACATGATAATGAACATTTTAAGACTATTTTCTTTCATACTAATAATCAATACAAATGGGCGTGCCTTCGTTGAAGGTTGGGCGTCGAGCTGGCACCTCGGCATTTCGTAAAAATCAACTGCCAATCATTAGCGGACCGGAGTTCCGCTGTGGCGACCATATTCTGTTCCAGTCTTTAGCATGTACATCAGCCAATATGGTAATGCCAGTACTGGACACCGTTTTTGCAATTCTTCAGTCAGTACTGTTCTTGCAATGTTTGGAAAGTCACTCACCATAATATCTGATAATGGTTTTCCTTTTAACAGCTCAACATTCAAATACTGCTGTGATGATACTGCATAAGATGGTAATTTAATTATGACCTTAGGAAAATGCAAGGTCAACAAATGCATGAGCAATACAAAGAAAGCAACAAGCCTTACAAATGGGAGATGAATACCATGGAAGTAGTAGGTAAGAAGAATGCTAAAAGAGATAATAGAGACATTCTATATATCCAACCACAGAAGAACTAAAAGGCAGACCAATGTTTAATTAAGAAACTGAATGGAACAATCCATCAACGAGGGAGCCAAGGGACATATAGACATTAAGGAGAAATGCTCAAGCAAAACTACCTGCAAAGAGCAACATATGGGAAACAAAACAAACACTCAATTTTTTTTAACTGATCCATGTTCATGAACGACAATAAAGGGCCTATGATGAGAGAAGTAGGAGGAAATTACCATGACAACACATTACTGGTTTCTAAAGTCTTAACTTAACGATATTGTTAATTTTGACTATTTGCTCAGAAGTGGCAGTTTGTCCACTACTAGCTTTGGTAATTCACTGGAAATGATTCTGACTCTGACAGAAAATTGTAATAGATACCCAGAAAATCAAAAGGAGTGATATAAATGCCTGCCTTACCTAACAGATTATGGCCAAGACTCAGAAATCTTATTGCTTTCATACCTATGCGGTCAGCATCGTAATGATAATAATGTGACACCTCTAAATTCAAGACTACACAGTTAATGATGTTACACAGATACCCACAAACATACAAACACACACTCTTACACACACAGAGTGGAGCAACAGCCCTGGGCACAAAGGGTTGGGGAGGGAGCGTGATCACCTGATTAGCTGATTCCAATTCCCCTTTAATGTAATACTGGATTTTAAAAGCCAGTATTACATTTGCAGTCAAACCTGAGCACTGTAGCACTCCATGTGTGGTCTGAATTGTAGCAGCTGCTTGTTACATTGTAGCAAACAGTTTGCTAAAGTTAAAAAGTAAAAAAAAAAAAAAATCTTTTTTTTTCTGAACTAAAACCTGAGTACTGTAGTGCTCCATGCAGGCAGGTATAAACTATTTGCTACATTTGGAGCAAGCTGTTTACTACAGTTTAAACAGATTTTTTTTAACTAAACATGAACACTGAAGCACTACGTGTAAGCAGGTATAAACTGCAGCAACAGTTTGCTACAGTTTAAAGGAAGAAATGCTTATTTTATTTTTTATTTATTTAATTTTTTAATTATGTTAAAGGAGGTTTGGGGTGGAGAGCACAAAAATGTGACACGAATGGCTGGGGCTGGAGGGAGGGATGCCATCCATCTGGTCATCTGGATGGGGGGTTATAGATCTAACTGCCATAATAAGCTGATCACTTACAGCTTATTACAGTGGTGTGTGTGTGTGTGTGTGTGTGTGTGTGTGTGTGTGTGTGTGTGTGTGTGTGTGTGTGTGTGTGTGTGTGTGTGTGTGTGTGTGTGTAGGGTTGCCACCTTTTCAAATGGCCAAAGTGGGACATTTTTGGTACAAACATCAGATTCAGACACATACCCACGGTCAGTACAAAGGATAGAACTTAACTTTTTTGCCTAAATAAAAGCTTATTCTTGTAGCATTTTAGTTGCTTATTCTGTTTCTTATAACATTTAGGTATTTTAGATACAGAATAACTGTTTTATGCAACTATTACACAAAATATAGGAAATAACTTTATCCTAAAATCTCAGGACATTTGCCATTTTTACATTTTTTTGTCAGGAAACAACTGCCCAAAGAGGGACTGTCCCTCGCAAAGTGGGACAGGTGGTAACCCTATGTGTGTGTGTTTTTTTTTTTTTTGCTCTTTACTTGAAGAGCTGAGAGGGTGGGGCACTGCTTCATAGCCTATATGCACACACACACACACACACACACACACACACACACACACACACACACACACACACACACACACACACACACAATATAATTTATAATATGATACTTGCCTCCACTTTTGCCATAAGATTGAATTGGTGTACACCATCAGAAAACAGCATACACTTTTTTTTGCTTTGCGTCTCCAAAAAGCAAGGTAGAGTGATAATTAAAAGTGCTCTACCATGCTATTCTGATCCCAGCAAAATGCTCCAGGGAAGCAACCATTGCTAGTTAGTATTAGCTCTGTCACTAGACAGCCACATTTGCATGTGGCCTTCACCAGTGACACTGTCGTGGTGCTGTGGACCATAGCCTTCTTACCAGTGTTGTACTACAGTGATCCCTGAATCTCTCTCACAAAATGCACAGAACTGAATGAGAAAGTTCAGTGCATCATATGTTCATGAATCCCAGGGTATATCTGTGATAAAACAATATAATGCTTTTTTTTTCTTTTTTGCAAGTAGATTTTACATGTGGGGCAGAATACTTTCATTTTTCCAAGTTGTTTTTCCATGTGGCACAATAGACAACTGTATAGTTTTGGCTGATGTATATATGTATATATGCATACAGATATGATTCATACTTCCTTAAAGAGTTTAGCAATCTCCCATTACTAAATTCTGAGTCCCCCATAGATCATGAATTACCCATCCCACCAGCCTTTATCCTCCTCTTCTACTTTAAACTCACATATCCCATAGATGTCTCTACTCTACTCAAACATGTTCCCACTGACACCCCTCCTGGATCTGACAACATAAACCTTGGCTTATATACCACTGCAGAGATCACCCATGTCTTCCTCTCACCAATATATATATAATCTATTTCTCACACATAATATGCCACATATTTGGAAAACTGCTCAAATTAAAAACCTCCCAACACAAACTAACTCAAAACATACTTTTACTTCTATCCAACATCCACCCTCCAAACTCTGAGTAAATGTCTAGAAAAAATAGCCTACAACCAACTCCCTTATGACATCCAGCAGTACCACCTACTCCCCTCCAAACAACAGGGCTTCTGGCATAATGGATGACATCCTGCAAAACTCTAGTAAAGGCTTCCTTTCTTTACAGGTGCCCTATATAGAGAGCTACAAAATAATATGAACTTATTGACCAATACATTCTTCCGAACAAACTTCATCACTGACAGACACTTTACAATTAAAACTGGATCCTCCAAAACAGAATCTGCACCTCTTGTCAAAGATGTGTGACACTTATCCCTTCTTGCCCCCCCCCCCCTTTCTCCATACTCATTAAGAAACTTCATTGTGACCTCCCCCATTTTCCACTCCTACTCTACAGATGGTATGGTCATTTATTGATCAAGTCACTCTCACACGAAAATTCAATCCCAACTCTAGTTAGACTTACATGAGTTCTGCCAATGGCTCATAAACATTGTTACTTCTCATCCCTCCCAAGCCCAAAACTATACTTTTTGGAACTCTACAGAAAATTTGCAAAGTTCCTTACTCTCTAATTATATATGACTTATACAACCATACCATACCATACCGTACCGTGCCATACCATACCACAGCAACAGCTTTCATCTTCAAATACCTAGGATTATGACTGGTTCAGTCTCTAAACCTGTATTTCCTCACAGAGAAAGTGAACTAAAAAATAAACTCTTTGCTCTTCTGAGCCAAAAAGATCTCCCTTTTCTATCTCAGGCAACCAAAGCAGTCATCAGTAAAGGAGTTCTCATCTTTCAGCAAGACTGTGGGACTATGGACTACCCATTTTCCATCCACCATCAAAAAAAAAAAAAAAAAAAACCACCAAGCTCCAGCCAATCTCCAACAGCTTATTCCAATTCATTACAAAACCAAACCTTTATGAGAATCATTGTAATACCCTAGAAAAATCCAATTGGCTACCCATAAAACAAAGATAAGACGTACAATTAGGATCCCAAAACTGCAAACCACTCCATCTCCAGATATTTACTCCACTTGCAGCTGAACATCATGAACAAACCTCCTCACACATCCAGTGTCTCTATTCATAAGCCACATCAACTCCTCAAAAACCTAGAACTCCAAAGCACTGCCCAAACATTCACCTCTCAGGGACCATTTCTTTGGAAAGATCTCCTCATTGACCTAATTGAAATCAAAATTAGTTAAATTTTAAAATGCAGCTCAAAAAACACCTCTTCATGGTTTGTGGTTCAACACAGGGGATATCACCTAATACACTATCCCTAGCTCCTTTCTATTTCTCTTCTACTCTCACATAATTACTGAAGGAAGACCCAACTTAGAAACTAATGTAAACATTGCACATTGCCCTCTGCTTGATTACTATAATGTACTTATACATTTTTTCTGTGTAAGTAATCTAAACTACCCAGCTGTTGCTTCAATTTCTGCCTTTTTTGTTTGTGAAATGTTTTGTATTTCAGCCAGTCTGAGCCTGAAATTGCCCAGCATTGATGAGTGCACTACTCCAATAAACAAATATAAGTAAGCAATCAAATAAATAAATAAATAAATAAATAAATACATAAATACATACATAAATAAATAACTAAATAAATAAATAAATACATAAATAAATAAATAAATAAATAAATAGGAAGTCCAAAAGACACTGGAGGCAAAACTTTTATTAAAAAAAGATAGTCAATGTTGTATAGATATCAGAAAACCATATACATTATACACAACAAACTGAAGAAAGAGTGCCTAGATTATCTCCACAATAAAGTCAAAGCTCATACAGTGCATGCCCTCCATTAAAACAGGCTGATTGGAAATAAATACCAGCTACAAGCCCTGCCAGGCCTTGTCCTCATTGTCAATGTGCAGTAGAAAAAATCTTTACTTGAATTGAATCCATGTTAAAGTCCATACTCTAAACTCTAATTGAAGAATTAACTTCTTGGTTTGCTGCTTCCAGGCTACTTCATGTTATATATCTCAAAACTTACAAGGAACATAATCAATGATATGTGAATTTACCCAGCACAAGCTTCACTGACACTTTTAAAGAAATATATCCTATTTCCATACATTTCCCAGCACTTTACATCACAAAACCATCAGCTTTGGACTTATATTGATGGGTCTGGGCAATCAGTCAATATTCCTATTAGGTGGTCCAGCCTTGTGGGTCATTGTGTCTTTTCATGATTGGAGAGTTAATGTCCATCATCTCAGCATTGTATTGCCATTTATTCAGCCTTTGTAGTGGAGCATGACCAGCTATCAAGTTGAAATACCTACTTAAGTAATATTTTAAGGAATAAAAGGTTCAAATTCAGGTTTCTACTGGGGGTTATCACTGAAGTTTAGTTATGGTCAATTTCAGGGTTAGGGTTAAGACTGTTTTTAGGCTTGGATATAGAATTAGAGTTGTATTAAAGTTAGAATTTTTTTTAAGATTAGGATTAGGTATATTTGGTGAAAGAATGTTGTTTGGGTAGTAGGTTCTGTGCTTTGTATGGATAATATGGGATCACTGAGTTGCACAGAAAATATTGCAGAATGGTTGCATTTATTGTGAGTTTTCTGAATTTTTGAACAGTCAGCATAATGTTTTTTTTCTTACGTTTAGATTATTTTTTATGATTTCAGTCTGAATTTGTAGTTTTCAAAACCACAGAAGGAATTTTTGGTTAAGTTATGCAGCACACAACATAAGATTGCATGGGAAATGGCCACATGTTCTCTAAGCACATAAGATTTCTGCTCTCTGGAGACATTCCACAATGCCAGATCATGCAAATTAGCAATGTGTAATTTTTCTGTCACATTGCTACTTAAGAGCTCTACTACAAAATATCATCTGGAGCTATGTCCAGCACAACTGATGGCACCCCATGCTGGAAATTTACACTACTTATTCTATTATTGTTAGGTTCATTGCCTAAAATGTTCATCTGTGGTTCTTAGGTAAATAGCTTAACCTTCTGCCAAAGGACTGTGGCAGGTTTATGAATCTGAATTACCACATAAATGTTGCAAATGATGGCAATTAATTTTCATTAATATTTACTTCCTTCTAAAGGCATTATGGAATCTTAACTTAGAGCAAAGTTATGAGGTTATTAATGCTGACTTGTTGAAAACCAAACCATTTACATATGTATCTGTGTGGTGCACACATGCATATGTGTGCATGCGTGTACATTTATCCTTAAAATTTCAAACACAGTAACATAAAACTGCATGGTGCTAGGATGATGCCATTGGGACCCAGCATCTCCAGAGACCTGGACACAGTGCTAGGATAATGCCATTGGGACCCTGCATCTCCTGAGACCTGAACACAATACTAGGATGATGCCATTGGGACCCAGCATCTCCAGAGACCCAAACACAGTGCAAGGATGATGCCATTGGGACCCAGCATCTCCAGAGACCTGAACACAGTGCTAGGATAATGCCATTGGGACCCTGCATCTCCTAAGACCTGAACACAATACTAGGATGATGCCATTGGGACTCAGCATCTCCAGAGACCCAAACACAGTGCTAGGATGATGCCATTGGGACCCAGCATTTCCAGAGACACAAACACAGTGCTAGGATGATGTCATTGGGACCCTGCATCTCCAGATATCTGAACACAGTGCTAGGATGATGCCATTGGGACCCTGCATCTCCAGAGACCTAACCACAGTGCTAAGATGATGCCATTAGGACTATGCATCTCCAGAGACCTGAGCAGTGACAAATAGAACGCCAGCACTAGGGATTTGCTCTCCATGCAGGACCCATGTTACCACTGATTCCCTAGGTCTGTATTATAGAACATCGCAATACTTTGCAGGGTACTAGGGTTGAAATTTGTTTGGTTTGTTATCAGGAAGGGAGCATATTTGTGGACACAAACAGTTCCTTGATATCTATCCATAAAGAGGTGATGGTTGCTGGTAATTACTTGCACTTTTTCTGCCATTGTAACCCTTTTTAAGGGACACAGTATAATATTGGAATACATTACCGTATGTTGTAGAGGAGAGGATGCCTCTGTCCCTTCCTTAAAAAAGAAGGTACATTTTCCTTCTTCCATCTTAAACAGAAAAAAATCAACACATGATTTTTTTTAAATTATTGTGTGCTGCGGTGGTGGTGCTGCGGTACCATTGTCGCCTCACAGTAAGATGTTGTCCCGTTCGATTCTCAGCTAGAGCTTCTTCTGTGTGGAGACATGCGTGAATGGGCGTACCTTTGTTGAAGGTTGTGCATCAGGGCCGGCAACTCGGCACATAAAAATCTACTGACAATCATTAGCGGACCAGAGTTCCGCTGTGGCGACCCCTAACCGGGAAAAGCCGAAAGACACAACATTGTGTGTTACAGTAGCTACATGTCAGTGAATTCATTCATAATCCTCAAAAAGGCCTAAAATAATTTTCAGAAGTGCTGATAAGGAATATTTTTTTTTTTTTGGAAACACATCTGTTACAGTACAATGTTTTTATAACTAAGCCACGAGAAAGCATTTTACTTACACTTTCAATTACAAACTTTATAATCAACTTTTATATAAAAAGAAAAAAGAAAAATGAGCTAGAATATATTTGTAAGAAAAAAATATCAAATACTCAACAACTCCATTACATAAAATTAATAATCTGTAACAGCTGTATAGCAGGAGTTACAATACATATGCATCACTATCTTATAGCAAAAAAAAAAATGGTTGGCTTCTTAATTATTTTAAATTCATTTAAATGGTAACTGACAATTTGAAAGAGTCTGCATTTCATGATACTGTTTTGTTAGGAATGTTTCTAGTCGACAGTAACTGGAAAAGTAAAGATGCTCTTTAAATTATGAGGGTTACGCAGATGATAATGAACAGTTTATTAGAGATGAATGGACAATTTAATTAAGTCGGACTGAGTGAAAACAAATTCCATTAAAGTGTTTCATCTACAAAGTTTCCAGCTGCACTGATGGCATGACTAAGTAAGAAGGGATGACAGCAGTGGGGTGGTTTTATGTAATAACAACTGCAGTGATGGCATGTCTAAGTAAGAAGGGATGACAGCGGTGGGGTGGTTTTATGTAATAACATTGGTCCTCAGCTGGCTGAGTAATGAAGCTGAATGTCAAGAACATTCTACATTTACAAGCAGTAATAATTAATGATTAATTATGCCATTGGAGTACCTATAACTAATGCTTAATAAATCATTTTTATATATTTGTTTAATAATTAGTAGTTATTGATTTCTGCATTTCAGAAGGGACTGTACCTGACATAATGGGGATAGAAGGGTTAAACTTTTGGTGATGATGTCATGATTTGTACTCAGTTTTTTATCCAATAATGCAAGAGTATGTATTATTTAAACCTTGTAAGGTTTTTATTTAGTTGTCTGATGAAGTTTATATTTTAATAAACAAAAGCGCTCACTTGTTTGTAATAAAAGTTTTGGATTTTTATCTACTTAGATTCTATTTGAAATTCAAGACTTTGTTGCATTTGCTGTGTGGATTTGGAGGCATCCATCTCTATCTATCTACTTTTCAGAAGTTGGTCTTGTTTTTTCGTTAAGTAAGAAGGGATGACAGCAGTGGGGTGGTTTTATGTAATAACAGCTGCAGTGATGGCATGACTAAGTAAGAAGGGATGACAGCAGTGGGGTGGCTTTATTTAATAGCAATGGTCCTCAGCTGGCTGAGTAATGAAGCTGAATGTCAAGTACATTCTACATTTGCACGCAGTAATAATTAATGCTTAATTATGCCATTGGAGTACCTATAACTAATGCTTAATGAATCATTTTTATATGTTTGTTTAATAATTAGTAATTATTGATTTCTGCATTTCAGAAGGGACTGTACCTGACATAATGGATATGAAGGAAATACTTTGTTGCCAAAATCTACTTGTAAAACATTAGAAATGACAGAAACCTAGCAGCAAAATGCAGTGAAAGTATATAAGATCCCGCTTCAGTCTGGCTTCAGGCACCTGCTAAAGTATATTTTGTGCTCGACACTTTTGCAACACATTGCTGTAGGGTCAGTGAAAACTAGTGTATTGCAATAGCCCTTCCAAGACTTGTAACATGGTGGTTTGAATGTCCTTCCCAGACTGCATTGAGCCTTGCCATGGAAATAAACACCATCAGGAAGGCTGCAACCACTTTTGCAAAATCAGGCCTACTGTATTAAGTGGATTGCTATGTATGAATGCTTGAATGTTCTGTTTTTTTTCCCAGAATTGCTATTATTCAGCAAGTCCCTGGCCTGTACTTTTTCTTAACTGACTTTATAATAATATTATTTCATTAATATGTGACAGCAAATTGTTTTGTATAAGTACTGCACCCTTCAGCATGAAGAGCTCATGGCATGCAAAATGAAAGTGAAAGAGATGCCTGTTCCTTATTGGTTGCCATTGAGAGTTGCCTCTCTTTTTCCAGTTTGCTAGCTTGCTTCAGACTTACATACTCAGGATATCATTCTTTCTCTAGTGTGGCTGCCTGCTTCTTTCTTAGAAACTCAGTATTTCCCTTCTATAATGCACCTTCTGGTAAATGCAACACAAATATGACATAAACAGCAACTCAATAAGCAGAGTACTGTATGCTTTTCTGGGCAGCATTTACTATAGTCAGTATGCCACAGCACATAGGTCCATGTGTTGTGGTTGTAAAAGTGTTTTTGTAAAAGTATGCTGGAGTTGGGAAATGTGTCAAATGCATGTTTACAAATGTATCATTTGTCAATGTATGAGTAAACAAGAAAGTGGGATTTGTGTTTCTTTAATGCTGAAATATTCAGATATAGCAAAAGTTTCAGCATTAAGGTTTAAGGAGCATATGTGTGTGAATGCATGCAGGTTAGAGTTAGGGTAAAGGTTAGGTTAAGGATTAAGTAAAAGGATAAATTTAATGTCGTGGTTAGGCGTTGATGAGTGCAGTGTGTGTTTGAGCCTGTCTTTTGTAGTGACAGTGGTACAGAAAGGGTATTTTTAGGTAAAGCGATGGGCTAGGGTTAGGGGCAGG
>NC_056731.1:151494360-151559360 GCF_019279795.1 Protopterus annectens
TATATATATATATGTCTATATATATAAGCTACAGCTCTTGTAGAATGTGCCTTGACCCCATAAAATATTTTCTTCCCATGGTAGGAATAGCACAAACAGATAGTTTTCCTTATCCAGCAAGAGATAGTTTGCTTGAATACTGCCTTGACCAGGGTCTTGGGATGGAAGGACACAAACAGCTGATTAGACTTTCTGATGGTCTTAGTTTTGTCCAAATAAAACTTTAGTTGTCTGTGGACATCCAGGGAGTGTAGTATTCTCTCACTGTCATTTTTAGGAGATGGAAATAAGGTGGGTGAATTAATGGACTGATTTAGTAATAGTTCATTGACCACTTTGAGCATGAAGGAGGAGTTGGTGCACAGGGTCACCCTATCTTTGTGGAAGACATTGTAGGGTGGAGATGCCATAAGCACCTGTAATTCTGAAACCCTTCTGGTTGAGGTATGGGTTAGCAGTAGGACTGTTTTCCATGTGTACATCTGTAGGGAAGCAGAGCTGGCTGGCTCGAATGGTGCAAATGTAAGTTTTTCTAGGACATAGTTTAGGTCTCAAGGTGGCAGGATAGGCTTCTTTGGTGGCCTACTGTGCAGGACCCCTTTTAGAAATAGTTTAACATCCAATCTGGAAAGAATAGGGGGTTCTAGAGGTAAGCAGGCAGAGATAGCAGATGAGTGTAGCTTCAAAGAAGAATATGATAGGTCCGATTTTATGAGCTCACACACGTATGTTAAGACTAGGAGAACATCTGTTTAAAAGGGGTCCCTATGCCTTTGGAGACACCATTTGGAGAACCTTTCCCATTTGGAAATGTAGGATCTCCTGTTATTGGGTTCCTGGCCTCCTGCAGGATAGATACCACGTCCTCAGTGTATCGGTGAAGGGAATTAAAAGTTTATCACCCAGAGATTGAAGTAGGGGGAACCAATGCTACCTTGGCCAATAGGAGGTCACCAACAAGATTTTTGGCATGCCTCTCCTGATTTTTAGGAGGATTTTCTGAATAACAGGGAAGGGAGGGAAAGCATACAGAAAGAGTCCCTTCCATGAGATGGTGAAGACATCCACTCTCCAAGCTAGTGTAAAGGGATCCTTGGCACAGAAAGTTTTCAGTTGTCTGTTCTGGAGGGAGGCAAATAAATCTACTTGAGGTGTGCCCCATTGGTGGACAATGTCAAGGAATACATCTCTGTGCAACATCCACTCGTGATGCAGATAAAATGATCTGCTGAGAGCATCCACCTGATGGTTGTCCTGGGATGGGATGTAGACTGCCTGCAGTGAAATGTTGTTCCAAGAGGCTAACTCCCAAGCTTGCATTGCTAACCTGCAGAGCATGTAAGACCTGGTCCTGCCCTGTTTGTTGATGTACCACATTACAGTGGTATTGTCTGTGAAGATTTGTAAGGGGCCTGGCTGCATGAGAGGGAGAAAGGCCTGCAGGGGCAAGGTGGACTGCAGTCATCTCCCTTACGTTGATGTGCTTTTTCTGGAGGGATGGCTCCCATAGGGCTTGTACTTTGAGGCCATTCATGGTTGTTCCCCAGCCTAGATCTGAGGCATCGGTGTGCATTAGTTGGGTTGGTGTGGTGGGTTACAGGGTTAGGCCTGGGTTTAGTTGTACTTGCTAAATCCACCACTTTTTTTTTTCACGTACCACTGTAACTTCGTCATGTATAGCCTGACTAGTGGCAGCATGGGGATGATGGCTGCCATTAGGCATAGGATGCACATGAATTGCCTGGCTGACAGATGGTTAATTGGGAAAAGGTCCTGGAAGTGGCTGACCAGGGAGGTTACCTTGTCCTGAGGGAGAAAGGCCTTCATCAGGTCAGTCCTTATCCTGCAACCAAGGAAGGTTTTGTCCTGTGCTGGGGAGAGGGATGATTTTGTGAGGTCGAGTGTAAATCCTAACCTCTGGAGCAGTGACATAGGTTCATAGGTTCATAGGTTCATACTAGGCTATCTGCCCGAGGGCATTTACAAGCCTAGCCCATAGTTTTATGGCTTACGCCACCCCTTTAGTATGGGGAACTATACCCATTATTTTGCTGTGCCTCTGTCGAGCAGTGACACTGAGGTAATCCCTGGGGCATATCTGCGATCACCCATCCATTGGTCAAGATTTCTCTTGAACAAGGCCAGCGAGGTGCTCTGCCTCACATATACCGGGATTTTGTTCCACAGCATAGGGAGTCTTTGGGTGATGAATCTATCCCTCCAGCACGTCCTATTAATAGCCGTGTCGAGGTTTAAGTCTCCCGCCCTTGTGGCTCTGATGGATCTAGATTTTTTGAGGTGAAGCATATTCATCAAATCTGGGTTTGACATGGCCTTGTATGTCAGGCAAAGGTCACCTCTGAGCAAGCGGTAAGCGACTGAATAGAGCTGGAGTTCTTTCAGTCGGGCAGCATAGGACAGATTTTTGAGACCTTTTATCCTTTTGGTGAGGAACTTTTGTGGCCTCTCCAGCTGCTGCAAGTGTCAGGTCAGATACATTCCGAATGGGGCATTGTACTCAATCATTGGTCTGATGAGTGATGAGTATAGGGAGACTATGACCTCCCTTGATCTAGATGAGAATCCCATCATGATAAGGTGGGCAATGTAGAAGGTCTTCCTAACTACTTTAGCTACATGGGTGTCGAATGACAGACTACTATCTACCTGGGTCCCCAGGTCCCTGATAACTTCTTCTGTGCTCAGTGGATTGCCACCTATATGGTAGCTAGGGGTAACCTTGTTTTTCCCGAAGGGTATGACTATGCATTTTTTGGCATTTAACTTTAGGTCATGGCTCTGGCACCAGTTATCCGTTTCTGTGAGACCCTTCTGAAGGATATCTGTGTCAGATGTGTTTTCGACTATGGCGCCCAGTTTGCAGTCATCTGCAAACTTTGTCAGCCATAACCCTCCTGTGTTTGCTTGTACTTCGGAAAAGTAGATGCCAAACAAGAGTGGGCCCAGGACTGAGCCCTGTGGGACACCACTTGTGACAGGCTTTGAGTCTGACATGGCACCAGCAACTCTGACCCTGTGGGTTCTGTCACTCAGCCAGTTTGCAACCCATCTTGTGATGTATGGGTTAACATTTAAGCTGATGAGTTTTTCAATGATACCCGAGTGGGGTATTGTATCAAAGGCCTTCGCCAGATCGAGGTAGGCTGTATGGACTGCCTTT
Source organism: Protopterus annectens (assembly GCF_019279795.1). Classification (NCBI taxonomy): domain Eukaryota; kingdom Metazoa; phylum Chordata; order Ceratodontiformes; family Protopteridae; genus Protopterus; species Protopterus annectens. The sequence goes on from NC_056731.1 coordinate 151,497,542, forward strand.
CCCTCATCAATGGCTTTGGTGACTGTTTCGAAAAAGTCAACCAAGTTTAAAAGGCATGATCTGCCTTTGACAAAGCCAAACTGGGTTGGATCCAAAGTCTGCAAATTCCCTATGTCTTTATTTATGAGACCCATTATGATCCTCTCCATGGCTTTGCAGATAAGGCTTGTCAAGCTAATGGGCCGGTAATTTCCAGGGTCGGTGGAGGCACCGCCTTTGTGAAGTGGGACCACAGTTGCAGTGCGCCACTCCCTGGGTACGTATCCAGAGGTAAGACTATGATTAAACAGCTGTCCTAGCTGTGGGTTTAATTCCTCGTTGAGTTCGTGGAGCACACAGCCGGGGACACCATCAGGTCCCATGGATGCTGTGTTTTTTGCTTTGGAGAGAGCAGTTCTCACTTGGGCGTTAGAGATGTTTGGGGGGCTGCAATCGTTTGGTATAGATATCTCTCCTTTTGGGGAAGAGGGGAGAAGTTTGCACTGAACCTGTCAGCCAGTATGTTGGCAATGTCTGTAGGATCAGTAATCTTCACATCATTTTGAACTAGTTCTGAGCATATCTGGGAGTTTCCTCCCAGGTTTCTAACATAGCTAAAGAAGGCCTTATGATTGTCTTTTGAGTCTTTAGCTATTTTTCTCTCAAAATTTGCTTTGGATGATTTTATGAGAGCTCTTAGTTTTTACTTATAGTGATCAAGGGTGTCTTACCTTTTAAGGATTTTGCTCTATCTTGTAGTAGCTTCCTCCTTTTGTTGTAGAGTTTGTTTATGGCTGGGGTCCACCAGACTGGACGCTTGCCTTTGGTACAAAGAGTCTTTGTTTTGCTTGGGATTGCCTTATCCATGCAGTCCTGCAGGTGCTGGTAGAAGGCATTTGTAAGTGATTCAGCGGCTTGAGTACTGTTTTCCGCTCGGGGCCTTAAAGGAGACCACACTAGTCTTTAGAAGTGTGAAGTCGGCTTTCGAGAAGTTCTTTACTGTGGTCTTTTTATTTCAGGTGGGGGTGGGATGAGGACCTCCAGCGAGATTAGTTTGTGATCTGATCTCACCAGTGAGGGGTATACTTCGGTGCTGAACATTGTGCTCCCATGTTCGTGATGATGAGATCAAGTATGTTTTCTCCTCTTGTGGGGATGGTGACTAGTTGTTCCATGGCATTTGAGTTTATGAATTCCAGGAACTTTTGGGCTAGGGTGTTTGGGCTTGAGTAGTGTTCCCAGTCTATATTAGGGTAATTGAAGTCACCTAGTATGATGGTGTTTGGTGATACATTTATCCCCTCTAGTATTTTCAGGAAGGCCATGTGAGGTTCCTGAGTTTGTGAGGGTGGCCTGTAACATGCTACAATTTGCAGAGCAGTCTTGCCTATGGTTAATTGCACCTGGATGGTCTCCGATGCATCGTGTGTTGCCACGAGTCTTGAGGTGTGGGTGTCCTTGATGAATATGGATACCCCCCCCCTCCTTTCTTGGTATTGTCTGGATTTTGGGGCCGGAACGCATGATATGAGGTAAAACCTGATAGTGCTGGGGTGCTCTCAGGAGCCTTGAACCAGGTTTCTGTCACAGCACAGACATCGATGTTCTCCATACTGAGAAGGGCCTCGAGTGTGTGCATTTTGAGATTTAGACTTCTGGCATTGAGCAGCATTAGCCTTAGTTTTTTTCCTTTTTTGTGTTCTAGGGTGGTAGGTTTAGAATTTGAGCCTTGCCTAAAAAAGGCGCTATGGGGGTGGGAAGAGCCTTTGCCAATATCCGAATCCCAGGGTGACAGGTGCAAGCCGTCCCTTGCGAAGCAGCGTGGCTTGTCCAGCATGTCATCCCAGGCAGACAGACATTGGATCCCCTTTGAATGACACCAGAGTTTAAGCCAATTGTTAAAGCTGATCATCTTATCTCTGTATTGTGGCATCATTCTTGGTGAAGGTAGGATACTGCTCAAGGTCAGGGTCATACCTGCCTGGGCTACATAATCAGAGAGCTCCTCAATGTCTCTTTTCATGTAGTCCAAGGAGGTACGTCTCAGGTCGTTTACACCAGCGTGGACAATGACTGAGTCGTATTTGTACCTGCTGTTGAGAGACCTGAGTGCTTGCGTTATGTGGCGGATTCTAGCGCCCGACAGGCAGCTTACTGTGACCTTCTCCTTGCTCAGTCTGGTGAGCGGGACGTCAGTGTGTCTGACTATGGGGTCACCAATGACTAGTGTGTCTGGTATTGTGTTTGGCCTTAAGGGCTGTGACTGTTTGACACTCTGACTGTGAGGTCTATGTGTTGCAGGTGTTGTGTTCTGAGGTGGTGGTTGTTTGGGTGTCTGCTTTGGTGGCCTCTGCTGTTTTGGTAGATTTTTGATCAGAGCCTCCAGTATGTCTTTGTGTGTTTATGTGTATGATTTGAGGTTGTGATGGTACTATGTGAGACTGGGTCTATAGTGTGTGTGGTAACCTTCTCCTCCTGACTGGTCTTGCCAGTCCTATGTTGAGAGAGCTCAGCCTCCAGTTTGGCCGTATAGTTGCATCTCTCGCATGTATTTGTGTTTTGTGGGAGGAGGAGAGGGTTGTCTGTGTACATGAGGCAATTGTAACATTGCCTCAATATTCCCAGGTTCACCAGCTGAGCAGGAGAGGACACTAGCAACTGATCCCTCGACATGCTAGAAGGAATAGACAAAAAAACTTTAAAAGAGATTCCGGGGGACGTGGGTGACCGAGAAATGGGGGTTTGCCTTTTTGGGGTACTATCTATGACAAGAGTGCTGTATCAAGGTAATAAGTACTGTAGGAGCAAATGCTAGGTTTAACAGATAGAGAATAGTCTACTTGGAGTCAAGTAGAGATGATCTTTTTAGTTATAGGATACGCTGATTAGATCAGTAGTATAGTTCGAGGAAGGTAGTTTTAAGGGAAAATTTGAAGAGTGGACTTTAGGTAGCCCGAATAGTTTAAACCTGCTTAACCGGCGCTGCCCTAGTGTGCAACAGTGGCAACTCCGCACTAAATCACGCTAAAGCGCGCTAAAACGCGCTTTATAGCAGGGGGCTGGAAAAGACAGGAAATGACCCAAAATGGCCAATAAACTACAAGTTACTGCCTTAAACCACTCCTCTAAGGACAAACAGGCAGCTCAGTACTCCCCACTCTCACTCTTGAGTAAAGAAACTTCCCCCTGACCAAACAAGGAAAATGGAGAAACACAGGAACCAAGACAAAGCCCAGGGATCAGCAAATTCTGGTCTCTGGAACACTAGTTAGGAAAGTATGGAAAACAAGGATATTTGTTTTTGTTTTTTTCAAGTTTTTTACAGAAAAGCAGAAAACACAATAAATGCTATGATTTTCGACTAAATGCTATCAAAAGCTAGTACACTTGAGTGTATTAGCCTGTAGTTTAACTTTTAGGCAAAACTTAAACTAGCAAGTGCAGTAAACAGTTTTAGCTTATAAACACAGTAAAAACAGTGCAAACTTTGATAAAACAAGCAGAAACAGTAGTCGAAAGGCACAAAAAGTCGAAAAAAGCCAAGAAAAATACTTTCCCGGACACTGTTCACACTTTCAATTTACTGCCTTGTCTTTTGGTTTATCCACTGCACCAAGAGATTTTACAAAGGGCAGATGATTTGTGCATGCGTCTTCCCCTTCTGCAAGGATGAGGATGTCATCTAGGTAGGGGTAGATTTGAATGCCCTTGCAGTAGGCTATGGCTGGGCTAGGCACTTTGTAAAATCTCTTGGTGCAGTGGATAAACCAAAAGACAAGGCAGTAAATTAAAAGTGTGAACAGTGTCCGGGAAAGCGTAGACAGTTCCTGTGGTTTGGGTGGATAGGGATGTGGAGGTAAGCCTCCTTCAAGTCCAAAGTGGCCATGAAAACTTTGGGTGGCAATAGTGGAAGCAGGTTTTGAAGGGATAGTATTCTAAAGGAAGGGACTTTCAGAAAGAGGTTTAAGAAGGATAAGTCCAGGATGGGCCTCGAAGGGCTGTCCTTTTTTGGTGCCAGGAATAAGATGGAGTAGAAACATTTCCTTCTTGGCCTGGTGGAATGGGTTCTATGGTTCCCTGAGCAAGAAGATCCTGCATAATCTGTGGGATTAGGTGTAGTTGGTTCTTGTGGGGGAAGGGTGGTGCCTAGTGGAATGAGTTTTTTCCTGCCAAGATAGGAAGTATCCTTTTTCCACTATTGCCAGGACCCAGCAGTCTGAAGTGACTTCTTTCCAGAGGGGAAGAGAGTGAGAGATATGGGATGAGAGGGAAAGGTAGATGAGGCAGTCACGCATTATCATTCGTATCCAGCAAGGGCTGCCTGTTGGGGGTCTGAGACATGGCTGCCCTAGATGAGGTTGGTTTCCTGGACCCTTTTCTATGTCTGGAGGTTGAAGAGGTGGCTAGGGCAGAGGTTGTCCTGACAAGGGAGGTCTTTGCAAGATCATTTCTATAAAAATGTTGGTACTCTGGAGACCAGTAAGTATTTCTGGTCCTGGAGTTCCTTATTCTTCTCCTAGGGGCTTTTAAACAGGTAAGCAGACTGTTGGCCGAACAGGAGTTTATTATTCAGGGGTGCATCCACAATTTTTGTTTTAAAGTCTTCAGGCAGGGGCTGCAGTCTAAGCCATGAATATCTGCATGAAACAGAAGCTGATGCTATAGATCTTGCAGAGGCCTCAGCTGCATCATAGCTGCACTTTACTGAGTGTCTGGCTACCTGAGATGCCAGAGACAGCTTAGATGCTATTTGTGTCTTGTTTGGGGAGTCAGGCAAGGAGGACAGTAGGGATGAAGCCTGTGATACCAAGTCTAGGGCATATTTACTATGTGGATCTGGTAATTAATTGCCCTAAATGCTATAGTGGAAGAGGTATATATCTTTATTTCCAGAAAAGACAGTTTACCGGACAAAGGTTTGGCTCCAAGCACAGATAAATAATACTTCGATGTAAAAACACGCTACTGAGCCAACACAGCCATAGTTAAAAATAAAAACTCTTTAATAAACAGAATAACCAGATTAAGCACTTTCACGATCTAACAATTGCTTCATCAGGCTTCCCCATATTAAATGCATACACTATTTAAACAACTAACCAGCCAATCAGCTCAACAAATTCCTTGTTGACCAATGATACTCTCTATCTCTCAAATGTATACATACAAATACAGATATTCTAAAAATATGGGCATGCCTTCGTTGAAGGTTGTGCGTTAGGCCTGGCAAGCCAGCACGTAAAAATCTACTGCCAGTCATTAGTGGACCGGAGTTCCGCGGTGGCGACCCCTAACCGGGAAAAGCCGAAAGACACAAACAAACAGATATTCTAAAAATTAATATTTTATATAAAAAAATCACAAATTATAAAATTTAAAAGACATTTATATATATATATATATATATATATATATATATATATATATATATATATATATATATATATATATACACACACACACACACACACATATATATATATATATATATATATATATATATATATATATATATACACACACACACATAAATGACAAATAGACATCAGTATTGAAGTGGGCGTGCACGTAGAGAAGGTTTCAATGACACTATATCATTAATCCCTGGTGACTTATCTGCATTAAAATACATTATCCATTTTTGTTCTGCTATTTCTGTCTTATTTTTTTTCATGTCACCACCTCTAATGCCTTCCTTAATCACTTCTAATACAAAAAAATCTAAATTCATGTTGTGACCCTTCGATCTTCACATGTTGTGCCAAAGCACTACTTTCCTTGTTATTCCTAATATCCCTGATATGCTCTAAAATACGTTCCCTGGGTGACAGATTCATCTTCCCAATATAAAAAACGTTGAGCTGATTGGCTGACTGTTGTTTAAATAGTGTATGCATTTAATTTGTCTGATGAAGTAATAGATCATGAAAGTGCTTACTCTGGTTATTCTGTTTATTAAAGAGATTTTATTTTTAACTCTGGCTGTGTTGGCTCAGTAGCATGTTTTTGCGTTGAGGTATATATCTTCTTTCCCAGCCTGTCCATTACCTTGCTGTCTTTGTCTGAAGGCAAGAGCGATGAGGGAGGGAGGAGTCTGGACTGCTTGTCAGGGGCCAGTTTTAGAACTGCACGGTCCATCAAAGTGGGCTTTAAAAGAAATTTGTGATCATCAGGGACCTTATAAAAATGGTCTGGTCTCTTGGAAGCAGGAGGTTGTGAATTAGGATTCTTTGAGGCTGATGCAAATGCATCTAGGTATGCTGGAATCACCGGGGGAATGGCTGATGGCAAGGGTGATTCTACGTGGAGCAGCTCAAAATGCCTATTTTGAATTTCAGTCATCTGAGCTGTATCCCATTTAAAGTACTCCTTTATTTTAGTAATAGTTTCTCCAAATGTAATATCCTTATGGGGGAGTCTCCCTCAATGGAATCCTCATCTCAGGAGTAGTAGTCCAAGGGAGAAGCTATTTGGGAGGAGTAAGTAACTGACTCATCAGAGGAGACTTCTTCCTCCTGGGAGAAGGTAGGAGGAATTGAGGTAGCTGAGGCAGGCCTGGGACTTAGCACAAGCAATATGGCCTAAGGGCCATGAAGGCCTGCAGCAAGGAATGTGAAAAGGACTGCCAGTCCACTTGTTCCTCAGTTTCCTTTTTAAAGGAGTTGATTTGGTAGAAGCTGAGGATCTAGTTTCAGGGATCTGGCCTATGGGTGAGGATTCAGAATCCTGGATCACAGATGGTCATCCAGTGCAGCCTGGTTCTCCCTCAACCTTGGTAGTAGCCAATGTCAAATAACCTCTGAGGACTTGCCTACCGGTACTTTGGAAACAGGCTCCTCAAGGGTAGTCGCTAAAGGTTCCAGTTCTATCGGACATCCCTCAACCCCTATATTGGTGGTTGGTGGGGTGTCCAATGATGGAGGGGCAGAAGTGGTAGGTCTAGAAACTTTGGCCTTCTTTTTGGCATTTCCGCCTGGGAGCAGACTATGGATCCATTTGTAAAGCTAGCCTTTTTAACCTCTGGTTCTCTAGGTATAAATTGAGGGAAGCCAGACAACTTCTGAGAGTTTTGGTAATAAATGACAGGCAGATGGTACAGGAGGTATGGTCATGTTCCTGGCCTAAACAGAACAAGCAAAGTTCATGGTAGTTTTTGTGTGGAATTTGACACCCACATCTAGATTTCCCTTTCCTAGCAGACATTGTCTAAGGAAACAGGCAACAACCTAAGCTCAAGCAAAGACAATAATAAGGTTTCCCTAAAGGGCTACTTAACTTTAGATATCTTGAAGTAGTGAAGCAAAGCAATTGAGCTGACATTCAATTGCAGTAGAAAAGTTCTGAGGTCTGTGCATGCATAAATCACATTAGGCCCCTGGGTTTATGGCCATGCGTGTGGTGTCCCATGCACTGGCAGCAACCAGGTGTGAGCTTTTGCATAGGAGCCGATGTTTGGGTCACCTGAGGTGGAGGATCTCACAGTAAGAATAATGCAACATGAGAATAGAAGGATATATATATATATATATATATATATATATATATATATATATATATATATATATATATATGGGTTTCCTTCAAATGATTGAAGTTTTAAAACTTCAAATTTCATATGGCCAAAACCATATGATCGAAGCTTTAAAACTTTGAACGTTCTGAACAGAGATCTCTATACAGCACACAATGGGAAATTTTCCCTTTTCCTCACTGTAGTACAATCTCAGAGTTGGTATATTTAAATAGCAGGGAGTGTGGGTGCAGGGGGGCTTGCCCCCCTGCAAAAACTTCCTGGAAAATGTTTTTGTTTTGTTTTTCTTTTTCTTTCAAGTGTTCAGAGTTTTGAAACTTTGATCATATGATCTCAGCCATATGAAATTCGAAGTTTTAAAACTTCGATCATCTGAAGTAGACCTGTATACAGTATATATGTATATATCATAGTTGAAATGGTCCATGTGTAGCAGTCAACAATTAAATGAATACAAACAAATAAATAAAAACATGAACGGTGTAGTGGTGCAGCAGTAGTGTTGTCACCTTACAGCAAGAGGTTCTCCAGTTCGATTCTTGGCTGGAATGCCTTCTGTGTGGAGTCTGCATGTCTTCCCTCCATTCGTGTGGGTTTTCTCTGAGTGCTCTGGTTTCCTCCCACAGTACAAAGGCAAGTGTTTGGAGTGTTTCTCCCTGGGCCTCTGCTGAAAATTGGCTTTGTTCCAAGTCAGACTTTCCCAGTAAACAAATGTTAAATAAAAAAAAGAGGAATAACATGTTATGGGTGGCAATTCTGCACCACAGGACAGCGTTTAAGTCCACTGTCTTCCTATAAACTTTTGTTGTTACACATTCTCCCAGCTTACTCCAAATGTATAAGAGTAATAAACATGGTAAAAAAACATGAATTTGTATCATTCTAATGCTGAATAAACAATCCTTCAATGCAGTAATTGATTTGGGTGATTTTTTTGTTTGTTTACTAAATGATTCTGTCCTAAATTTTGACACACTGACCCAGGTTCTAGACAGCGCAACAAACATGGAAATGGTATAAATTACACAGTAGAAGTGCAGAATCTCTAACTGTCACAAGTAAGGTACACACATTGCAGTTATCTGAATATTTTTATACCAAAGATATTTGTCAAGAAAGCCTAAAAAAAAAAAAAATCTGAGTAGCAGGGGGCCATACTGCTCAACCTCACCATACAAGAAAACTGGACAAAACCAAACATAATGGGGGGGGGGGCAAACACCCAAAATAAGGACAGATTTTAAATATTGCTCTTATAAACTTAGAAAGTTGCTAGAATAACAGGTTTGTGTTTCTGTGCATTTTCTAAAGGATATGAAGTCTGAAACTTAAATGCATATCACTATTCAGTGACTTCACTTTTTAATGATTTGTCAGAAAACTGCAAATTTTATGATAAGCACTTCAAAAGCATGAAGAAAAATCTAAAAATTGCAAGAAAAGCTGGATAGTTGAGAGGTATGAATGAGGTAAATGCTGAACTCTTGAGATATACCATTGATTACACTAGCTAGTTAACATAGCATGCCACTTATCACATCACACTGAATTCTGCCATTTAATCAATTGTTATTTACTGGGTCATTGATTCTCCCCTCCATGACAAAACAGGGTACATGTGAGACTAATGACACTATAGCCTTTTGTATCAGATGTGAGTCAACCTTGATGTAGTCGAGCAACTACTGCTTGGTGCAAATGTTCTGGGGCACACCCTGTTTTGAGGAGTTTGTTACGTTCTGGGGTATACCCTGTTTGGAGGAATTTGTTAAGTTCTGGGGCACACCCTGTTTGGAGGAATTTGTTAAGTTCTGGGGCACACCCTGTGTGGAGGAATTTGTTAAGTACTGGGGCATACCCTGTTTAGATGAATTTAAGTTCTGGGTTACTCCCTGTTTGGAGGAATTTGTTAAGTCCTAGGGCATATCCTGTTTGGAGGAATTTGTTAAGTTCTGGGGCATACTCTGTTTGGAGAAATGTCTTAAGTTCTGGGGCACACACTGTTTGGAGAAATTTGTTAAGTTCTGGGTTATACCCTGTTTGGAGGAATTTAAATTCTAAGACATACCCTGTTTGGAGGAACTTGTTCAGTTCTGGGGCATACCCCGTTTGGAGGAATTTGTTAAGTTTTGGGGCACACCCTGTTTGGAGGAATTTGTTAAGTTCTGAGGCATACCCTGTTTGGAGGAATTTGTTAAGTTTTGGGGCATACCCTGTTTGGAGGAACTTGTTAAGTTTTGGGCTATACCCGGTTTGGAGAAATTTGGTAAGTTCTGGGGCATACCCCATTTGGAGGAATCTGTTAAGTTTTGGGGCATACCCTGTTTGGAGAAATGTAAGTTGTGGGGCGTGCCCTGTTTGGAGAAACTTGTTAAGTTTTGGGGCATACCCCGTTTGGAGGAATCTGTTAAGTTTTGGGGCATACCCTGTTTGGAGGAATTTGTTAAGTTCTGGGGCACAACCTGTTTGGAGGAATTTGTTAAGTTCTGGGTTATACCCTGTTTGGAGGAATTTAAATTCTAGGACATATCCTGTTTGGAGGAACTTGCTAAGTTTTGGGGCATAGCCTGTTTGGAGGAATTTGTTAAGTTTTGGGGCATACCCTGTTTGGAGGAATTTGTTAAATTCTGGAGCACACCCTGTTTGGGTGAATTTGTTTAGAAGTATATAAGGAGTTACTGAGCTGCATTAAATATTGCTTAAAAAGTTACCTGAAAAGCTGTCTAGGTGCTCCAAAATAATATTGTCTTTGTTTAATGCCACCTCTTTCAAATATATGGAGATCGAGGGGCAGACCTTCACTAAGAGTTCATTCTTTCTGCTTCCTCAGAGGTTTTATGCAGTTGTTGGACTTAACGTTTCTCGCCGTGTTATCAGACTTATGTGTTCTATTCCAAAACATCTTGATTAATAACTGACAGGCACTTCAGTGTTACTTTTTACCCGTGATGTTTCTAATGAAATTGTAACGTACATTCCTATTCCCATATACAAAGATAAGGTCATAGTCAAATTATATTTACAGTTTTGATTTATAATTCCAGTAGTGCAAACGCTTTAACTTATATAGGTTAGCTATTGTACAATTCCACCAAAGCAGTTTCTAATTTCATTTTCTGATGTTTCAGTGCCTGACAGGGATACAGCTAGAAATAAATCTGTATAGTCTAAGGAGGAACACAGCAAGAGGTGCACGTCTTTAGAATATATTAGAAATTGTCAACTCACTCCCAAATTGATATCTTCAGGATGCAACCAGTCATCTCCCAGTCAGTGCAAACAAGAGCTACATTCATTTTCAAACAGATTCCATTTCAGATATCTTGAAAAGGTATTTTATTTTTAAAGTTGTCAGTTTTTGCTCTAAAAGTAATTTTGGTGGCATGATAATCTGATTTTACAAGACAAGAAACAATAAATGGTGGGGAATAATATGGTCTCATGCTAATATGTAATTGAGAATGTTGTTTTCTCCATATGGGTTCTTCACTGCTACTTCCAGTTTGTTCTGTTTAGTAAAATATTACAATAAATGAGCACATGTACAATTAATATTGTAATTAGCCTAGTCAGTAATTGTTGATGTCACATATAATAACACTGTTATTGGTGACTTCAAGAACTGAATTTAGAAATGATTTGCATTCATTAAGTATCATGGAAAGGCTGTAGTAACAACATGTTATAGTTCACACTGTTCAGAGATATTCAAATGCTGATGACTTATTTATTGATGTGCTTGTCTTGGTGTTAGCTGCTCACCGGGTTATAGATATGCCATACAAATATAGATGTCCCACAACCAGAACATGGGATAAATTCTTGGCTAGGTTTGTAAAGGCCTCAGGACCAATAGCCTAGTAACTTCCTATGATCCTATGATCTATGAGGTCTGATGTAATAAAAGGCTGTACACCACAAATTTTGAGGAGTTCCCATATTAGTTTGAAACCATGTTTCTGTATTTATGCAGATATCCATTTCTTCCTTGGTAAGGAAAGCCTCCAGAGTTTCCTAATTAGGCTGCTATAAATGTATATAAATGCCTCCTTTGCCTATTATTTTGTTGATTAAGGTATGAGTATTGGGTACTGTCTAATGAAGTGACAGCTTGAGGTTCAGAGTTTTCATATTCATTATCCATTTTACCCGACAGGAGAGGAACAACCCATCAGATGCAAAGCCCAGGCCCACTTATGTACTGAACGATGTAAATCCATATAGAAACCAAATTACGTTGTAGAAACATTTTGTTGATGATCTTTTTCTTATATGGAATAGGACCGAAAATTAGTTCTCTGCATTTTTAACATACATTACCAGCAACACACACTTCTTATGTTTTCAAAGTGACATGTCCCGCACAGGTTTGAACTTTTTTAGATATTACCCTTAGTAAATCAAACTTAGGTAGGATAGAAATTACTATGTACAGGAAACCAGTTAGAACAAATACTTACACAGAACAAGTATGCACCCTCCACATATATATAAAAATATTGTTAAAAAAAAATTTTGAGGATTGCTGATTAAATACTGATGGCATTAATATGAAGACATAACTACATACATTAACTGAAGAATGTATACAAAGAGGATATAGGACCACTGATGTAAATAAAGCCAAAAACAGAAGTCATCAGTAAACATGGAACTGACTCTAACCCATATTTTTCACTTCTGTACATGGCAAGAGACCTAACAGACAACATACAACTACTTATAGATATGCTTTGACTTATAATAAAAATACACCTAAAATCAAGACTATAATTGGAAAGTACTGGAGCATTCTGAGATCCCTGAGTTAAGTAATGTTCTGAGTGACACACCACAATACTGTCACAAGAGATATGTCAATTTAAAGAATAAATTATGTTACAGAGAGAAACCCATGAATCACCACCACTATACTAGTAAAAGAAACATTTAAAGCTACTAACTGCATCCACTGTAGTTCTAGCAATATTGATAAAAGTATTAAACATCCCATAACTGGGAATGTTTTTAACTTACAAGCCTATGGTAATTGCAATACAAGCAACTTGGTTTACCTTGCAACCTGCTGTAAATGTACTACATATTACATAAGGAAGACTAATAGAAAACTTAAGGAAAGGATAAGTCAGCATATGTCTGATATCAAAAGAACCATTATAACAAACGCTTTATACACCCATACTAAGGAAACAGACACTTCACATACATTCAAATTTCTGATATTTAAAGTTATGACAGAAGCATTGAGGGTTGGTGATATCAAGCTTAAAAGTGAACAAGAAGAACTAAACTGGATTTTTAGATTTAAATCACACATTCCTCCTGGGCTTAATGATATGGTTACTTTAAGACCTCATCTAAAATGCCTGCATAACCAGGTTCACTAATGATGTTCTTTAAGAATAGTATATAAGACAATGTTTTAGTTCCCTTGATATCAGCCTGATGAAGCCTTAATGGTGAAAGCATTGTGTCACTTGTGTTTTAAGTGTTTTTATCAATTCTTTTATTATTATTTTACCAGTATTTTAACATTATTAAACTTTGAGTTCGTTTTACTCCTTCATCGTTCCGGATACTATTACTTTTTGACTACTGAGCTGCTTTTGGTAACAGACTTATCACTATACTGATACTGAACTTTTCTGACATCTATCTTACCACATATGGGATGATTTTTAAAGTATTTTCCTTGTGTATGATGCCACCATAGAGAATGGTGGCAAAAGCCTTTGGCCACAATCTCCAGCCTCCATAACCTTTCAAAAAAGTTTATCAGATTAAATAGAAAGTATCTTGCCTACTCAAAGCTACATTGTTGGGTGTTAAGTCTAATAAGATTGTTGACCACAATTTAGGAAGTCGGTAATAATACATTCCGTGGCTCTGCAGCTTGTAAGACTTTTAGGTCTGTAATTACCTGGGCTGGTTATAAGGCCGCCCTTAGGGAAGGGCATCACCACTGCAGTGTGCCACTCATAAGGGACTTAAACAGTAGCTAAACTTAGCTTAAACAGTTTAAAGAACATTTCTGCAAACTCGTGGAAGAAGGGCTAGCGCTCCTAGTAAATGATCTTTAGAGATCACTGGGAGAGTAAGGGATCCAGATATTTCAGAGATTTGAATGTAAATTTCGGGGGTGAAGTCGATATTAAATGTCTTTGCATGGACATTGACAATGTCTATTCAGTCAGTTTAAAAGGCATCATTATGAATAAGTTCAGAGCAATGCCGGGTATTGTTTTTATTTTTCTAGCATAGGAGATGCTAAAGAAGGAGTTATAACTCTCTTTGGATTTAGAGGCTAGCTTAAGTTCATGGGCTCCTATAATGTAATTTATTTTATATTATCCTTAAGAAGAGAGGGTTGGATCTGCTAAATAATCTAAGAAGTTTATTTTCTTTTGTTTTATAGTTTATTTATGGCAATGAACCATCAGTGTGTTTTGTTTTTGGATTTCCTGTAATACTTAATTCAGATAGGCTTTTGATAAACAGCATCAAACTCTCCCTGCTGGATCCTGTACTTAGCCTATTTAACTTCAGCTTGGTTACAGGCTCATTCCTGGAAGTATGGTGTACAGAAGTGGAATGGCATAATATAACGATGGTCCTAATCCCAATCCAAGAAACTATAGGCCCATCAGCTTGACAAGTCTCATTTGTAAGGCCTTGAAACAGATTACAGCAGGCTTGATTAACATCAACATTAAACATTTCATCAGGATAGAGTTGCAGCAATTTGGTTTTATAAAACATCCTGTCTAATAAACCTGGTAAATTTAATGTCAAATTTGGTTTCATAAAAGGTCAATCCTGTTTCATAAACCTGTTTAACTTCTTTGAGAAGGTAACACAAGCTATTGATAACAATCATAGTGTACACACAACTTATCTTGATCTAACCATTGTATTTGACACTATCTGCCTATGTGAGCATAATCAATAAAATTAATGCATTACAAATTGATCCTGATGTGGTAAGATGAATAGCAGATTGGCTAAAATATACAACAAAGGAGAAAGCAAAACAAACCAATACAAAAAGAACAGCACCAAATATATTTGAAGAGAAATACAGGCAAAGGAATCCGGACATGAAAAACTTTACAATACAAAAAAATAAGACAAAAAGGAAAAGGAGATTAGTAATGGAGAAGTTAATGAAATATAAATTGAAGTTATGGAGTACCTGCAAAGTGAAGGATTCAGTGTAGAAAATTGAATGCAGAAAGCACCACAACAGGATAGAGTAATGGATATCCAAATTAAGGGGAAACCAGTGGAACAGAAAGAAACTGATCAAGTGCCATATGAAGATATTTTGCAGCCTTCCACAGGAAACCAGTATAAACATTCAATTGAAGCTAGACAGCATGGAAAGGAACAGGAAACTGGAATCTCTGATGCAGTCAATGTTGAGAAGAAATAAGCCAGTGAGTTTCCATATGACAGAACAACGGTTGGCTCAAGATAACATTAAAGAGAAGGTGCCACGGGAAGATGCTATAAAAGTTTCTATAGAATGCCCACAGGAAATGGAAAACAAGGGATGTGCCCTCAGTTTGGAGAAAATGAGCTAAAAAAGAGTTGCTTGATTTAATAGACATAGATAGATATATGAAGATCAGTGAGAGAAATAGACTGCAGAAGGTCAATAAAACTCCAAAAGTCAGAAGTCTAATAAAACATATGAATGCAGTAATTAGGACTGTCCATAGAGATCCTTGTGATATAACAGAAGTAAGCAGGATACATTACTGTGCTGCTAAATTAATAACTGATAAAGTTCTACTACAAGAACACAGGGTAGTGAGGGAAAAGAAGGGGAGAAATTGAATATCATCATGGAAATATCGAATAGAGAAAACTATAAAGCAATTAAGACAAGAAGTGTCACTCTTAGAAGACTATAGAAGAGGGAATAGATCAACAAAAATACTAAGAAAGATATATGTGATAAAAGTAATGCACAGTATTAGAATAGACCAGGATCTATCATGCACTATCGCAAATAACAAACTAAAAATTTTAGCCCAGGTGGAAAAACTTAGAAGATACACAGATAAAGGAAAAGTACAAAATAAGCAATTTATTGATGACCCAGAAAAGTTTTATATAGAATTGGGAAACAAGGTAAAAGGAATTGAAAGACTGCAAAAAAAGAGTAAATAGATATATTTTGGAGAAGTACCTATGAAGATCCTGTGGAACATAACAAAGATGCAAAATAAATAGAAAAAGTAAAAGAAAGAATAAGAAGTTTAAAGATGCAGGATATGAAATGGGGTGAAGTAACAAACAGAAAGATTGAAACAAAGTTAAGAAAATCCTCTAATTGGAAAACCCCAGGCCCAGATGCAGTACCTAACTTTTGGTTAAAAGTATTAACATCTTTGCACAAAGATGTAGCCATGAGTATGAACTATTTATATGTGCACCCCAAGCAGACACCAACCTGGCTAACAACAGGCAAAACAATACTACTTAAGAGTGAACTTGCAAGCTACCCTAAAAATTATAGACCAATAACTTGCCTTCCGACGATGTATAAACTATACATGGGAATTGATGGCAATAATGTTTATAGTCATTTACAAGAAAACTCAATTATGGCAGTAGAACAAAACAGCAATAAAAAAAGTCATATGGAACAAAGAATCATTTGTTCTTAAATAAAATCATACTGGAGAACTGTAAAAAGGGGAAGAACTTAAGTATGGCATGGATTGACTATAAAAAAGCATTTGATAGTATCCCACATTCATGGATAAAAGAGTGCTTAAAAATGTATAAGATACACCCTATACTGATTGACTGCATTGCAGTGATCATGAAACAGTGGCAGACCACTTTGCAATTAATCCATGATAAAGGAGAGATTATTATCCCAGGGATAAAAATTCAAAGGGGGATATTCCAAGGTGACTGTCACCATTGCTATTCTGCCTTGGCATTGACCCATTAAGCTGTTTACTTAACAACTTAGGCCAAGGCTCCAATTTTGCTCCTAGAAAACAACAAATGGAAAAGACTTCTCATCTTCTCTTTGTCGATGACTTAAAACTGAATAGCTCATCAGAAGAGGAACTGAAAGCACAGCTGCAGGTTGTCAAAACTTTTTCAGATGATATAAGAATGTCATTTGGTCTAGATAAGTGTGCAAAAGCAACTTTAAAGCAGGAAAACTGCAGCACCAGGAAAACATCAGTTTGGGACAAGAATGTGATATAAAAGAAGTGGAGCAAGAGGGAGTGTATAAATATTTGGGAATTGATGAAGGATCAACAAAAAAACATGAACAAATGTGAATAAAACATAGTAAGGAATACTTCAAAAGACTTAAATTAATCCTAAAAATAGCGCTGACATCTAGGAACAAAATCCAAGCCATAAACCAATTTGCTCTTCCTGTCCTAACTTACAGTTTTGGAGTGACTGACTGGCCCCAAAAGGTGTTGGATAGATTAGATCAGAAAACAAGAAGGCTACTTCATGCTCATCAAAATAATCTATAAAAATCAGTGTATACCAAGATTATATATTCCCTGTTCTGAAGGAGGGGTGGGCCTCCTTGAAATTGATTACATGTATAGATCTGCAATCGTGGGACTCCACGCATATCTGCTGACCTCACAAGACCCAAATGTAGTGAGTTTTGAAACATGAGAAGAATAAATCTAAGATGACTTCTCTACTTAGTTTAGCAGAAGCATATCAGCGTCAAGCAGGAATGGAAATCAAACCAGAAGTACATAAAAATCAGGCAGCAACTGAATGTGCCAAAAAACAAAAGAAAGACTATAAGTTGAAGGACCAGATGAGAAGGCAAGAAATGTGGAAAATGCATAAATATAGTTGCAAGTATAAAAAAACTTCTGCAAGAACCTCATGTTGATCAGGAATGAATGCAGGAATGGTTAAGGAGAGGTGAATTTAAACCAAGAGATGAAAGGTTAATATTGGCAACCCCAAAATAGTGGGCTACGTACATGCATGTTTACAAAGTCCATTGAACATGTGGGAGAAACAGACAAATGTAGGTTTTGTAAAACCGAATTGGAAACAGTCGCACACCTTGTTGCTGGTTAGGACATACTAATGCAGAAGGGTTGTATACCGAAAGGCATAATAATGTGGCAAGACTGTTGCACTGGGTATTGTGCAAACATGATGGTATCGAACTGGGTGAAAAACACTGGAAACATGAGCCACAAAGCATCATAGAAAATTATGAAGTTTATATCGCATGGGTTCACCCATTACCAACAGTTCAAAAGATAGATTCTAAAAAAGTGGATATAGTGGTCCAACAAAAGAAGACAAAAGTAGCATTGATCATTGAAATTGCTACACCTAGCGACTACAGTGTCTTGCGTACAGAGAGACACAAAGTTATAAAATATCAGGATCTGCAAGCAGAAATGAGAGCAATGTGGAAGAAAGATACCCAGACAGTTCCAATACTAGTAGGAGCAACAGGTCTTATAAAAAAGAATCTACAATTGTATCTAGATATGTTACCAATCTATGTAACCCCGTATGAATTGCAGGAGTCATTACTGGGCACTTTACGGGTGCTGCGAAGAGCACTTTTGACTAACATCAAAGAGTGAAACAATACTAATTTCATGAACTTTAATCATACTTCGACTTAGGAATGGGATCCATTCCCATCATGGTATTAGGAACCCAAAAGATTTGGAGAAATGAATAAGATACTCACTATGTAATGTATAGTTACATAGGCAACATTAATTCATTTCTTAAAGATATACTACTATATGTTAAATCCTCCTCTTTCTAAAGTAAATAATCCTCCCTTTTTATGAGGTAGATTACTATAGTGTACACATACTACCAGCATATGCATGTCTCTCTGCCTATCTATTTATAATGCAATTTCACCGTACTAAAATAGAAATATCGTACATTTACATTTTCATTATTTTATAATTAAATGCAAATATCAATCCCATTTCTCATTTCAAAATTCTGTAAGGACATTTCTTCATTTCCTACTGTCTCTATCAATGCATCGTTCAAACACTGTATAAATACCATTATAATCAACATATATCAAAAGCAATTTTTGTCATCAACATTGTCTATGTACTCTGATGCCATTTTTACCAGTCTTCCATATTTTAAATATTTGTTAGAATTTATCTGCTCTCGTAATTCTACTGTACTAAATACTGCAACATGTCTGCTCCTTTCAAACCAATTAATAGGGTGACTATGAATTCAGATTAATTCATCTTGTCTTATCTACAGCTGTTTCTGGAAAAGTCTCTGGATACTCTTCCTTGGAAATCTTGGGACTGCAGGATACTAAAACACAGTTATTGTGTTTGAGATACTCCTTCGGGAAATACTGACTTCAAACAAATAACACTGATTTTTTTTGTCTAGTACATCCCATCTTTAGTATGAACAATTTGTGATGATGGTTTCTCCCATTCCTGTTTGCTGCTCTGTAGAACTTTACTGCTAGCTTTCTCTATATTTTTTACTGCAAAGAAGACAAGGTATTTCACAATTTTCTTAGAGAATTCCAATGTTTTGTATCTATCTCACATTAAAATCACATTTTCAAATTGAACTCTAGAAAAAGAGGTTGGAAGTTGGATGTTTAATATATAAAGCAGTAACAACTCAGCTGGTAGTAGGCATATACTTTACACCTCTCAAATGTCCACATCTTCAAATCAGGTTCAGATTTTTGCCTCATATTTTTGGTCTGTCCCCTATAAAATCTGTAGTTTTCTGGCCAATCCATGAGAAATAAGTTCACTAAATAATGACAAACATTTTAGTTTCAAATTTCATATCCTTCAGATAATGTATGCTAACACAGCACTGTTTATTGTAGCAACTTTCTAAGTTTATAAGAGCAATATTTAAATGTGTCACTATTTTGGACTTTTGTTTCTCCATTATTGTTGGCTTTCTCCAAATTTCTTGTGCTAGGAAGTTGAGAGATATGAACATCTTGTAAGGAATTTTTCTATAATCCTGTAAAGTTTAATGTATATCAGTGTGAGAGTTACTGTTAATGCTTCATTCATGAGGTTTGTTCACAGTTTTAATTTTATTTATTTATTTACATTTGTTTTCCAGCATGATCTAACTGGGCAGAGATCCTTTTCAGTGGAGGCCCAGGTGAGAAAGGTTCCTCATGAATTTTCAAAATACAATAAATAAGATTTTACGATACAATATTTTTAACAGTTGTACAGTATCAATAAACAAAAAAAATCACTAATTTATAAATACATATGAGAAACGTACATTAAGCAAAAATTTATTAATAACAATCTGAGTATGTGTTACATAATGGCTTAAGATAGACTAGTACATTCTAAATAACAGACCAAGAAAAAAAGGCATGACAGTACCATGAGCTAATACAAACCCTACTTACTGTTCTAGCAACACGCACAACCTACTCATTGTGCAGAATATGACTCAAACCAGATAACTAAAAAATTCCCCAAACCGAAGGAAGAAAGTCTTTACATTACAGCGGTTTGCTTCCTACTACACCCTATCACAGACAGAAAAAAATGTGTTTTACAGTGCAAACCGTCCTCACCAGCAAAACATAATGCTAATAAAAGACTTCAGTTTTAATCTTTTACTTAGCAATAACCAAGAAATCTGTGAATGGCTAGCTTGTATCAGGTTAACCCCCTATAATCTCAATGCCAGCAAAACCCAGTTTTCAAACTAGCAGTCACACTCTCCATGACCTAGTAATTACCAACATTTTACATAAATTTACAAATACTATCATTCTTTCTCTCTTATTAATTGACCAGTGTCCTATAGTCTCCCCTATCCAAAGTGCAACTCCCCACCATTCCCATGACATAATAACATAATTATACCCACTTCCATAGCAATTTTTTTTTCAAGCTCCAACCCTTCATCTTATAAATTGACCAGTCTGCTAAGTTTTCCATACAAGACCCAGACACGGCAGCTAAGGTCCTAACAGGCACCCTACAGACACTTCAACACAGATTCTTCCCTCTTACCTCACAAGCCTAGCCAAAGTAGACAAGAACCTAAGAACTAAAAGTCTTCCTAAAACTTAGTGACAAATCCTTGGGAGCCTGGAAAGAGGCCAGCTCCACTGAAGCCAGAGAAAATGTTATTACCTATGTAATCTAGCTAAGAAAAATATTAGCAGATACAAGGAAAAAATACCTTCAACCCCAACAAACTAACTCCTACATTCAACTCAAAAAATTCTGAGCCTAAGTAAATAAAATAATTAGGACAACTCTTGTATCAGAGACTATTACATAATTCTCAATGGTCTACTTTCACCTGAAGACTTCCTGTCAGAATTTACTGATCTACCTCTTCCTATGCTAGACCAAACACTACCAGCACTGATTCTGACAAGATTTTCTTCCTCCTTTTCATTTAAATGTAATTCATGCATCAGAAATTTAAAACATAATAAACAAAACAATGATGACAGCCTCCTATATGTCACACAGAAAAAGTTTATAAAGATCTGTGCAAAATGTATAACCTACTCACTGAAATATATTTGCAATCAACATTTATGTCAAAATGATTTTCACAATATTTGGAAAACTGCACTAACTAAATCAATTCCAAAAACAAACACAAATAAGTAGGTGAAAACTTTGGAGCCAAATAAAATAAATTTATTGAGCGCTTTCATCCAACAGTAAATAGGACTTATTTTATTTATTTTTTTATTTTAGTCTAACTGGATATATGTCCATTTCAGTAGAGGCCCGGGGAGATAAACTGCAGGACACACAGATAAAATAATCGCAGAACAATATTACTTCAGTTGTGTATACAAGGACAAATTTGATTAATACAGAAATAATACAGAGAGGACAAAAGTCAACACAATGTAAAATGCAGGATCAAAATAACAAGTAGGAACATTATTTAATGTAGAAAAAAAAGGAGGCATACAGGCTAATTCCATATACAAGTACAATACAATAAAAGAGGCAGATTAATGTTCAGTAATAGTAAAAATGAGTTTAGTTTTTTTTTTTTTTTTTTTTAACATAGAAGTATCAAGAGGGATGGAAATAATAAAATAAAGAGTGAAAAGGGTAAGGTATAAGATAGGCCAAGTGTATTTGGGTAAAGTAGTTAATTAGTCAGGTTTAGTACAGGGGCATAACCAGTGTGTTTTGAGGAAAAGTTTCAGTCTGTTTTTGAAGAGTGATATAAAGGAAAGTGAGGAAAGGTCGCAGGGTAGGAGATTCCAAAATCTTCCCACAGTATTAGAGAAGAGAGAATCCCCAGCCCTATTGTTAGATTTAGATGTGTTAACTAGAAGTTTCTGAGATTAACGTAAGGACTTCAGATTATGATAGGGGGTGATGATGGTGGATAGAGTAGGAGTATTGGAAGGTTGATAAAGAATCTTATGGGCAATGATTAGTTGGTGGTATTCAAGCAGATTCTGTAGTTCCAACCATTGAAGCTGCTTTAAATTAAAGCAATGGTGAGTTCTAAATGGGTTACCAGTAGCAAATCTGGCTATGTTATTGTATGAGATTTCCAATTTATTGAGGTTGTTCTTAGATAGATTAGTGAAAATGGTTGAGGCATAGAGGAGTGTAGAGATTAGATGAGTGTGTGCAACAGTAGTCCTAGCTGTAGGTGACAGGAAGGGTTTAATTCTGTAGAGAGAGACAAGTTTTTTGTTGACAGATTTAATAGTGTTGTTGATGTGTATTTCAAAGATAATGTTGTAGTGTGGTAGTTAGGTCAGGTGATATAATGGTACCATTAGTGGATGTAATAGCAAAATCTATGGGAGAGGACTTATGATTAGGATTAAAAAGGAGGAGTTTAGTTTTTTGGGGGTTTAAGAGTAGGCAACGTAGAGTGAACCATTGTTCAACAGTGTTAAAAACATTTTGGGTAAGGGAGTGAAGTTCAGAGGTGGTTGTGGCTGAACATACAAGTGTGGAGTCATTTGCGCATTGTATGCAAGTAGCATGGGGAATTGCTAGATGAAAGTCATTGACGAATATGGAGAAAAGGAGAGGTCCTAATATGGACCCCTGAGGTACACCGAGGTTAACTGGTAGGTGGTTAGACAGAGTGTTGTGCCAGAGTACAGGCTGTCTTTTATCTAAGTAGGATTGGAACCATTTGATAGAGAGTGCATCTAAGGCCAGGGATTTGAGGATATCTATCAGAATTTGAAGATTGACCTAGTCAAATGCTTTGGACAGATCGATAAATAGTGCTGAGGAAAGTATATTACATTTACGGTTTATGTTAATACAATCTGTAAAGGTAAGGAGGGCAGTGGTAGTGCTATGGGAAGGTCTGAAACCATGTTGACAGCTAGAAAGCAATTTATTATGGATTAGGTGGTCTAGCAATTGCCTATGGATGCATTTTTCCATGATCTTTGCCAAAGGAGAAAGAAGGGCGATGGGACGGTAGTTGGAGAATTCGGTGGAGTTTCCACCTTTGTGAAGGGGGATAATATGGGAGACTTTCCAGATGTGAGGGATGTGACCTTTGCTAATAGTTCTATTGATCAGAATGGAGATGGGGTAAGCAATTGACTTGGCTGATTTCTGTAGATATCCAGCAGGTAGTTGGTCTGCTGAAGGAGAGCCTGGTTTCAGTTTTTGGATTAGGGGAAGAATATGGGTTGTTGGGACTGGTTGGAAAATAAATGGAGGGGGTGTGGTTTTGTTATAGGTAGGTAAAGTAAAAGTATTAGGTGATAGCTGACTGGCTAGTGCTTGGATAGCATCCGTGAAAAAGGTATTGAAGGCATTGGCAGTATGCATGGGATTTTAATGGTCAGTGTTTTGTGGGTTTGGCGTACTGGTTTGACATGGATGTAGTATTTGGTTGATGTATGCTCAGAATTTTTGTGGATTATTATGGTTTGCCTTTTGAAATTGAAGGTAGTAGTTTCTTTTATCAGATAGTATAGCTTTCTTAGTGTTATTTCTTAGCTGTCTGAAATTTTGTTGGTCTACAGGATTTCTAGTCCTTCTCCATTTGGCCCAGTATTTATTCCTGAGATGGATTTACCATTTGGTGTCTTTAGAAGGCCACGGGGCGGATTTGGTCTTGATTCTAATTGCACGGGTTGGTGCACGGTGATCAAGGATGGCCAAGACGTTAGAATTAAAGTATGGAACCGCCTCTTCCAGAGGGAGGTATCTTAAGGGAGACCAATTGCAAGCTCTAAGTTCATTTTAGAAGAGATAAGGGTTGAAGTTCTTTTTGGATCTGATATTCCTGATTGTGGTAGGAATGGGAGTATAGGTTTTATGCCTGAAGATGTAGGTAAGTGAGTGGTCACTTATGTCATCAGGGAGGGTTCCCGATTCATATAATTGAGGATGGTTATTTATCAGAATCCAGTCTAATGTGCTTTCTTTCCTGTTGTGTTTGTCTATCCTGGTGGGGGAGGTAATGGTTTGAGCAAAGCGATATAGGTTCATGTGGGTGGTAGGGTGGCTACTGCTACAGCAATTCCAATCAATGTTTATATCGCCAAGGATTATGGTTTCTTGGGGCAGGTGTTGAGATAGCCAGCAAAGGATATTTTCTATGGTCGTATTGTTATTACCGGGGGGGAGGGGGGGTAGATAGATACAAATAATATAGGTGGCTTTGGCATTGTTAAGTTGAAGTTTAGATATAAGAATTTCTGCATTGGTACTAAGAGGTGGTTTTATGTCATAAGTGTCACTTCTTCAGAATAAATTACCACATCTCCTCACAGCCTTAAATACAATACCTTTACATCAAGTAACCAATTATCACAGTTCAAATAACAATCAGGTAAAACCATTATACAATAACTTTTATAAAAAAACAACTAACCCCCTTCTTATATGATAAGTGAATGAATAAATAAATAAATTCATACATTAGTTAAAACCTATAGAACATATCAAATAAACATAGCAGCTTTAAGTCTTAATACATGGGATAAAGATATTGCCTCATTCAACCCAAGGTAATTATTGGCATTTGTTCTCAATTGCCATTTAAGTTCTAAATATTCTAAAAAATCTTCCACTGGACCACCCCTCTGACCCAAGGTAGCCTCATCAATAACACTAAATCCAAAACTGTGTTCCAGATTTTGCATCAGATGTTTATATAATGTATTCCTACCATCCTTCTTTGCAGTGTCGCATCTGTGTTAGTAAACCTTTTTTTGAAGGCTTAGCTTAGGCTTGCCTATATGGAACATGGTACAGCATCTACACTGAGCTAGGTATACCACCCTTTTAACTACCACAATAAAATCTGCGGTGTAGTTTAATCACCCCATACCCTTCTATAAATAAATCTGAACATTCAAGGATATAGGGACACTGCGGACAATAGCCACACTTGACCATTCTTCTAAACATCCCCTCAAGGGATTTTATAAATGTTATAGTATAATGGTTTTAGCTGATTGCTATTTGAACTGTGATAATTGGTTAATTGATGTAAAGGTATTGTATTTAAGGCTGTGGGGAGATGTGGTGTTTTATTCTGAAGAAGTCCTATTTACTGTTGAATGAAAGCACTCAATAAATGTATTTTATTCAACTCCGAAGTTTTCACCTTCTTATTTGTGTTTTCTACCCACACCCCCCTAATGGGGGGATGTACCCCCATAACCCCCCCCCCCAACTAAATAGTTCATACTATAGTGTGGAAAATGGCAATTTCCCCTGGTTTGTGTTCAGTTGCAAAGACAAAAAGTCCTCTCCCTCTGCATAATTTACACCCATTTGAAAACATCACATATTCATTAAAAATCTGAAAAATTAGCCTACATGCAACTTGCCTCCTACACCACAGAACAACAGCTGGTATGCCCCAACCAACATGGCTTCTTGGCAAATCGCTGTACAATGGTATATGTCTGGACACTTACTGATGACATCATTTCCTTACCTTTTCCCATTAAACCAAAGCATTTGACACAGTCACTCACATCCTGCTCAGCAAAGGTCTACTCATACCTCTCAAGTGTATCTCATTATGAGGAACGTACCTCATTTGGGGTCTTAAAAGTTCATGTTCCTCAAAGTTCCACACTGAAAAGGTCTGACACACATTCTGTGTTAGGACTTTTTTTAACTGATATCCATGGTAAATAGAAATGAATTGTATTAATTTATTAACAGTTCTTTTTTATAAGTAAAACCAACATATTTTAGCCACCTGTGACCTTTCTATTTGAAGATGTTAGTGAGCCATTAGTATATGTTCTACATTTTTCCCATTTGTTCCACATTATGAGGACTGGTGTTCCTCATTTTGAGAGTGGAAGATTGAGAGCTATGGCTCTACTAGCAAAAAGCATCAGCACTAATGAAACCCAGCAGCATCAGTTTTCCTTCATGCTGTACTTCCAATCTCAGACAAAGCTCCACTTCTGAAAGGAGTAGCCTATTTCTTTTACCACCTGTCCTTATGCATCACTGAGCTTCCTGCAGCATTCCTCAGCTTCAATCCTAATGTCTGCAGATGCCATAATCATCTATCATTCAAACTCCTTCTGGGCCAACATTAAATCTCAACCGCTACAGGACCTTCTATCCCTCACTAATTGGGTGAATTAAAAAAAAACTATTCCTGAATACAAATAAAATAAAAAACATGCCTTTTGAGATGCCACAAAAGCAGAAAGGTCCCATATCTCCTTAGCTATTTATGACCACAATAAAACCCCTTAAAACAACCACCTCATTCAAAAACCTGGTTTTCTGTCTTGATCAAAGCCTATTTTTTCATCAGTACAGCCACAAAACAAAACTTAAATTGCATCAGACACTCTCCTGGGCATGGAAGACATCCAGCATGTTCTCCTCTGTAGGGAGTGAAGCCATATGATAATACATACCTCTCATTCAACTAGATATGCTCTCCCTGTAATCACCACAGTCTCAAATAATAATAATAATAAAATGACAATAATAATAATAATCTGGCAGTTGTATACATAAAGAAATGCCTCTTCAGTCCAGTAGCTCCTAGATCTGAGGACCACTACTCAGTCCTTAACAAAGCCATCCGTCTTCTCATCCAACAAAGATCCCAGCACTTTTTAGTTTCCCCACCTTCCAGCTTGTTAACAAAATCTCCTTCTCATATTTGGCTAGCAGATCTACTATTAGAGAGAAAAAATTCTCAACCTAGCCATGCTCCAACTATCCATACTGTCACCTCACCCAAAAAAAATGCAGCAGCCATAGCCTGTCTGTTCTTTTCCCTAAAGTCTAGCAATCACCCTCTCCCATCATAGACTCCTTGAGTTTGTTACATTGCAAGAAGGCCCTTATGCAACAGATGACTGAAGATGCATAATGCCACTGCTTTGCAAACAATTGTATAACCTAAATCAAAAGGAAACTAGAGCTTGCCACCTTAACCAGGACATAGCCATCTACATAATGACTACTCGCCCCCAGCTTCCCCTCCCCTGCCTGTTTTCCAGTTCCACTTACTATACTACCATACTCCCTGATACTCCACACTTTACTCTCAGTTGTTTCCCTTTCTAGATACCAACTTTCAAATACAGCAACAGACTACTCAATTACAATGTTATGTCTCAGACTAGTAGTACAGAACTATTTCTTCTAAAGAGTTTGAAAACAATTTGTTACATTGCTTATAAGTGATAACCTGTATTATGGAGTGTTTCATACGCCTAAACTTATGGACTATCAGCATGCTCCATTTATCTGTTTTTGTCTTTTGATTGTGTGTGTTGTTCACACTCTGGCTAAGCCTGAAATAGGTGCTCTTCGATCAGTGTTCTACCCCAGCCCGTGTGTGTTTGTGTGTGCATGTGTGTCTGTGTGTGTGTTCGCCTATATTTCTTGCACTGCAAACTTCAGAAGCATAAAAAAAAATGAATCTAATTTTGTTCCAAGCATACAATAAAGGTTATGTGCAATCAAAAGATTGATTCAAGTGTATATACTGTAGAGTAAACAGATAATTTCCTACCCCTTTTAACACTGCAGCCTCAGAGATCATTTTAATTAGTGAGTGCAGCCAACAGCAGTACATGTCTTATATGTAAACACTGTAAATCAGCTGAAAGACATATACCCACTATAGTGGACAACATACTGTCATTGTTCCTGCACTAATCACATCATCATCCTTAGAGATAGGATGTGCAATATTCCCAGCAGCTTCAGTTTAATTATAAGTGTCAAAGATGATTACAGATGGTTGGGAATGATAAAGAGGGAACAACAGAGAGTTATAATCACTCAGATAATAAAAACTGTCTCTGCCTTTCAACAGTGATGACAGTTGTATAATGCAACATTTTATCTAGACCACTGCTTAAATACCGAATCACTGGAAATTCAGATTCCATTCTTAAATGTTCAAATTAACAATCTTTAGAGTGTGAAACTATAATAAGTTATTCGAGAATAATGAATTGGCTCAGAAAAATGACCATAAAACAAAGGTAGCAAAAGTCCTCTACTTGTCAAGAAAGCAATTATTATATTAGTAATTGAATCATGCTCCTTGGCAAGGAGTCCTGTATTGTGAGTTTTTTTATGTGCTTAATGAAGACCACTTGAGATTTGTACAGCTAGTCTCAAAACACTCTTCGTATTTACTCAGCAACAGCAAATATACATTTGTTGAAGAAAGTATGTTTACTTAATTGTATCCCAGAAAGCAGCTCCATTTCTATGGAGACTTGTATATTGAGCAAACAACTGCTACACAACTTTATATGTTTGCACTGTGTGTGTTTGTCATAATGTATTGATGGACAGTAACAAAACATGTTATTTTTAAGACTGAAAATGTAAGAAATGTACACAAGTTTCACTGTGTTGAGAAATTTGCTTCCATACCTGTAGCAGGCAGGGGACTGCACAAAAAACAGCAGTGCACACATTTATGCTCTTTTTAACTTTTACAATGATGAAGAACAGTTGGGGTATATAAGTTTAATACTCTGGAGAGTGCTGTGAGCAATGGAGAAGGAGTTGTCAGTTGAAGTTGAAATATTGTCTGCCATGTTTTTCGAAAGAGAGGTTTCCCTATAGATACAGTGACTCACACAGTCAAAGAAGTTACAAACTTAAGACATAATCACTTCCTACTTCCTATTTTGGGTAATAGTATTGAATTAAAAAAGAAATCTGACAGTGGCATGGCTACTGGAATATGTACATCTATGATTTTTCCCAACAACAGAGACATTATGATTATCAGGGATATAAAATAAATTGATATTAGAAATTACTTCAGAAATAAAGACCAAATTAAGAGAAGAGCCTACCATTGTATACATCAGAACTAGAAGCATAAAAGAGATTTTAGAAAAAGAAAGGAGGGATGATTCAAATAGAAATAAGAAAATGTCCAAGTGCTGACACTGTAAATACTGTAAATATACAAAAGATGGACCTAACATAGTAGTACAAGGGGTACGATACAGTAGTAGGAGCTAACAGCCCATATGTTTGTGAGATAGAGAGGCTGGCTAACCTAACATAATGCCTCGCCTACAAAAGTTTTTTGAAGGTAAAACAGAGAGAAAGTTAAAGATTAGAATTTCTGAACGTTGTTAAACAAATAAAAATGGTAATAGTAAAAATGCTGTGTATAAGACTCATTAGAATGACACAAGATTACAAGATTTTTATTTTTTTTATTTTGCAAAAGTGGACAGTGTTAGCAGAGGTGGAGCATGAAATAATAGGCTAGAATACCGTGAACTAAGAATAAACCCAGCTAAGCAACCAGGATTAAATGATTATATTTCTGAGGATGATATTGGCTAAGTTATGATCACCTATTTAAAAACAGATTCTTTATACGGACAAGAAGTATATAATACATGAAATACTTTTTAGTTCTGTATTTATTACTGCTACTAAATTTTCTTATTTATTTATCAACTCTAAAAATATTATGATTACTATTATTATGACTACATTGTTTGGGAAGTAACATTTTGCACATTATCAAGTTGATTGTTTTTGTTGTTTTACAGTCAGTTGACTGCCAAAGTTTTCAAATATTTGAGTAAATTTAAGATTCATTTTTTCTGATGAAAGTCCAAGCTTTTTCGAAGAATAAAACACTAAAAAACTAGGGCTCTCAAAATAAAGGATTCTGAATGGCATTACTGCGTGTTTTTTTTTTTTTTGTTTTGTTTTTTGTGGTTTTGCATATGCTGACCTTGTGAGCAAATTATTTTTTTTCCTGGTTTAGAAATTAGTGTGCCTCTTCAAAATAATTAATGTGGATGTCAACTCTACCAGTGATGTAGAGAAATAAAACCCCAACTATAGCTAAGGCAAAGCTGGGCAAAGGAGAATGAGTGTTCTTTAAACTTCTGGAAAAGTGTTATGGATTTAGTCTATAGCCATTGTTTTCAATACTTGTCCCTTTCTATCATGAGAGTGAGGGTGTCTTTAGAGAGCCAAGGGGAGTGAGTTGTTTTAACTCTAATTTTTCTTAGGGAGGCTATATAATTCAGGATATCTAGAAAATTACGATTGAAATATAGAACTGCGTTGTTGAGGAGAAGGTATTTTAGGAGGGACCAGTTAATAGAAGCTAGTTTATTTTTAAAGTTTTCAGCATTAAAGGAAGAGAGGTTGCTATACTCTTTGTATGGTGGGACTTAGGTATTTAGAGGGGATGTCTTAGGACACAAGTAGGGAGGCGGTCACTTAGGGAGTCGGGTAGGGTGCTAGGATTGTGATAGTGGGTTGGATCAGAGATGAGATTCCAGTCAAGGGTGGAGGACTTAGTATTGTTGTTATTGAAATGAGTAGTAGAGGTAGTAAGTTGATGGAAGCCATGAAGGTTAATATGTGAGGAAGAGGAGGTAATGGATAGTTTTTGCCAGTCAGTATTAACATCCCCAAGTAGAATGGTCTCATAGGGGATATGCAGTGAGATTCAACTACTGTGTATCTTGGATATTTAATCTGAAGGACAAACCACACTTTCCCTGCCACATATTCTCTTCAAATTAAGTATCAGCCAAGCAGGTTATACCAGTGCTATTCTAAGAAATATTACAGAACAAAAATACCGCATTTCTGTCTAAATCTGTTCTTTAAAGTGCTTCAAAGGTTACGAAAGATAAAATAAACTTAGCAAATTCAAAGATTCATAAACATCAGAGTCATTCCATAGAAAATAAACACCTTCCTAATACCCAACCTTACAAGACATCTCCTGTCTGCAGGAGGGCAAAAAACGTCTGTGTTTGTGAGGAGTCATCCAATTGTCAATGTTTGCTTTAAAAGGAGTGAGGGTATCACTCGCATTTACATACAACAGAAGATTATTCCAGACATGGTTGAAGCACCGAGTAATAAATCTGATCCCCCAGTGCATCTTATTTGTTGATGGAGATTCAAGTATTTAGTTTGAGTGTCTCTGAAGCCATTTGTTTTGTTGCAGCATAGGGTTGGGTCAGGAACAGCAAAAAATACCAGACCTAAATAATTGTGCCAGAGTCTGTAAGAGACAGTGTAGTGACAGAGCTTCAAGACATCATGACTTTGTAATTTAGTGTCTGTAATCCAGTGATCTTTCTAACTGTGTGATGTATCTAGACATACAAAAAGGGGCATTATATTCTATAAACGGTCTGCTCAGGTAAACTAAAAAGTAATCATAACTTCTTTTAACCTGGACGAACTGGGCAAAATAAAGGGATTTCCTGACTACTGTTGCTTTGTGTTGGTCAAAGGATAGGGTCTATATGTGAAGCATAAGGTATGTATACACACACACATATATATATATATATATATATATATATATATATATATATATATATATATATAGATATATATATATATATACACACACACACACACACACACACACACACACACACACACACACACACACACACACACACACACAGACACACATACATCTACATGTATACAACCATGTAATTCTTGAATGAGGTGATATCTATAAGATGCTGTTTACGAAAGGTGACAATGGTACACTGCTTTGCACTGAATTCAAGCATGCTTCTACTAACACTATTGATTTATATGGTTTAGCCTTTGCTGTAGTAACACAGTAGCAAATATTGAGTGAATGACAACAGCAAACTTGCAGACATTTGCAAGTTTACTTAGCCCTATAACTGGGTTAGCGCTTTGGAGATTTGAGAAGCAGATACCTGACAGAAGGGGTCCCTATAATGAGCCTTGTGAAATGTCATCTTTTTACTTTCTTGGGTGATACTTGGTACTTTAGCTACCTGGGTTCTATCAGCCAGCTTCTTGTTCATCTTACAACATAAGAGCCTACCTTAGACCATTAAGTCTACTTACAATTTCGTTATGAAGAATAGAGTCAAAAGCTTTGGCCAGATTCATGTTTGCTATATGAAGTTCTTGGTTTTTCTCCACAGCTTTAGCGACTTTCTCAAGACGTTTACTAAACAAAGAAGGCATGATCTCCATTAGACAAAACCAAATTGCTGAGGCTCTAGAGCAATATTTCTTTATAGCAAAGCTTAAGAAATCAGATATAATATACTCCACAACTTTGCAAATTAGGCTTGTTAAGCTGATGGGTCTGCTAGTTCCAGGATACTTGGCAGTGTCCCTTTTTGGAATGGCATAATGATAAACATTTTCCATATCTCTATGGCTATTAAGTAGATTGTTTGAACAGTTTGCAAAATAAAACAATTTTAAATAAATATATGCTGTCAAAGTAGTCATCAGAGCCTGTCAGACAAATCAGTCTGGTGAAAGATTTGTCCTCATAATGATGGCTATTACTCAACATTACTCCAGAAACAGTACAAGATGTAAATGTATTTCTTTTCTTGAACTACTCATTTCTGCTATTTTTGAGCAGTGGAAACTTTCTAGGTGGCTATAGTATACAAGTTACACAATTTTAATAAAAGGCATAGAATCAGAAGTAGAAGGCAGTGATAAGACTACAGCTGTAATAATGTGGAACTTCACACTTCTCTAATTAAAACTGGAATTATCATCTTCAAGTACATGGATGAGAAAACTGTGCTTTCAGATTGGTCACCACCTATTAAAAAGATATGAGCACTTGTTCAGGAGGTAGTGTATGGCAATGGTCATATCTCAGCATTTGTTATATTTTCTGACTGGGGATAGGGGACAGCAAAGGCAGAATTCTGGGGCTTTAAGAGGATGGGCATTTCCTTATTGCCCCAGAAGGTTAAACACTATGTAGAACAGCGGGACACAGCAATAAGGGTTGAGGAAATTGTGGGGGATGTATGAATATGGAATTATAGAATGCACCAAAGCCATTAGGGTGTGACAAAGTTGTTGGGATCATAATCAGCATTGTAGAAGACAAGCCTATCACTTCCTGCAAGCAGTCTTTGCTATCATTTCAGCAGCTACAATCTCATTTGTAGCTATATAAATGGCTTTCTATTAGTCAGTTGTGTGATTTTATGTTATAGGATGGAAGTGCTGGCTAAAAATAGTATCATGATCATTTCAGCAGGTGTGGCTAAAAATGTTATCAATTATCATTTCAATGGGTATGGCTAAAAATAGTATCAATGATCATTTCAGTGGATGTGATTTCAAAAAGTGCTTCAGCATATGTGTGTGTGTGTGTGTGTGTGTGTGTGTGTGTGTGTGTGTGTGTGTGTGTGTGTGTGTGTGTGTGTGTGTGTGTGTGTGTGTGTGTGTGTGTGTGTGTGTGTGTGTGTGTGTGTTAGTAACAAGATAGTTGCTTTGATAGTAGGGATTTTATTTTTTACCCTCATCTATTAAAGATTTCATTTTGGTCCTCAACTCCTGAGGGCCGTTTTCTGCGTTGGGTGCTCCAAATGGGCCCCATTGTACCAGATGACTATCCTAAAAGTTTGGAATGCATAGAAAGACTACACCAGTAAGAATGACAATGTGACATGAACAGTCATCAAGCATGGCTAAAAAATAAATTAAAGAAGGTCGTAATTGCAAAATAGGATCTTTTCAAACTAGGAGGGATGGAGTAGAAGGGAAATATGGCTTCTGAGAAGGCTGGAAAAATACAAAAACAACAGTAAATTATACCAAGACAGATGTTGAGCAATAATTCTGTATGGTTTCTAGCTCAATAAACTCAAAATGGATGGCTCTTTAGATAGATGAGGAAGGACATGAGGACAGGATGACAGGGCCAAAGTTAAAAGCATGTGGAAGGATTCAAATTTATATGAGGAAGCCAGAAAACAAGGAGAGACACAGATTATAGTCTTCACCTTTCTATACACAGAAGGTGACAAGGGCAGGTCATGGCAGGAAGGTATCCTGCCCTTATCAGGATACCTACATGGCATGAAGTACTCATTAGACATAATGAATAGTGGATAGGTGAGAAAATATCAAAGGAAAGAGCTTTAAAAAACTATCTCATGCTTTCATGGATTGACACGACACAGACAATGGAAAAAAAAAACACTCAATGTTTTGAAATATCTCTAATGAATAATCAGGGGGCACATAATGAGGAGATGAAAAAGATGATGGCCATAGTAGTGCCAAAAGACAAACTGAAAGACCACGACATTTATTAGCAATTATACAAGGGCTAGTCTTACTTATATCCATGGAAATATAGTTGATAGAATTCAGTCAGGTGAACTTGTCAGACTGGTGACTGTATTGGTGGTGTAAATGAAAGGGAATAGCATGAAATCACACAACGAAGATTCTGCAGTCTAGTCCGGAAAAAAAATAACAAGCTTTTATAGAGTATTAAAACCCATTGTCTGTAGTTTAAGAAATGTAGCTGTATGCCACAGAAGATGATGATAAGCAAAAGCTAGAGGCAACTGTGTTAAATGTAAACTGTAATGGTCATAAAGAAAAATACAAGCAAAAAGTGTATTGCAGAAAGCAGTGTGTAGTGAAAAGCCATACTATCTCAGGCACTTCACAACTCAGCTTTAGGACTGGATATGTTTCCCAAATTTGTTTCTGAAATAACCAGAGAAGAGACAAACAGGACTTACTCATTGGCTAGCTGCACTAGCATTACTGCAGTAATCATAAATAGGGCAAAGGTCAACTTTAAGAAAGACATGGTAAATCTAATAATGTGCTTAAGGAAGATGACCTTTCAATTAATGTAAAGAAGTGCATTTTTTTGTTTGCACTGGAGTTGGTTAGAGATTTATAAGTAATATACAGGGTCTGAGCATGCTGTTTTGAATGCCAGGAGAATCATGTACAGTGGAAGTGGGTTCCATTGTTACACGGTACATGGCATTATTAAGTGCAAACCTGGAACACCTGTATAGTGTTTGGGACTCATTACATCAGACTAGAGGAGTTCATGCATTAGAGGACTATGAATACAGTCAGGGCATTGAAAAGACTTGAATATGAGGAACCACTGAATACATACACATTGAATGAAATAAAGGACCGGACTTAATAATACATTGCATATTGCACAACATGAGGGCATTCTGCTATCCTTCATTGCAAACTCAGTGGATCTGGTGCAAGTGTTATTATAATCATTTGGTAAAATCTCAAAGCTAGGATAATGAACACACACAACTAGGGTTTACACTGCTAAATACCATAGTTGTATTGGATAAAAATTACATAGCCGGACAGATAATGTTGACAATTTTTCTCTTAGATACAGCTGTAGTACATTAAGATAGTCCTTTTCTTTAGTACATCTCCAGTTTAAGAAGTATTGCTAGAGCTGTGACCTATTAAACCACAAGCCAAAATCACCATCAGAAATACCCATCTACAGAGCACCTCCTAAATCAGTCCTGAAGGCCCTCATTTTGTAATAGCAGTTTTTCAAACCTAGCATTATGAACAGTTAGACTACACTTATTTCTCCTGCCAGCTTTATTGATTTGGATCTCTCCTGAG
The DNA here is from genome assembly GCF_019279795.1 of Protopterus annectens. Classification (NCBI taxonomy): domain Eukaryota; kingdom Metazoa; phylum Chordata; order Ceratodontiformes; family Protopteridae; genus Protopterus; species Protopterus annectens. The sequence goes on from NC_056731.1 coordinate 151,532,978, forward strand.
GCAGTGTAGCAACTGCCTCATGTACACTGACAACCTTCTACTAATTACTCACTGTAGTACAGAGTGCAAGAGATATATCTACACCAAGAATCTTGAATCCCTGATCTCTCACAAGCAAAACAGTAACACTGAAGAGGCTGTCAAACTCACCCACTACTACTCATGCGCATAGTATCACTACTCATACATGTAGTATCACTACTCATGCACATAGTATCACTACTCATGCACATAGTATCACTACTCATACACATAGTATCACTACTCATGCACATAGTATCACTAATCATACATGTAGTATCACTACTCATGCGCATAGTATCACTATTCATGCACATAGTATTACTAATCATACACATAGTATCACTACTCATACACATAGTATCACTACTCATGCACATAGTATCACTACTCATACTCATAGTATCACTACTCATGCACATAGTATCACTATTCATGCACATAGTATCACTACTCATAGTCATAGTATCACTACTCATGCACATAGTATCATTACTCATGCACATAGTATCACTACTCATACTCATAGTATCACTACTCATGCACATAGTATCACTACTCATGCATATAGTATCACTACTCATACTCATAGTATCACTACTCATGCATATAGTATCACTACTCATGCACATAGTATCACTACTCCTGCACATAGTATCACTACTCATGCACATAGTATCACTACTCATACTCATAGTATCACTACTCCTGCACATAGTATCACTACTCATGCACATAGAATCACTACTCATACTCATAGTATCACTACTCATACACATAGTATGCATCCAACACATAAATCAGCATACATGGAGGTTCTCTCAGAAAAACTACCAAACACCAGAGAACGCCAAAACAAAAGACTCCTCAACTAACACAGTTCCCACAGCACCCAAGACACACAGCAACACCAGTGTCTCACCTACCAAGCCCTTAAGAAGTAATACTCAAAAAACAAATGTTCTCATCACTGGGGATTCCATAGTTAGACAAATGGATGTCCCACTCACCAGGTTAGATAAAGAGAAAGTCATGGTCAGCTGCCTATCCAGTGCCAGGATTTGTCAGACCACTTATACACTCAAGTCTGACAGCAGCAAGTGTCATTATGACTCTATCATAGTTCATGTTAGTGTGAATGACCTGAGATGTACCTCACTGGAATATATGAAGAGACACATGGTTGGGCTCTCTGAGTATGTGTCTCAGACAGATATGTCCTTAGCCTTGAGCAGCATATTACCCTCACCTAGAATGATGTTACAGTATAAATAAAAAAATGATTGAGTTCAATAATTGATTATGTTTTTGGTGTCATTCAAAGGGAATCCAGTTTCTGTCAGCCTGGGATGACATGGTTGACAAACCTCACTGCTTTGCCAGAGACAGTTTGCACCTGGCACTACTAGGCTTTTGGCTGCTGGCAAAGGCTCTTGCCTCCCCTATAGTGCCTTTTTTAGGCAAGGTCTCAAAACCAAAATTGCTGACACGAAAATCACCAGCCATTACAAAATAAAGGTTATGCTGCTAAACACTAGGAGCTTAAACCAAAAACTGCACACCCTGGAAGCACTTCTATCACTGGAGGATGCAGATGTCTGTGCAGTCACAGAAACCTGATTCAAGGCCTCAGAGAGTACCCCAGCTGTACAAGGCTACAATACATTCCATACTTTCAGATCACAAAATGAAGGTATGAGAACCAATGCAGGTGGTGTTTCTGTCTACATTACTGATAAATTCACCTCCTGACTAGTTAGATTGGACAACTTCATGGAGTTACTCCAAGTTCAGATTACTGTGGGTAAGACCCCCATTCAAGTTATAGCTAGTTATAGATCCCCCTCCATAGATTACGATGCACACAAGGCCTACTTGACCAAACTGGAGTCAATACAAATATTACCAAACACTCTGGTCATGGGGGATTTCAATTCTCCCACTATCAACTGGGAACCCTACTCTAGCCCTAACTCACTAGCGCAAAAGTTCCTTGACCTTGTTAACTGAAATGCCCTGGAACACCAGAACTCACAAAGTCGAAGTCAGACTAAAAAACTTCACCAAAGCAAAGTATACCCTCCTAGGGGAAGGTATAAATACCTTCCAAGTACCACCCCCAGCTGGAAGTGGTATCTATACCAAAGCTTACACTAAAGCCCTGTACAATCACTTGATTAAGTGTATAGACTTGGCTGTTCCAAAGAGAATCAAAATCAGAGCCCAAAGTAAAAACAAGCCACCCTGGTGGACACCCAGCATCAACAAACTTTACAACAATTGCAAAAAGTTACTGTCTAAGAAAACTAAGGTGAGGCCCCAGCAATGGAAAAGCACCCTCCTCAGCCTGAACAGGCAAATATGTCAACATGTCAAATCATCTAAGGGTAACTTTGAAAAAAAATTAGCAATTACAGCCAGGGACAACCATAAGGCATTTTATAGCTACATACGTAGCCTAAAAGGTAGAACCCAAGCATGTGCTGAAGCAGTGACTAACGGTATCACACACACTGATTCCGCAGAGATAGCAAACCTGCTAGCAGCCAGATTTGGTGAAAATTTCACTCCCTTATCTCCTCCAAACTTATTACAAACTTTGCCCCCAGCTTCCCCCCACCCTACATATTTGAAAAGCAGGATATTAAATCCTTGTATAAGGCAAAAAACACAGCCTCTTTATGGGACCAGATGTCATCCCAGGCTGTCTTCTAAACAAACTAAAACATGAACTAGCATCACGATTAAGTACCCTGTTCAATCACAGCCTAATCACAGGTTTTGTTCCTGCAGAATGGAGAACAGCAACAGTTATTCCCCTCCACAAAGGTTGGTTAGCAACAGACCCAGGGAATTATAGACCCATAAATCTGACCAACCTCATCTGTAAAGCCATGGAATGTATCATCGTGGAGCTCATAAATAAAGACAGAGATGACCTCAAACCCTGGATCTGACCCAATTTGGCTTTGCAAGGGCACATCCTGCCTGTTAAACCTGGTGGATTTCTTTAAAAATGTAACCAGGGGCATCGACGAGGGCAAATCTGTGCACATAGTATACCTCAACTTGGTAAAGCCCTTTGACACAATCCTGCACTCAGGCATTACCGATAAACTTAGCAAACTGAATGCAAACCCCTTTGGTGTAAGATGAGTTGCCAGCTGTCTCACAAACCAGTCACATGCTATCAAAGTGGGTGACTCTACATCAGTTAGCAGACCTGTCACCAGTGGGGTGCCACAAGGGTCAGTCCTGGCCCCTCTCCATACCAAAACTAAGAGGCTGTGGCTGACCAAGTTTCTGGATGACTGCAAACTGGGTGCAATTACTGCATCCCCAACTGATGCCAGTATACTTCAGGAGGGTCTTAAGCAGATCAATGAATGGTGTGTTAGTCAAGGTCTCAAAATGAATGCAAAGAAATGCATCATTTTTCCCTTCAGTAAAAACAATGTCCCTTCACGCTATCAAATTAACAACAATATCCTACGTACCTACGAAGTGGTAAGAGATATGGGATCACGAGTTGGCTGTGACTTGAACTTCGACCACCATATGTCTACTGTAGGAATGGAGGCTTTCTGTGTAGCACTCTTGATTAGCAAAGGCATCACCTCTAGAGCAAAGGAGGTTATAATCCCTCTATACTTATCACTAACCAGGCTCATAATTAAGTACAATGCCCTTTTCAGCATGTACTGTACAAAGAACCTGCAGCAATTGGAGGGACCTCAGAGATTTCTAACTAAGAAGGTCAAGGGACTCCAGAACATGCCTTATACAGAGCTAAAGTCCCTGCCACTATACTCAGTATCATAGAGAATTCTTAGTGGAGTCTTATGCCTGGCTTACAGAGCAATCTCCAACCCAAAACTAATGAATTTGCTGCACATCCATAAATCAAACAGGACTAGAGCTACCTGTTCCAGGGACCTAAATATGGCCTATGACTTGAATATGATGTGCTGGATGGACAGATTTGTCTCCCAGTGACTGCTGCATCTTGGGAAGAGGCTGCCAATTCATATGAAGCAGAGCACCTCTATGTCCCTGTTCAAAAGCAAAAGTATACAAAGAAAAAACTGCAGTTAACCACAACCGAACTGAACCAGTTGAATCCAAGTGAAACAATTTCAGAAGTAGAAATGCTTTTATTAAGACAAACAACACAGCTTTCGAGAAAATACTGCTGAAGGGTGATTCTCGAAAGCTCTGCGGTTTGTGTTAATAAAAGTATTTCTACTTCTGAAATTGTTTCATTTGGATTCATACTGTTTAAAAGGAACCTTGACAAGTGGATGGGACACAGTAAATTCTTACCAGGGATAGTGGCCACAACCCTCCTGGGCATGGGCAGTCATTACTAAATACAATCATGGGTATTGACTAGAGTATCTATGGTATTACATTGGGATAAAATGGCTAGGCTTGAAATGACCTCTGGGTTGATAGCCTAGTAGCCTCCTATGATCTTAAAACACTATTGTTTATCATCCATTTAAATATGTCAACATGAGGAACATTTGACTAAAGTTCAGAGTTTAAAAGTCAAAGTGACACAACTGTAATGTAAGATTTCAATTAGTGAAAAGCTAATTGGATAAATTACTACTCCAGTAATAGCTATTGCCAACTTGTAATTTAAATTGTCAACAAAAACAACCTAAAGCAGAAAGTCAAGAGCCCAACGAGTAGCAAAATTTTACAAACCTCAGGTCCTCATGTTTCCCATTTTATTTTACTCCTCTCTAATAAAATACAACTATGATACCTCTATATTCAAAATAAGAATTCGGTTCTGAGCCACCAATAATAAAGCCATGTTCTTCAATTTTCAAACAGGAATTGCACTGACATAACTGATCTTTTTTAATCAAAATTAATAGGAATGCATACAGTAACACCCAGTGAATAGCTAATGAAATACTATGAGAGACATCTGCACGGTGAATAGTATCTGCATTTGGAAACATATCACAACTTGGTACAAATGCACAAGAAAATAAGAAAATTAACTCTTGTGGTAGTATTACAATCTCAATGAAGGATATAGTATGAATGAAAAACTCTGCGTCATAAGGAAATGCAGTTCAGGCTATACTCCAGAAGGCTTGTGTTCCATTTACGGATGACATAATGTAGGAGATGGCTGAGGAAAGGGAATAAATGATGACTGCTGGTTCATGCAGTCCAGGGGATGGTTTGGAGCAAATCCTACTGTGAGCACATTATTTGGGGTAAGGCCTCAGATGTACACTCCAATTATGAGGGTTAGGATTCAAGTGCAGACAAATAATACAATACACTTTGGATGAGCATAATAAAAATGTAAAAATACTCATCTTCACCGGTCTCAGCATATTGGGCATTGCACCATACCTCCCAGCTAACACTGAAGGGAGTAAAGCGCATAGACATCCCACCTAAATGAAAAATGATAGCCATGATCCCTGGGTTTTGCATCCCTTGCCGAATGTTTTTGGAGACCAGGAGGAAGAAACAGACAAAAAAAAATGTCAATAGGGGATTGTAGGGTTTAATGGTCACAGAAAGAATGGGAAACATATACGCAATATGACTTGGACAGACACCACTCTTAAAGAAACAAGGTACTTACAAAGGTAAAGATAATACAGATAATGCATAACTTACTGTTTGAGCACCAGATCCTCAGATAATATATAGGTAAGCAATGCATTAACAGTAATCCCCATAATTTTCCCATACATAAGAAAGTATTACATAAAAGTCTTAATATAAGTTAGTTCTAACATGAACTGAGTGGCCTAGTGGGCTAATGCACTGTGCTGTAGTTGACAGGGTCCTGAGTGTGAAACTTGGCAGAGCAGAATATTTTGCATGGCAGGTTGGCATTATGGTTATGGTGTTTACCTTGCAGACACAAGGTGCAGGGTTTTATTCTCACATGAGGTAATTGGCTAGGCTTAAAATGACCCAAAAGGGCAGTTAGCCTAGTACTAATCTATGAATTTATGAATGTACATATTATCTAAGACCACCAGCTATAACCCTTGGATACTGGCTGCAAAAAATGTGATGGAGACTAAGCTGTATGTTTAAAGCATTTGCATTCACAAAATTTGTTAAAAAGTCTCTCACCAGAAAGTTCTACTTGCCTGAGTGGTACATATTTTCCTGATGGCAGAGAGATAAAAATGATGTTTTTTTGTTCTGCGCTATATACCTTGCAGTAGCTTACAACTTTGTTTAAAGGATAACTACTTTATTCTTCAATGAAAGTTCATTTTTGTGATTTGTGCTTTTTGCTTATGTATCTTACTACTTTTTTATAAAGTAGTAAACTAGACCCACACAGATGTCCATCATCTATGGCCACCAAGGTATCCCTCTTCCCTGCCTGGAATCTGAATGTGAAAATTTATTTTTTGGCAACAATCATTTACCACCTTTTCTACATATAGATTTCATGTTTTATGCGTGAGTTTTATACTGTAGAGTACTCTTTTTGACTATATCTATAATGTACTACTTTGTATACATTTTTTTACTGGCCTGGGCCTGAAAATGGTCTATCCACTCAGTGCTTTACCCCATTAACAAATGGTAAATATACATATATAAATATGGTTTACTATCAAAATAGCGAAATTCCTTTTAGCGTTTAAAGAAAATGCCAAAAAACAAGGTCGGAAACTGTTTTGTGGAGTGTTCAATATGTCGAACGTTCAGAAGCCAAGAATCAACATTGTGTATGTGTGTTGTTTTTTTGTTTATGTTGTCATGTGGGTGTTGTGTTGTATGTTTAGTGTAGTGTGTGCGGTGTTTTCGGTTATGTGGTTTCGCGGTTTTTGTTTGTCGGTGTTTTGTGGATTCGGTTTTATAGTCTCGAGATACTGAAATTCGATATTTCAGCATTTCGAGGTTATAAAGTGAATCCATATATATATATATATATATATATATATATATATATATATATATATATATATATATATATATATATATATATATATATATGTATATGTATACACACACACACACACACACACACACACACACACACACACACACACACACACGCCCTGCTTATGTGTGTGTGAGTTGTGTATGTGTGTTGTTTTTTTGTTTATGTTGTGATGTGGGTGTTGTGTTGTATGTTTAGTGTAGTGTGTGCGGTGTTTTCGGTTATGTGGTTTCGCTGTTGTTGTTTGTCGGTGTTTTGTGGATTCGGTTTTATAGTCTCGAGATACTGAAATTCGATATTTCAGCATTTCGAGGTTATAAAGTGAATCCATATATATATATATATATATATATATATAAAATATATATATATGTATATGTATATACACACACACACACACACACACACACACACACACACACACACACACACACACACACACACACGGATCTATGTCAGATGATCGAGTTTTTAGAAACTTGAAATTCATACGGTTGAGACCATATGATCGAGTTTCCAAGAACTCAAACATGGAAAAAAAATCTAAATTTTTTTATGTTTTACAGGGGGTACACCTGCACCCCCACACCCCCTGCAAATTATATATATCAATGCTGAGATTGCACTACAGTGAAGAAAAAAGGTAAATTTCCTGATCGGCACTGTACCACAATCTCCATTCAAAAGCTTCAGGTTTTCAAAAACTCGATCATATGATGAATGAATTTCGAGTTTTGAAAATTCAATCAACTGATGGGGACCCATACACATACACATACATACTTACACACACACACACACACACACACACACACACACACACACACACACACACACACACACACACACACACACATATATATATATGTTTACTATCATTTTACTGAAGAAGACTCAGTCAAATCCTCTTTGAGCGAAGTCTGGAACTCGAACATTGTTAATGTTGAGCTCCGATATTGCCGAAGTACAAATCTCTCCCCATCTTGACCCATGTTAACGCTTGTTTCTAGGTCAAATTTTGGATGTATTTTGGCTATATCGAAATTCAGCGATGCGACTTTTCATGGACGTGAGTCAATGATATGATCATTTCACAGAATAACCAGTAGGAAGCCTGGTATATTATCTGGCTCCACAGACATAGTGTTACTGTTCTTAGACAGTGCTTTGGGAACTTGTTCCTGGGAGACTTGAGGGATGTGTAGATGTGGGTATTTGTTCTGAGAATATTTGGGGATGGGGTGAAATTAGAGATAAATTTGTCCTCAGGTAGACTGACTCTGTCCTCTGGTTCTAAGTAGGTGATATCATTTACTATTAGCTCTGCTCATTGTTGCCAATTATTTCTGAGATTTCCAACAAAGTTAAAGAAGACTTTGTGCTAATCATTTATCTTGGTGGCTCATATCTGGCTTTGGTTGATTTGACAAGGATCCAGTGTCCTTTGTTTAGTTTAACAAGAGCATTTATGTTACTTGGGAGACAGATTTATTTTCATCCATAAACACTGTTTAAATGCACCATACATTTATACATTCAAGTTCTGAATAGGGAACAGTGACCATGTGATAACAAGATAAAAAGTATTGAGTTTATTAAACAAAAAATGAGCACGTTTGTTAGTTTATAATGAATTACTTCATCAGAATAATAAACACAAATCTTATAGCATATTTAAACTTCTAATACTAAATCACATGCTTGTGCTATGACCAATAAAAATAAAGAGATCTGATGCTATCCATGTCATTATTCATCACAGATGGGTCTTGGATCCAGCCTCAGACGCGAGCCAGCAACTGATGGACAGATCTCAAGCTCAAGCTCCTCCTCTTCCCATAATCCCTGACCTGTAACCCTCAGATCTCATTTGCTACTTAAACACTAAGGACACAATTTTGGTTGCTCAAGATCTTTGTTCAGATAAGTGTTTTCTTTTGGGGGTTTTCTTCACATTTTTGGTTACTTTAATCTCTTTTGAGGTGCTTTAGCTTTATGGTGTCATCAATTTTCTTTTTCCTCCCCACCCTGTACTAGGTGACATTTGTGCTGCATTCAACAACAGGGCTCTCATGGAGCATAGGAACAAGTTGTTGTTAAAGGGGATAGCTAAGGGTGGTCCACTGGCTTTGGGATCACCCTCTAAAGCTCCTCTGGATCCTAAGAGGAGGCCTACCCTTCTTCCCAATGGGTCTCCTCCTAAAAAGCCAAGGCTCTCGGATTTCAGACCCCCAGATCTGAGCCCAGCCTCTACTGATTTGGATCCAGGCTCTTTCACTCTGAGATCCTCAGATCAAATTATCAGATCTGAGGCCTCGGCACCTCAGAGGCCTTCAGATCTGACTTGGCACAAGCTTTCTCCAGATCTGAGCCATTTGTCAAATCTGTCTGGTATGCCGGTTAAAGCATCAGATTCTTCTTGACTGTTGGATCCGATAGTCATTGAATGTTCCCCCTCCAGGTCCAAGAGTTTGGATCCAGTAGATTGAAGTCAGTCCCCATCCCTGAATTGTAGAGCTTTGGCTGGATCTCCAGCAAAATCTGGTCATTCTTCCATGTCTTCCAAGTCTTGCAGAAGTTTGTTATCCACAGATATGGATAGGATGATGAGGAGTTTCCTCAAGGCCCAAATCAAGTTGGGCTTGTTGCCTTTCCCAGTGCAGTTGCCTAGGGAACCTTCTCCATCCATGGGACTTCACTATCCTCTTCTAACCTTGGTCTTCTCCCACCCCATCTTTGGAGGAATCCATGCTCCTGAAGGCATTCAGGATGGGCCTATCTTCTACCTGGGTATCCCCACCCGCCAACTATCTGGAGGATCTTATCACCAGCAAGGCTTGGAAGGAGCAAGACACTGTGGAACCAGTACCCAAAAAGGCAGACAAATTCCTCAGTCCCCCCAAAAATAAGGCTTTTTGGAGTAAGGGCATCCTCATTGATGCCATCATGGTGGCCGCCGCTACTAAGAAGGAGCTAGTGGAGCACAGCTCTTCGGTCCATCCCCCAAATAGAGAGTCACTGGTGATTGACCATTTTGGAAAGGTGTGTTTGCCTCAGCTACATTTGGATTGAGGGCAACCAACTACATGACACATTTTCCCTAGCTTCAGAGGGATTTGATATCGGAAATCACCACTTCCCTTACATAGTTACTGCCTCCAGAGAGTCTTAAGCTGGACTCTCCTACATTTGTCCACTCTGACTTCCCTGGCTATGCTTCAATGATGTTGATCTCCAGTGTGGCGGAGGTCACCTCTCAAGTGGCTGGCACAGGAATTGCCATTAGATGCACTCCTGGCTTCACCTTGGCTGGTTTGCAGAACCTTTCAAGGAATCTTTTGCCAATGCTCCCTTTGACGGGTTGATCTTTTTCTGACCTTCCATCAGGAAAACTTTGACCTGCAGTGAGCAGGAGAATAAGACTCTGTCTGCAGTGGGAATCATGTTTTCTACTCCCCAACGATCTTTTTCTAAGACTCAGAGAGGTAGTAAGAAACTTTGGTTTCACAGGACCCAGTTCTCCTTCCAGGATGCTCCCCAATAATTCTCTTCCACAAGCTGGGGCAGGGAATTCAATAGTAGACACTGCCCCAGAGGCAGAGTGGGTCCACAGAATCAGGGCTCCTGGGAACCCTTCTTGAAGAAGCCCTTTCAGTGTTCCTGAAGTGCTGCCTGACTGTCCCTGCCCTGGCATCAGTCGGGGGGCAATTCTCCCTTCACACACTAGCTTGGACAAATATCTCCTCATATCAGTGGGTGTTAAAGATTATTGCCAGGGTTACTTCATTCCCTTTTTCCAGTCCCCCCTAGTTTCAAAATCTCTCCTGGATGTTCTACCCCACCAAAGGGATTTGGCCCATCCTGAGGTTCAAGACCTTCTTCTAAAAAGAGCCATCCAACAGGTCCCAACAGGACAACAAGGGTCCAGAACTTACTGCCACTTCTTTTTGTTGCCAAAAAAGACCGGGGACCTGTATCATAGATTCATAGATTCATAGATTAATACTAGGCTAACTGCCCTCATGGGCCATTTTAAGCCTAGCCAATTACTCCATGTGAGAATCAAACCTCGTGCTTCTAAGGTAAGCACCTTAACCATTACACCAATCTCCCACCCCTAATTTTGGACCTCAGCGAACTGAATCTGTCAGTCCAGAAGTCCAGGTTCTGGATGATCACTGTTCAGTCTATTCTGCCTCACTTGTGCAAGGATGATGGGATTTGCTCAGTGGATCTCAAGGACGTGTACTATCATATCAAGATCAGCAGATGCTTCCAGAGACACCTGCACTTTCGGTTAGGGGCCAATCACTACCAGTTCATAGGCTTGCCATTTGGACTCACCTCTGGGTGTTTATCAAATATATGGCAGTGGTGACAGCTCATCTCAGGCTGCAAGGCTTCCAGGTCTTTCCATACCTGGACGATTGGCTCATCATGGCTCCCACGAGGCATCAACTGTCTATGGCCACCAATTATATTCTCAACCTCTTTCAGGATCTTGGCATCACAGTCAATCTGCCCAAATCCAATCTTTCATGCCAGAACCTAGAGTTTATTGGGTTCAACTGGACACAGTGTCGGACACTGCAGCACTGCCCCTACACAGAGTTCAACTTATTCGGTATTAGGTCTCTTGCTTGCTGGTTCTAGAGCATCCAGCAGCCCACCTAATTCTGGAAGCATTAGGCTCAATGGTGGGTACCTTCACGAGGTATCACATTCGGGTCCTGCAGTGGACCCTGGATGTCCAGTGGTTTGCTGAGGTTCATCCTATGTCCATGCCTGTTAGGATGACTCGTGTGCAGAAATCACCTTGCTTGGTGACTTCAGTCTCAGGACCTAACTCTCAGAAGGCCCTTCTGTCTTCCCCTGCTCAAGGCCACAGTGACCATGGATGCCTTCCTGTTGGGGTTGGGGGGGCATTTTGGTGAAAGGACAGTTCAAGGCACGTAGTCCCCCACAGAAACCAAATTGCACATAAATGTCTTGGAGATGAGAGCAGTCTTTCTAGCACTGCAGGCCTTTCAGGAGTGTCACCTTCTTGGAACTATACCAATTCAAAGGGGCAACATGGCAGTTGTCTGGTACATCAGCAAGCAAGGGGGAACGTGGTCTTATCCCCTGTGCAGAGAGGCCATGAGAGTGTGGGAATGGGTGATTTCCAACATGCTGACCGACAAACTCAGCAGATCTATCGGTCCTCACTAGTGGAACCTGAATCTGTCAGTGGCATGTTAGCTATACGACTGTTGGGGTCAACCATGTTGGGATCTCTTTGCCTCCCCAGTCAACCACAAATGCAGCAACTACTTTTCCCTGATCCCTCTGATGGGGGAGTCACCCAGGGAAGCTCTGGTTCACAACTGGACATTGGTACTCCTCTATGCTTACCACCCTACTCACCTAATTCCCAAGGTCTTGCTGGAAGCCCACTGCCTGAAGATCACTCTCATCCTCATTGTCCCCTTTTGGCCTCATCAGGCATGGTTCTCCCTTCTTTGTTCTCATCTGAAATATTCTCCCTGGATATTGGATCCTGTTCTGGATCTCATTTCCCATCCCTGTGGGCTTTCTCTTCCCAGCCTCCAGACTCTTTGTCTAACCACTTGGTTCCTCCAGTTCCACTGATCCTTTCCCAGTCCAGGCTCCCCTCTCTGGTGAGAGACATTATCTTGGCATCTCAGAAGCCATCTACAAGGAAGGTGTATTCCAGTAACTGGAAAAGATTTTCTATTTTGGCCAGACAATGTAGCTTGGATCCCTTTTCAGCCTTGATTCCTGACATTTTGCTGTTATTGGCCTCTCTGTTTCAGGAAGATGCTAGTTTCTCCACAATTAAACTCCAATTGGCAGCCATCTCTAATTTCCATTTGAATGATGGTCCCACATTGTCTTCTAAACCATGCAAAACCTTTCTCCTTTCTCAAAGGAGTCTTTCTTCTTAGACCTTCTATCAAAAATCCTTCCCCACCATGGGATCTAACTCTGATGCAGCAGTCTTTGATATAAAAACTCTTTGAACCAGATGCATCTTGTGATCTTAAGTTTCTGTCTTGGAAGACAGATTTCTTAGTGGCTATTACTTTTGCTAAGAGAGTTTCTGAGTTGCAGGTTCTCAGCATTAAACCCCCATTTTATGGTCTTCCACAAGGATAGGGTATCCCTTAGAGTGAATCCTTCATTCAGTCTGAAGTTGGCTTCAGAAGCTAACCTCAACCAATTTATCCAGTTACCAGTTTTCTTCCCTAATTATTCTAATAAGGAGGAATATACTTTACACTGCTTAGACATCCACAGGCAGCTACGTTTTTATCTTAAGAGGACTGAGGAATTTCAGAAGTCAGACCAGCTTTTCATGACCTTTTCTCAGACCAGAGAAGGTCTGGCAGTTGCTAAGGTAACAATTTACAGATGGATTGCTAGCTGTATTTCCTACATTTATGATAGCAGGCATCTGGAGCTATGCAGACCAGTTAAAGCTCACTTTTCTAGGTCTGTGGCTACGTCTTTGGCATTCTTGGCTAAGCTTTCTTTGGATAATATTTGTGCTGCTGTTACTTGGTCTAATTCCCACACCTTTATTTTACAATATAAATTGTATTTGGTTTCTAGGAACAGGGCTTTCTTTGGTTCATCTGTGCTCAAGCATATCCTTCCCTGAGGTCACCCAAGGTTCATTGTTGCTGGGGACTCTGACCCATCCATGATGAATAATGACACTGATAGCATCAGATTAAGAGTCATGTACTTGCCATTACTTAAAATCTGTGCTATCCAGTGTCATTATACATCACATTCCAAGTCTCCTTCCCCCTGCCTTCTGGGGACCTGGTAGAACTGGAGGGATGTTTCTTCTTGGGGATAGTTAGTCGCCTGGGCAGGTGGTGCTGCTTTTTCTTTATTCAGCAAACTCGATCTGAGGGTTACAGGTCAGCAGGGGATTATGGGAAGGGGAGGAGCTTGAGCTCTGGATCTATCCATCAGTTGCTGGCTCGGATCCTAGGTTGGATCCAAGACCCATCCATGATGAATAATGACACTGGATAGCACAGATACCAAGTTATGATAAGTACATAACTCTTTTTTCCTAACACCCAAATGCTGTCTTAAAAAACTCCATCACTTGTAAATGCTTAAAAAATGTTATAAGAACATCAAAACATAATACTTTTTCCCAAAATATATTAATCAATCTTAAATAATAATGAAATTAAGTATGAACATAATTTTAACACACTAGATAGTGATAAAAAGTAACTGCAGTCGTGGTGCTGCGGTAGCGTTGTCGCCTCACAGCAAGATGTTGTGCCGTTCGATTCTCAGCTAGAGCATCTTCTGTGTGGAGACATGCGTGAATGGGCGTACCTTCTTTGAAGGTTGTGCTTCAGGTCTGGCAAACTCGGCACATAAAAAATCTACTGCCAATCATTAGCGGACCAGAGTTCCACTGTGGCGACCCCTAAAGAAACAAAGATAGTGATAAAAAGTCATTAAGTCCAGGAAAAACACATGCATTCAGTCTGATTTGCCCAACGAGTTATCTAAATTTGATCAAATCAGCCCAAGGACCACCAAGAGTGTCCCTGACCACTCTGTCAAGTCCAAAGAATAAAAAGTTATGTGTGGGGTTGTTGGATATATATTTATACATGGAACTATTTGTATATATTCTTTTAACATCATAAAGATGTTCATAAATATGTTCTTTAAATTTCCTCTGTCTTCCCCACATAAAAACAAGTGCATTGTTGGCACTTGGCCAGGTAAATCAAGCCTGTTTAAGTACAATGAAATGGATTTTTTTATAAAAATAAAATTGTTACCCATGACATCTCATTTTCTAAAAGAAATTTACTCAGAGGGTATAATCCACACTTGTAAGTACCCATCTTGTTAAAGATGGAATTCAAGAGTGGATATTATGGATAATCACATGTGATCACCGATGTTCTTTGTGTTTCACTGTTGCAGTCATTACATTTGGGTTATCTGCTTGCAGTAGCCCTCAGTCAGCCTGATTAACAAAGTCTTGGGTCCTACATCGGTTGTTGTCTCTTCTTCCGTGATGTCAGGTCGTCAGGAGTATAAAACATGCTGCCAACATCATTACATCAGTCTTTCTTGCCATGCGGTGCCCGAAGCAGAAGCAATACGCAAGTGCCAGTTGACCAACTCCTGAAATTTTCATTTTCGAGTTTCAGAACTGAAGTCTTCAACTAAAAGCTAAGTACCCCATTGGGGAAACTTTTTCTTGCTCTAAACTGATGTCAGTAAAACTAAATAATTGCATTTCTTGTGGAAAGCAAATACCTCATAAAGATTTTCATTCGTACTGTATTCCTTGCTTAGGTCCTGACCACGATGTACCTTGCTGTTGGTTTTGTGCCTTATTTAAACCACGAACTATCCATCGTCAGTATATTTGCGCTTCTAAATATTTTGGTGCTCGGTTCAATTATCCTGATATGTCTTCGGTAAGCCATCCAACAACCGACATTCTGAAAAAACATAAAGATAAAGACAGAGACAGGCCGCCCAGTTCACCGGTACTCAGTGAGGTACTTTTGCAGCCCCTGATACCCGCTACTTCAGACTGGCAGGCCTCTACTGAGACCCATACGGAGTCCGGTATGCCACGATTCATCTGTGGAACCTGCTGATGTCTCTACCTTGGATGGGTCCGAAGCCGCTGTGCAGGCACCGGCTTCTGAGGGTTTATTCAGGCCTACTGACTTGCATATTAAATCAACGCCATCTTCTTCTCGAACCATGCCTAGAAAACTGATGCCCAGACCGCATGGTCAGGCTCTATGCCTAAAAAACAAATGATAAGAATGGCTGAAAACCTTATTACTTTAATCTTCCCCCTCTAAGAGACCTAGGACTGAGTTTGCTTATGATACTTCTAACCAGGATTCTGAATTTTCTGTTTCCTCTGATGACCAGGATTTACCTTTATCTACCTATGAGGATTCTGATGCTGAGGACTCTCTTACCTCTGCCCCCCCAGAGGATTTCTCTTTTGATGAAACCTTGCATACTCTCAGGGAGCATTTTCATTGGGAAAGTCAGGATTTCTCAGATTCTAAAAAGAGGCTTAGGGATTTCTTACTCCTGCCCCAGCACAGGCCTTTAGCTATACCTCCTGTACTGGACACTGTTGATGATGCCTTTTCGGAATCTTGCATGGCCCCTGACTCTTTATCTCCTGTTTCCAGAAAACCTGATAGATATTACAGGGTTCCTGACTCTCTCAAGTTCCTTTTCAGAACTCCTACTGCTGATCCTGAAACCATTTCACAGGGACTCAAGGGCATTAAAGCTACTTCTGCCAAAAATCCTACCCTCTCTGATAGAGACTCCAGGGCGCTGGATAGATGGGGTAAGAAGGTATACACTTCTGCAACTTTGGCTATTAGGGCCTTGAATTGCCAGTTTCATATGTTAAAGTATCAGCAGCATATTATTGGATTGCTTAAACAGAGAATGATGTTGATTCCTGATTGTGCTGAAAATAAGGATTTACAGGATTTAATGCATTCTGCTGAACAAGCTGGAAAACATATATTGCAATGCGGTTTTGATTCACTAGAGGCATCTTGCAGGGATGCGGTAACTGGGTCTGTATTTAGAAGGCATGCTTGGCTTAAGGAGCAATCCTTGCCAAATCATGTTAAAGAGAAATTACTGGATGCACCCTTAAATCAGGACCACCTGTTTGGCAACAAGGCAGAAGAAGTTCTTAAAAAGATGGAAGATAAAAGCTAAATCTATGCAAACTGTTAAAGATTTTTTAAAAGTACAACCTCCAAGATTTAGTAGGCATTGGCCTTCTAAGAAATGGTCCTTTCCCGTCTCTTTCAGACTTTCTCAGTCCAAATCCAGATCCAGCAGAGCACCCAGGCTTCAGTCCCAGGGGATGCACAGGACTAAGCAGTGGGGGGCCTCCACTTCCAAATCTGGGAGTAATAAAACTCCCCCCTATGGTATACTGTTTCAATGACTTCTTTTTAAAACTTCCAAGCACTTCTCAACTGACTGCTCCCTTGGGGGGAAAGATTGCACTTTATGCAAAGAATTGGGGACTCATTACCCAGGAGAATTGGGTTTTAAATATAGTGTCCCAAGGATACAGATTTCATTTCCACACGTTACCAACTCCAAGCGGTTGGCTGGATCTACCTCCAAATCAGTGGGCAGAGGCTCAAAAGCAAGTACTCTCTTTCTTAAGCATAGGGGTTATTCAATTGGTACCAGAAGAGGAAAAGGGACAAGGTTTCTATTCAAGATTTTTCCTGGTACCCAGTAAAGACAATTCATGGCGTCCTATTCTGGACCTGTCTACTCTAAACACCCTTTTGGTGTTTCCAAAATTCAAGATGTTGACTCTTCACCAGTTGCTTCCTATGCTAAGCAAAGATGCCTGGTTGGCAACACTAGCTTTAAAGGAAGCATACCTGCACATCCCAATCAGGGAATCTTGCAGAAGATACCTACACTTCAAAGTAGGCTACACACACTATCTGCACTGCCCTTTGGCTTATCTACTGCGCCCAGGGTATTCACAAAGTGCCTAGCTCCAGTCATTGCATTTTGCAGGCAAAGAAATTTTCAAATATACCCATACCTAGACGATTGTCTAATTCTGGCAGAAGACCAGGACATACCTTTGAATCATCTGGCTTTTATACAAAGGGTGCTAACTTGTCTGGGGTACACCATAAACGAAAAGAAATCACAAGTGGTACCCTGTCAACAAATTATATTCCTAGGAGCAAGCTTGAATACAACTTCCCAGATGGCTTTCCTCATGCCAGAGAAACAAATTCACTTGACAACCTACTTCAAACAAGTGGCCACAAAAACACTGCTATCTGCAACGCAAATACTACAAGCCTTGGGGCTCATGGATTCCTGCATTCTTCTAATTCCATATGCAAGACTGCATATGAGGAAACTACAATGGTATCTAAAAAGCCTATGGTGTCAACATTCTCAGGATCTAGAAGCAATGATTCCTATCATTCCGTGCCTATGCCTAGAGTTCCTTTGGTGGGCAGAGAATTTCAACCAAAACAAGAGACTACCATTTACACTACCTCCTGCTGCCCAAACCCTAACAACAGACACATCAGACTATGCATGGGGGGCACACCTGGCAGGGAAGTGCATTCAGGGCAAATGGAGCCCAAGTCAAATGCACCTTTACATCAATCATAAAGAATGTTAGCTGTACAGAATGCTCTGTCAGCCTTCAAGGACCACATTCTTCCAGAACAATTAATGGTAAAGACGGACAACACCACTGTTATGTGGTACATAAAGAAGCAGGGGGGAACACATTCTTACCTCCATCTGCAGACTACCCATGGCATTGTGGAACACAGCCTTGAGCTACCAAGTGCATCTATAAGCTCAATTCCTGCCAGGAAAACTAAATACACTGGCAGATGGACTAAGCGGAAGCCTCAAGGACCCACATGAGTGGAAACTGGAACCAAGGCTTTTCAACATGTTGACAAGTAAATGGGGGAGCCCAGATATAGACCTGTTTGCCTCCCCCCAGAACTATCAATTGGAAAAATTTTGCACAAGGACTCCCCACAGACAAGCTTAAAAACTGGATGCCCTGTCCTTCAGCTGGAAAAACCTATCAGTTTATGCCTTTCCTCCTCTGCCTCTGCTCTCCAAGGTACTACTAAAGATCAAACAAGACAAACCAAGGATGATTTTGATTGCACCAGACTGGCCATGCCAACACTGGTACTCCCTCCTGCCCAGTGTGTCACTGTTGGCCCCATGGCACCTGCCTCAGACTCCTACCCTGCTATCTCAGCAGGAGAACCAGATTCTGCACCCTCAGCTTCAAACCCTGAACCTAGCAGCCTAGCTAATTACCTAAGCTCTCTTTTACCATCACTCAGTAAACCAGTGATGGATGTCATTTTAGAGGCAAGGAGGCCTAGTACTAGAAAATCTTATGCTGAAAAATGGAAAAGATTCTCTTCCTGGATTCAATCTCAAGGGATGAGCACAGCAGTGCCCAATTTACCTCAGATTTTACAATACTTAACTGAGATGCTTCACAAGGGCCTTTTTCCTCAATAGAAATTCACTCCTCAGTCATTTCAGCTCATTATAGCACAGAACCTCCACACTTCTCTCATCCACTGCTCAAGCAGTTCTTCAGAGGGACCAAAAATTTAAGACCACCCAGGAGAGCCTCCAGCTCCAGCCTGGGACCTTGCCTTTGTATTGGAGAAACTCAATCTTCCTCCTTTCATGCCAGCTGCTACTGCAGATTTAAAATTCCTTTCTTGGAAAACAGCCTTCCTTTTAGCCATCACTTCAGCAAGAAGGGTATCTGAATTACAGGCCCTTATGGCAGTGGAGCCTTTCATCATCTCTCATGTGGACAGAGTGTCCCTCAGGACCAATCCCTCTTTCATGCCAAAGGTGGTATCCAGTTTGGCCTTTAATCAGTCCATTCATTTGCCTACCTTCTTTCCTACCCCACAGAACAAAGGGGAACGGATACTGCAGACCTTAGATGTGCACAGACAACTTTTAATAACCTCCTTTCCACCATCCATTTTTCCAAGGGTCTGTTTGTTTTACTACTTTACTATATTTCCTGTTTTGTTTTGTTTTTTTTCTTTCAGGATAATTGATGGAATCTCAGCTTCTCCTAAATGGTACATACTTTGGACTTGATAGAAAGACTTCTCATCTTCTTTTTGTAGATGATTTAAAATGGTATAGTTCATCAGATGAGGAACTGAAAGCACAACTGCAAGTGGTCAAACCTTTTTCAGATAATATAAGAATGTCATTTGGTCTTCATAAAGCAGGAAAGCTGCAGAACCAAGAAAACATCAGTTTGGGACAAGAATATGATATAAAAGAACTTGAGCAAGCGATATTGTATAGATATTTGGAAACTGATGAAGAATCAACAAAAAAGCATGAAGAAACATTAATAAAACTTAGTAAGGAATATTTTAGGAGACTTAAATGAATCCTGAAATCAGCGTTGACATCTAGGAACAAAGTCCAAGCTATAAACCAATTTGCTCTTCTTGTCATAATTTACAGTTTTGGAGTGACTGACTGGCTCCAAAAGGTGCTGGATAGGTTGGACAGGAAAACAAGAAGGATACTTCATGTTCATCCAATGATTTATAAAAATCAGTGCATACCAAGATTATATATTCCCTGTTCTGAGGGAGGTATGGGCCTCCTCAAAACTGATTACATGTATAGATCTGCAATCCTGGGACTGCATACATATCTGCTGACCTCACAAGACCAAATGCAATGAAAGTTTTGAAACATGAGGAGAATAAGTCTAAGATTACTTCCTTGCTTAGTTTAGCAGAAGTGGTGTCAAGCAGGAATTGAAATCAAACCAGAAATAGATACAATTCAGGCACCAACTGAATGTGCCAAAAAACAAAAGAAAGAATATAAGGTGAAGGATCAGATGAGAAGGCAAGAAATATGGAAAATTCATAAATATATTTGCAAGTATAGAAACTTCTTGGAACAACCTCATGTTGATCAGGATCAAATGCAGGAGTGGTTAAGGAGAGGTGAATTTAAACCAAAAGACAAAAGGTTAATATCGGCGGCCCAAGATAATAAACTACATACACATTGGTTTACAAAGTTCATTGAACATGTGGGAGAAACAGACAAATGTCGGTTTTGTAAAACAGAATTGGAAACAGTCACACATTTTGTTGTTGGTTGTGATATAGTAATGGCAGAAGGACTGTATACTGAAAGGCATAATCATGTGGCAGCATTGTTGCATTGGAGATTGTGCAAACATTATGGTATTGAAGTGGTTGAAAAACATTGGAAACATAAGCCACAAAGCATTATAGAAAATGATGAAGTTTATATTACATGGGATCACCCATTACCAGCAGTTCAAAAAATAGAAGCGAGACAACCAGATTTAGTAGTAGATGAAAAGAAGACAAAAGTTGTATTGATCATTGAAATTGCTACACCCAGTTAGTACAGTGTCTTACGTACAGACAGACACAAAGTCATAAAATACCAGGATTTGCAGGCAGAAACAAGGGCAATGTGGAAGAAGGATAGCCAGACAGTTCCAGTAATAGTAGGAGCAACGTGCCTTACAAAAAAAATCTACAATCATATTTGGATACATTGCAACACTTGTAACTCCATATGAAATGGAGAAGGAGTCATTACTAGGCACATTGCGAAGACTGTGAAGAGCACTTCTGGCTGGGATCAAAGATTGAAACAATACCAATTTCATGAACTTTAATCATACTTTGGCTTAGGAATGGGGTCCCTTCCCATGATAGTATTAGAAACCCAAAAGATTTAGAGAAATTAAAAAGGGAAAATTACATACTATTGTGGATTTTATAGCCTGTCATACTTTGTTGGGAGACATGGAGACACACAGCACCAACAAAAGTGATACAAAATGATTATTGCTCTCTGCACTCCAGTGACTTAGATTTGCTTCTGTCTTTTTTTGAACCTTTTCAAACTGCTTTGTCTCATACTTCACCTTTCTTATTCGTGACCTTGACCTTTATCCCTAGAGGCTCTTATCCAATTTCCTTAACTCAGGGCTATTTTTTAAGATATGATACACTTCGAATTCCTGTATTTTAATCTCATAGCAGTTTGGCTTTCTTTGATTACATATGTCTGACATAACAAAAAAAAGTCTGTATTCAGTAATATTGTATCTGAGATGCAGCCTTTCATCATTTCCTGATTTTTATTCTTGTATTTTGGCTTGTCTTTGTATGTCCTTGCAAACATGTGTTCTTTATCGTCCATCTTATTTTGTGTTCTATATTTCCTTAATATCAAATTCAGACAGTTGATATCATTGTCAGTTTTGTCCATTTCTCTGTTAAGTGAAAATGTATACCGCCTCTGATTCCAGTTGCTGTCACTTGTGGCTCTTTGATTCTCAGAACTTGCCTCACTTTCTTCCTTGGCTTAGAATTTCTAATATGTAATGTTGTATTTATTCACATACAACGTTTCATTTTACTTCCATACTATGCATTTCAAATAAACTGTAGTGGGTTACATCTCACTATTATTCAAAGTTTCCCTGTTCACCTTTAGTTAATTTGCAATGCTCATTAGTTTGCTTATCCTGTTCTTGACATCTGCAAAATGTCTAAACGTCATATGTAACGCTGAAATATAAAAAGGGGACAACGTGTATTAAACTACACTAATTTGATTTTATAATAGTAATATTGTATCTCTAATCTGCTTGTTCTCAGCAATATTTGCAAATATATGCATCATATACAAAAGCTAAAACCATTCTAAAACCATAAAAATAAAATAGAAAACCTATCTTTATGAATAAATACCCTTTAACAATATTCCAGCAAGCATTCAGGTTGCAGCAGAAATTAACATTAAAGTGACTGAGCAAGTACCCATCATTCCAAGCAGTAAAACCATAAAAAATCAATATGCTAGCTTTGCTTTTCAGAAGTTAGCCTGAGTTAATATATTGACTGTCACAGCAGGAACCATTATGTTGCTTTATAAAAATCTGAATATAAAAATAACTTACCGTCTGATGAATGGTGTCAGGGATGGATATGAAAGCAACAATACAAGAAACAGCATACAAGCTGCATAAAGACAGTCTGTAATTATTTTCTCAATATATAACAGTCAAGCTACACAAATACAAAAATTAATCCCATGAAGAAGTCCTTTAATTCTCCAAAAATAAAAGTGCATGGAGTGCATGGAATGGTGTTATGAAAGTGTTTTTAGTTACATTTCATGTAAAACTTGGGAATGATCATTTAAAGGAAAACATTCTATTGGCCACATTTGGTTTTATAGATATTTATTTTATGTACACATCCTTAATATTATGGTACACAACAAAGAAAGATAAGTTTCAATAAAACTTCATATTTATAGTGATTATGAACAAAGGGGCAATGAAAATAAAGGAAAAGAGTTCAGTTTTTAGATTGACAGTGTGCCAACTACCTAATGCTGGCACAAAGATGCAAACATCTGTGCATCTTTGAACTTGGCATATGAAAATGAAGTGGTTGCTGCCTGACTCTGATTGAGGAAAGTACCTTTAAACTCTCACAAGTCAAAATAACATAAAATTTTCAGCCCCCTGTAATAGTTACAATACAGTGCCTTACATAACTGCATAAAATACAATCTTCCTACTGCCACTCTATTTTTAAATAATTACATCTTCTGACACTGTGAGAATTAGTCACATGGCTGCTCTACAAGTGATCCATATGAAATTCCTCAAGCATCGGTAGCCCAGTGAAAGAGACACTGAGGAATATAATGCCAGTTGTTATTTTTTGTAAGAAATCTTTGCCAGCGTAATATCTAAGTGTATGTCAGGAGGCATCCACTTTTGGGATATTTCTACCGTCTTCAAGTTGGAGCTGATATATATATATATATATATATATATATATATATATATATATATATATATATATATATAGGGATCTACTTTAGATGTTCGACAGTTCAGAACATCGACAGCTATTTGAACGAGACCACAAGATCGACAAATCACTTAAACGAAAGTACATATGAATGACATCCCATATAGATGAAAACAGAAATACAGAAAGTGAAAAATATAGACATACACTGAATTATAAATAATATGTCTGGTGAAATACAACAATTAAGTACAGTGAGACACGTATTCACGCTGCTATACTCTACAAATCAATCCGCTAATTATGGCATATTCACGCTGCTATGCACTACAAATCAAACTGCAAATTATGGCAATGATGTGCTATGCACCACATTGCTGTTAGGGTACTAAAGATGGAAGCTCCTGGTATAGTAGGTACTGCCTATAAACCATTACTTCCCAGAAAGGGAATGAATTACTTGTGGTAGATAATTATATTTACTATCTTGAAAGATGTAGGGATAGCAGAAGATACTGGTGTTGTAAATATAAAATAAGCGACAGTTGCAGAGGCAGAGCTACAACAACATTGATGCCTACAGGTGATATTTTACATAAGTCCGTACCGCATAACCATACGGCTGAACCGGGTGATGTAGAAAGATACAAAGTTTGTAATGAGGTGAAAACATGGGCAATATATAGTTGTGATACTCCATGTGGCCTCCACTTCTCTAGAGTCAATCTGTCATGTACCTCGTAGGAAAGCTTTATTGCAACAAGTTGAGCGTGTTCACCGTAAACAAACTTCCTATTATGGAGGTGCAGAAGTGACTTTAGACAATACTGATTTCTCAATGTTCCCATTGAAAGATGGTAAATTTGTTAGTAGTAGAATGTCTGATAGTAGTTCTGAAAATAAAGTGGTAGTGTTTAGCACACTAAGCAATTTGCAGGACTTGAGCCATGCCACCATTTGGATGATGGATGACACTTTCTTTGGTAAAAGTCTGAATATTAGGCAACTTTATTCTATTCATGGATTTGTGAAGTATGGCACTCATAGTCAGGCTGTTCCATTATTGTATGCATTCTTGTCTAAGAAATCCCTAAAATGTTACAATTACTTGTGGCTTTGTGTTTTCCATTTGTTGTCAGATCATAACTTTGATGTAACTGTGAGATTTGTGTTGTGCGACTTTGAAATTGCAGCCCTTAAAAGCATCAGACTAAACATTCCTAATGCCAAATCTAAGGACTGCCTCTTCCATTTTTCGCAAAATGTTTGGCACAAGGTTCAAAGTTTAGGTTTAACTAGGCACTATAACACATCTCAAGCATTCCAACTCGCAGTCAAGAGTCTTGTCGCTCTATCATTCTTACAGGAGAATGAAGTGGAGTCAACATTCGAATAACTAACACAGGGCTTTCCGCAGGAGGGATAAGAATTAGTAAAGTACTTCTCTGATTAGTATATTCACGGTAGAGCACAAAGTGTAGTACACGGAGCACTTCTAAACATCGATTCCCCCCATTATTTCCTATAACATTTTGGAATGTTAGTGAGCTGAATGAACTGTGTTTACCTCGTACACAGAACACAGTTGAAGCTTGGCACAGGAGACTTAAGTGTCTCGTCGGGAACAGAAGTACAAACCTACATGTCATCATTACTTGTCTTGTTAGCGAACAAAATAGGGTTGATGAACTATGTTTTAGATTTTTTACTGATTATGTCCCATTTCTCAAAAAGAGAAAGCTGATAGAAAGGCATGAAAAGTTTCAGACTGTCATTTCTAACAGAAGCGAATATACAGCCGTTGACTTTGTTAGAGCCATTGCTAAACTACTTAAAGTGTAAATTACAGTAGTTTACGTCTGTGTTATTTGTCATAGTGACACGTGAATACATATGGACAAATGTTTCTGTTGTACATTTCTAGGTATATTGAGGGCAAATGGTAGTATTCCATGTGTATTCCGCTTTAGGTTTACATTGTTATGAGTTCTTGTTCTTTTGAATTTTCGTTTAAGTGGTCTGTCGATCTTGTGGTCTTGTTCAAATAGCTGTCGATGTTCTGAACTGTCAAACATCTAAAGTAGATCCAGATATAGATATATAAGTTTGGGGCATGGGGTGCAGTTCCCCACCCCCCCAAATAATGTTTTAAGTAAATTTTCCACACCCATCCGCTTTATTCATCATTGTGCTGCAATGACTGTGCAGCTTCAGCCGGGGGGGGGGGGGGTACTTTCATTGAAATGTAGTTCAGTGAAACAATTTACTGAAAGAGAGTTTTTTTCTGAATTAAATAGGGCTTACTGTGACAGTACGTTATGCTTCTGTGCAGACCTTTTTGGCTATTAGACACATTCACTGAATTAGTCACTGATACAGTGAACATTTGCCATGCTGAGGGACACTTTCTTGTTATTAGTACTATTATACCTTCTCTGCCTTTGTTCTGAAGCTCTGAGGCTACCATTTATTGGCTGGAAGCATTTGTTTTATTGAGTTTTTTTACGTTTTGTTAATCACAGTAGTTCCATTACATCAGAGGACATTTTACAGGGATAAAATGAGTCGACTGTAAGCACTCAGGTCCCAGGTGGAGAAAGATGACTGTCTCAAAATCAGAGACCCGGGCATCCTGTAGATCACACAGGCTGCCCCTTGTGCTCAAGCTTTACTACATGTTCGGGTGGGGTAGGAACTGTACAGATAGAGTGCAGCTGCCACACCTTGCTTGAACACATACTCGAGTTCAAGCAAGGTAAGTGTGGGAGTCACAGGCGCAAAGGGGGAGAAGGTGGGAGTATGGATTAGGGTTTCAGATAGCAATCAGGATGGAGAGTTAAGGCTAGAGACTGGGAAGTGCTTTAGGGTTACGGAGTGGGGGAGATTTAGGGTTAGGGTGGGATCTGGGACTTTAGGTTTATGGTACAAGAGGGGTGTTTTCGGT